>NC_091475.1:103027497-103331497 GCF_036971445.1 Narcine bancroftii | reverse complement strand
TACCAAATGTTCAAATGTTGAATTAAATTCAATTGAAGGAAATTCTTGTGGAAAGGGGGGAAACTGAGGGTAGCGCTAGATGAATTAACAGAGAGGTATAACCAAGGTGGTTTGCAGCTATAAAACTTCAGAAATTATAATAGAGCTGCACAATTAAGGTATTTATCAGATTTTTTACCAGATGAGAGAAAAACCAGACTGGACTAAGATAGAAGTAGAAAAAATAGGGGAGAAGGTACCGGAACATATACTTTATAAGTGGGATGAAGAGCTGGTGCAATATAAAAGATCACTAGTATTGCATCATTTACTTAACATATGGAAGAAGATCCACATAGAAAGGAAAAAAATGAATTACCAAATGCCAAAATTGTTATTGATGCAAAATCCATGAATCCCTTTTACAATAGATAACCTTTGCTTTAGAGAATGGGAGAGAAAAGGAATCAAAAGAATAGAACATTGTTTTTTGGGAAATAATTTTTTAACATTTGAAAAGTTGAAGGACAAATATGGAATAACTCACGGAACAATGTTTGCATATCATCAACAGAAAGCTTATTTAAAGGATAAATTGGGAAACAGATTGAGATTACCAGAAGGAAGCACCTTTGTGATATGTGATTACAGACACAATGATAATTAAAAGATTTATAACATGTACATCAAGGTGCAAGAGAAGGAAAATGATGAAATAAGCTATAAGCCCAAACAAAAGTGGGAAAAGGATTTAAACATAAAGATAAAGAATGAAGCATGGGAAAAGTTATGTTTTGGAACTATGAAGTATACAATAAACACAAGGTTTCACAGGTTATATATCACTCCTCAACAATTAAAAGAATGGGATGTAACATTATCAGATAGGTGTTTTCGCTGTAAGAACGAAATGGGAACAACAATACATGCAATTTGGGCATGTACAAAAGTGAATACGTTTTGGGAAGAACTAAATCAGATATTAAATAAAATCACAAAACATAGTACACCAAAAAATCCAGAGATCTTTCTTTTAAGTAACATAAGAAGTAAAGAATTTGGCCTCAAATTGGATAAAGTGCAAAAAAGATTCATTATGATAGCCTTATCAGTAGCAAAAAAATATATAATATCATCTTGGAAAATGGAAGAGAACCTGAGAATACAGCAATGGTACATGGAAATGAATAAATGTATTCCACTGAAAAAAAAATAACATAATTTAAAAAATAAAGTCACATTGAACAAATTTGGGAACCATACATGGAACATAACAGAGAGAGCTTTCCTTGGACCTCCATCCCCTAAAATGATAAGAAGACAAAACTATTTTATTTAGTGTGTAAAAGTAGATGACACATTTTTCTTGTTTGTTTTTCCTTTGTGTGAAGACATTGTTTTATGGTTTTATTGTATTTTATATGTTGAATATTTATTGGTTTTCGAGGGGCTGGGAAAGGGGGGGAGGGAGGGAAGGGGTGGGGGAGAAAAGGGGGAAAATGCCACTGTATATATTTAATGAGAAATGTTTGTACATATTTTGGTTGATATGGTTCACAGTGTGAAAAATTTAAAAAAAAACCACGTGTCAGCACAAGTGGTGAATGGGTGGACAGTGTTTTACATTTTTGCAGCCTAAAATTGTCCCTGTTTTTCTTTGCACCATCTGGCAATTTCAGATATATAGGCCAAGTCCTCTTGTTTTTTTCTGCTTGGTGTCCCAAACTCCTGACCAGCTCAGTGATCTTTCTTTCCCTGGGATTTTTTGTTTTCTTTAAAAGAAAAACTTCTGTAGAGCAGCAGCTGACTCGGTTATTTTCGAAAATACAATTGCAGTGCTTTCATAGAAAGGTTATCCTACCTCAGGTTCCATTCATGATTATGTGCACAAAAATTATGCATTTTTTTTTTCCTTTATTGGCCCTGCTGAAAGTCCTTTTTCATGTGAAGGGATGATGTGGAGAAAGATTTGTCATAATTCCCAGTCTGAGTGATCCCATTTCATTGGCTGAATTCTCTGACCGTGGATGTTTGGAGCTTTAGAACATAAACAAATTAACATTTTATCCAAGTTGGCTGTTGACTCCTTCTAATAAGGAATGTCCTTTATTCTTGAAATGGGAAAGAAAAAGTACAATGGAGGCCCAACAACAATCCAATGATTAGGTGACATGCTGGCAGTCTTTGATTTATTGTGCCTTTTGAAATAAAAGACAACTTTGTGCTAGATGGGACTTTTCAATGTTACGAGCCCAGAGGACTCTAAAACCCAGCAACAATAGATATATACCAAGACAAGTGGTTACTTAATCAAAAGTTGCTTTTAATTATCTGTAAACATGAAAACAGGATCAAACTTTAACTTATGATTATTATTGTTGTTATTAACTTAACCTAACCCCCTTCTAATTCTAAGTCCACGTGTATGTAATGTGTATAAGTTCAGAAAAGTTCTTTGGTTCACAGTCCAATCTCACTTATCTTACCTCCAAGTTCACCGGTATCAGGCAATTCTGATACTGTGCATAGAATTTAACATTTCTGAATCTTCACCTGGCTCAGTAAGGTTCTTGTCGGTTTTCAGAGAGAGATTTGTTGTTCCTGGACACAAACTGATTTCCTCTGATCAGTAACTTCAGTGTCTTGTGGAAGAAACTTGGCTTATCAGGGTTTTCCAGATGACACTCTTTCTTTCAGGTCACCACAGAGTTCCTTATTTTGTTTCAAGTGAAACATTAGGCAGCCAGTCCTCTCCTCCTGCATGAACCACAAGGGGTTTGACCAGGCTGAACTAAGCACTCACGACCCGTCTTCAAATTGGGGTTTTTCCACAAGCTTTCCAGCTTGTTCTGTTCCAGTCCCAGCTGTTGACAGTGGAACTGCAGAACTGAATTCTCTCTCTTTTGCTCTCTCTCTTTTTCCTTTTTTCCTCCCTCTGCTTGCAAAACCACACGGCCCTCTGAGGACAGCAAGCAGCACTCGGACTGACTATGGCTCAGAATTCTTTCATCTGTTGCTTTTCAAAGCAACAGTCCATTGGTGAAGTCCCTTGGGCACTCTCCAAAGCTTTTGCAAAGGTATTCAGAGCCAGCCTGTCTAGCTTGAGCAGAGCTGCAGTATTTTAAATGAGATCTGTTTTGAAATGGTTGTATGCGACCTACACTTTAAAAAAAAAACAATTTATCTCCCTAAATCATACAATATAAAACACAACATTCCCTGTTACACCAATGGGATTTCCACAACTGGTATTCCTCCTGTTTATCAATGCCCCTTGGTCGAATGGGGGCATACTGTTCAAAACCTCCGAGGAGCATCAGCATCATCAAGAACAAAATTTTAATACCAATGATCCTTTTACGTTTTCGTGAGCAAATATGTTGGTGAATTGGTCACGTCTGATTTTAGCCATCCACATGAATGTATGAATTGATCATTTCTGGATATTTTTCAAGCCAGTTTGGTACCAATTAATTTTTAACATTTTAAATTGATATGACATTATGCAAATCAAATTCAGAGAACCTTCTATTAACAAGCATTAGTTACTTGTGATCCTAACACTGAAGGAGTTGAGTCTTTTATTATGATCAACTGAATATTGATTGGTACTTGTCACTCTGCTAATAAGATTTATAAGTATAGGTGATGCAATTTATAAAATGTGGATACTTTTAAGCTTAATGTTGATTGCTGCCTGTTTTGAAGTTTAGGTTATACTTTAGCCTGCACAAAGTATTTCATTTTGGTTTTTTTCCTCTCTTATAGTTGGATAAATTTGCAAGTATCCGTATTCTTGGCAACAGGCGTGGTAGGCCACCTATTCCGAATCTTAAACAGCCTCAACTTTGCAGGAGTGACTGGCCTGGAGTGTCCCCAGAAAATGAAAGCTCAAAGCAGTGGCCAGAAAAGGAAGTTATTTTACTCTTTGAAAAGATGATGGTAGGTTGTTTTTTTTTTAAATTTCACGGACAGTTGAAGATGCTTTTTATTTTTTTTAGATGCAAATTATTTAAAGATTCATATTTTAACAATCATGCAGGTTTTTAAGCTCCCCTTTGACACAGTTATGATTAAACTAGACAAACATCAATTTTAATAAAATTGATAGTATTTGACAGTACTTTAATTAGGGTGGCACAATGGTGTAACAGTTAGCACAACACCTTTACAGCGCCAGTGATTGGAACTGGACTTTGGTTCGAATCCTGTGCTGTTTGTAAGGAGTTTGTGTGTTCTACCCTGGCTTTCTCCAGGCACCTCTGGTTTCCTCCCACCCTTCAAAGCGCACTGGGAGTATAGGTTAATGGGATGTAAATTGGGTGACACTGAATCGGAGGGCTGAATTTGGCTTGTTACAGTGCTGTATACTGAAATTTAAAAATGTCCAGGAATATAAATTAATATTTTGTAGCTTTGTTGATATTGGGAAATAAGGGTACAAGGTTTGCTCATTCTTGGTGATGCTTCCTTCTTGGTTAATTCAATACATTCAGCTGCAGTGAGTTTTCCAGCAACTTCTAAGTAATTGCCTTGATCAACAGTGTCTTTTGTTCCATTAATGATATCTTGTTTCAAAACCTGTCCTGTATTTTTCTTCCCCCACCTCCATCCATGACCATGAGCAGACCTTGCCATGAGGCAGAGCTTTACTTGTAGATTATCTACTCTAGTCAGCCTGCAGCTGACGTGGACTTTTTACCCCCTCCATAAATCTTCGTCCGCGAAGCCAAGCCAAAGAAAGAAAAAAGAATCTACTCTAGTCCACTGCATTTGGTGTTTTTTTTTTTTGAGGTGGTTTTCTCTACATTAGTAAGACTAAATGCAGATTTGGTAATTGCTTTGGTCAACACCAACAATTTCCCCCCCCCTTCACCACCCCCTACCCCCCAAGGTGGAATTGCTGGGAGAATGCAACTTCAGAGCCAGCTGCGGGTGTCTGCGAAGCAACATTCAGGTGCTGAAGGTGATGTTCTGCCACCTGAAAGGTCCGCAGCGGGGAGAGGTGCCATGGAGCAAACACCAGCTCTTGAGTCGGGGCAGGGGCAGCCGCCTGACGATCCCCCTCTCCGTGAGGGACTACGGGGCTGGAGCATCCGGCTCAGGACTATGAAGTCCGAAGTTCCGTGCTGGCCGGCTGTCAGGCAGCAGGGAGGGGGGCTGTCAGGCACTGGGAGTTGGGTCACCAGCTGACTGTCAGCAGCCTGCCCCCTGCTGGGCACTGAAAGCTGCTAGCTGCTTTGCCTTGCTGCTTTCAGGTGCCTAGGGGGAGCGCTCAGAAGCAGAGAACATACCACACCTAGGTGGGTTGAGTCAGTGCTCCTCAGGGATGGGAGCCGTAGTCCCACTGCTGCTTTCAGGTGCGATGGGGGATTCTCCGAGCTGGAGAACATACCTACAGGAGGAGGGTTAGGAAAGTTCTCCTCCTGGCTGGGTTCTCCACTTTCAGGTGGCCACCTGAAAGCCGCATTGGGGTAGAATAGGCGGCTTTAGAGTTGGGTATTCTGTCCACCTGAAAGTGGCTAAGCTCTTGCTCTCGCCCTCTCGTATCCCTACTTCCATCTCTTAACTACTCCACTACTTTCTTTTCCTCCTTTGATAGTTTTCTTCCCTAGCTTATGGTCTCCTCCTCCACTATCTCTCAACATTAAACACCTTCTGTACTATACCCCATCTGATAAAGGAGCTGGTTCAGATGGTATACCAGGCTGTGTGGACAGTATGCAGGTCAGTGCCTTTATGGACACTTTCAATCTGTTCCTGGTCCAGGCAGTTGTTTTCCAATATTGCCACCATTGTGCCAGTACTGAAACATTACACTGCCATGAGCCTGAATGTCTTTTGTCCCTTTGCACTCACCCCCAAGATTGCAAAGTGCTTTGTGAGACTAGTTCCATTATATTTGAAATCCTGGTTGCCCACCACCCTGGTCGCCCATGAATTTGTCTATTCACTCTTCACTCTACCCTGACCCTCTTGGAAGGCCCAACTCTTCATCAGGATGCTGTTCATAGACTTTGGCATTCAATACTGTGATTTCCTTCAAACTTCACCAGTTTGGTATCAGCTCATCCCTCTTGCAAATGGACTTTGGACTTTCTGACCAACAGGCCCCAATCTGTTAAATTAGACCACCGCTCCTCCTTGATTCTGAGCATCGGTGTGCCACAGAGTTGTGTGCTGAGCCCTTTTCTGTACTCCCTTTTCACCTGTGACTGTGTTCCTGTTTTTGGTTCTATTTCCTTTATCAAGTTTGCTGATGGTGGTTGGCCTGATCAGAGGGGATGATGAGACAGCTAACAGGAAAGAGCCTACTGGTTCGGAAGCAGAGTTTCCTTAAGTGCCTACCAGATGGAATGAGAATAAAAATTCCATAATTGGAGTGAAATGTATCCTTCAAAATTCTTTTCACCCTGCCTAGGCAGTGTTCTTGATGGATGTTCTGAATGGTGGGCAATTGTTTTCACCACCTGCTTGAGTGCTTTACAGTCTGACATAGGACAGTTGCCATACCACACTGAGATGCCAAAGGTGAGTATGCTCTCAATGGTCCAGTGGTAAAAATCCAGTGGTATTCTGAGACAAAGGTGAGGTTTACTGATGCTCCGGAGGGAATCACACTGTTTCACGCAAGGTATTTATTCAGATTTATTGTCAAGGTACATGCATGACCTCAAATATAATGCTGAGATTCCTTTCTCCTGCAGGTCCAGCAGAATTACCTCTAATTGGTTGTGCAAAAATAAACTATACAGCATAAACATGGAAACAAATGAAAGAACTGTAAACAAATAACAATGTCAACAAACTGTGTAATACAGAGAGAACAAAGAAAATGAATAAAATACACAAGAGTCCTTAAGTGAGTCTGCATTCCATTGGTGGACGGGTAGTTCCTGAATCTGGTGGTGCGAGTCTTGTGGCACCTATACATCTTTGCTGATGGGAGCAGTGAGAATAGAGCATTTGCTGGGTGATGTGGATCTTTGATTGTTGCTGCCCTCCAACAGCAGTGTTCCTTGTAGATGTACAATAGTGGGAAGGGTTTCCCTGATGTCCTGAGCTGTGTCCACCACATTTAAGAGGGCTTTACATTCAAGTGTATTGACGTTCCCATACCAGGCTGTGATGCAGTCAGTCAGTACGTTTTTCACCACGCATCTGTAGAAATTTGCCAGGGTTTCTGAAATAGAGCCACTGATGTGCTCTCTTCACGATGCCATTGGTGTGTCCAGGAAAGATCCTCCCAAGAACTAACATTTGCTCACCTTCTCCACCTCTGATATCCCTAATTATCACTGAATTGTACACCTTTGGCTTTCCTTGTAGTCAACAATCAGCTCTTTAGTTTTGGTGACATTGAGTGCAAGATTGTTGTTGGTGCATCATTCAGCCAAGTTTTCAATCTCCCTCCTGCAAGCTGACTCATCGTCTTTCTTTGTACAACCCACCACTGCAAATTTGTAGATGGTGTTACTGTCATACCGAGCCACACAGTTGTAGGTGTGAAGTGAGCAGAACAGGGATCGAAGAACACAACCCTGTAGTGCTCTGGTATTGATGGAGATGAATGCAGCAGCCACATTGTACGTAAGTATGTATATAGTGTTGAGGAAAGACACAACCATAGAACCTGCCACCTGATGCAGGTATGGGACTGATGAATTGAGAAGAAGAAACTCGGGGGAAAAGCTTAACATCCCAGCACTCATGATAGGTGCACATTTTCATATCGATTCTCGATATTTTCATATCGGTCATAAGCTCTGGCTTATGACCTGGACTGGAGCTCAGGTTTGTTCTACAGGGAAAACAGTCCCAGCTCCTTCACATGTTGTGCTTTATATCCTGCTGCTGGTCAGTGGGGCCAGCCCAGGTTTGCCCAAAATAGGGCAGATGATTAGTGGAGCCAGCTGTGACATGTGGGTTTTTTTTGAAAAAAGGCCAATTACAAGATGTATTCATTAGGATGCTCTTTATTGACAACATTTTGGCATTTAACACCATCATCCCCTCAAAACAGATCAGCACACTCTGAGAATTTGATCTTGGATTTCTACACCTACAGACCACAATCAGTGAAGATTGGTAAGAACATCTCATCCACAATCTCCATGAGCACCACAGAGCTGTGTTCTTAGACCCCTGCTCTGCTTACTTTACACCTATGACTGTGTGGTTCAGTACGACAATAATATCATCTACAAATTGCCAAAAATACCTCAATTGTAGGTTGTATAAAGAATGGCGATGAGTCAGGAGGGAGATTGAAAACTTGACTGAATGTTGCAACAACAACCTTGTCACCTTGACTTCAGGAAGGGAAAGCCAGAGGTATACAATCCAGTGATCATTGGGGGATCAGAGGGGGAGAGAATGAGCAAATTTAAGTTCTTGGATTGATTGCCTCAGAGGATCTTTCCTGAACCCAACAGACCAATGGCATGATGGAGCAAACATGCCAGCACCTCGACTTCCTCAGGAGCTTGCAGAGGTGTGGCATGACATTAGAAACTCTGGCAAATTTCTACAGATTGTGGTGGAAAGTGTGCTGATTTGCTGCATCACGGTATGGTGCCCTGCAAAAGGTAGTGGACACAGCCCAGGACATCACAGGAAAAAGCCTCCCCAGTATTGAGAACATCTACAGGGAGTACTGTCATCGGATGGCAGCTGCAGTCATCAAAGACCCACACCACCCAGTACACACTCTGTTTTCACTGCTGCCATCACGAAAGAGGTCTAGGTGCCACAAGACTCACACCACCAGCTTCAGGAACAGCTGCTACCCCTCCACCATTTGACTCCTCAACAACAAACTCAATCAGGGACTCGTTTAAGAACTCATTCTGTACTATATTGATTTTTATGCTCTGTATTGCAAAATCAGTTTGTTTACATTTCTTTATTTACATGCTCTCTCCAGTGTTTTGCACAAACAATGAGTGGTAATTCTGCCTGACCTGCAGAAAAAAATGATTTCAGGTTGTATGTGATGTCATGCATGTACTCAGACAATAAATTTGACAAATCTGAAGTGTGAAGGTGAGTGCTCAGGGTGGGTGGTCTTTACGTTGATTGACAGATGTAGTGGCTTCTTATCAGGTTTGTGCCCGGAAAGGTCACATGATTTTCCACACTGGAGTATTGTCTGATGTCCCTGAAAATAGGAGAAATAATAGCAAAGGGAGTCCCTTCAGAGATGCTGAATGTGAATTTGCATCCAGTGTTTCTACAGCCACACAGACTCTAGCTTAAACTATCAGTCACCCAAGTTCCAGCTCCAAGCCTCTAGGATGACCAGGAAGCTGTCAGCGGTCAAAGCCCTTCAGGAGGCAGCCTTGTTCTTAGCACCCTCTCAAATCCTGGTTCCCATGAGCCTATCACCAGCAGTGCAGAGTCTGTGTGCGTTCTTCGACTGCAAGATGCCTGCAGCCTGTGTGAGTGCTTCTTCCGCAAATCACCAATTGCCTGCAACCTGTGAGGGGACTTCAACTGCTGAGCCCCTCTCTGATCTGCTACTCTTAATAACTATTAAAGAATTTTTTTTTCAAATTCTCAATTATGCTTTTTTTTAAATTTGACTCTTTTTGGAATTTGAAAAATGGGAAATTTAAAACAAAACGTATGTATTGTAATTTAATAGACTGGAAATCCTCATGAATTGAAGGGAGAGCTTCTTCAATTGTTGAGTATGAGTGTAGAATTAATTTACCCACTCCACCCTTCTGGAAGAAATAAACCGCCAGGACATTGTTTCATTATGATTATCTTCAGAATTTAAAATGTGTCTTGGACGCTAACTGAATCAATCATCCAGAATGTTTGTCTTTGAATATGTGGCCCTGGAGATTCATGGTGCCAGATCAATGAATAGCAATTGATGCATTGTGTTGATTTTGGCTGTGGAAATAATTCTATTCAAGCAGTTGGTTACCAGATCAGCATCTGAATTATGAGCAAAACTAAACCAAAACCCAAGTGCTTTATCTTGTTGATACAATTTTTCTGCATAATATTGTTCGTCTTGTACCTTGATCACTATACTCAAGAACTCTTGTGAATAATGTTCAGGTTTACGATCATCTGATTGTACATACATAGCCTGATGAAACCGTGTCTCTCCAAACTATAGTGCACACACAAAAATACATAGTACGTATATATTCATTTTGATTATTTGTGATCTTCATCAATGTTGAGTGTTCTACGTATTCATTGGAGAGAAAGCAAAAGCAACTATCAAGGTTGGTACTTGTAATCACGCTTTGAATGTATAAAGTGAAATGCAATTAAGACATCAAGAAGGGAGATGTAAGGAGTTGTAGGGGGATAAAATGAAATCAGAACAGAAAATGCAGGAAATGTTCGACAGGTCAAGTCATATCTGTGGAAATTAGTGAATCAGCACTTTTAAAATTTTGGATATCCTGTTTCTGCTGTTATTTTTGAACTTGGATATATTTGAGGGTAATGGGATACTATTGAGAGTATGGAAATATGTGAGAGACCCTGAACCATGCTCTGAAAAAGGAAGTCAGAATGTACAGCAAGTTAAAGGGAGAAGAAAATGAGATGTATTGGGGAGACTGGTTCCGGTCAGCAAAAACCCCAAATGGAAATCGTCATGAAGGGATTGATTTAGAGAGAAGGATGCAAGTGACAAAGAATTAAAACAAAAAGACAAGAAGTACAGAAAAAGATGAATTGAAGGAAAGATGAACCATTTTGGGAGGTGAAAAAAATAGTAGATTGGTGTCATCGTTGACCAGAGAAATGAAGGGAAAATGATAATGGATTGCAAGAGAATGGACTTGTTGGAGGGATGAAAAAAATATTGTTGAATTGCAAGGAAATTATGAAACAGCAGTGAAGAAGATGGCAGACTGAAGGCCAAGAGCATGAAATATTCATGTAAAACCAGATGAAAGTGTATGTCTGGACCATGGTGCATATACAATGTAAAGTACACAATCACAAGAATACAAAATTAAATATAAATATTTTGCAATAATTTACTTGGTTACAGGATATTGTTTATCAATCTTGCAGTTTGCAGAAAATAGCTTTTTTCAGCCTGGCAACCCTAATTTTGATACGATTGCACTTCCTCCTTGAAGGTAGTAGGTCAAAGATGGTGTGTGATGGATGGAAAGGGTCCTCAATAATTCCTTGAACACTATTTAAGCAATGCTCTTGCTGAGTGTTGTGAATAGAGGAAAGAGAGACCCAAGTGATCTACTCGGCTGTTTTGAGATCCTTTGTATTGACTTGAATTCCAATGCTTTGTCACTGTCACACCACACCATGATGTAGCCAGGCAGAAAACTTAAATATTTTTACAGTAAAATGATGTCAAGATGGAGGCTGGGAGCCTTGTCCTCCTGAACTTCCTAAGGAAGTTTTGGCACTGATAAGCCTTCCTGATGAATTAAATGTGGTTCATGATACACGTGGCAAGGAACTTTGTACTCTCCACTCTCTCCACAACCAGCCTTTACAGAGCAGATTGGCAGTTCAGTGTTATGATGATGCTTCAGCACACGAGTTTTGATCTGATTAGTAAAAATTCAGTGACTTAAATGTCTCAGGCTGTTGTCTGAAACTCTGGTTGAAATGTTATTTACAGTAGAACATAAAACCAGCTGCTCTGAATTTTGGTGGATCTGGATTTGTAATTTTGTAGTCAATAAGGTGTTGTTCATATCAATACCTAGTTATAAAATTAATGTTTTGTTTTTTGATGTTGCCCAGCACGATACATTTCCCAATGAACTCAATGAGTTGACAGCACATAGTGAGTTGAAAGGGAACATGCTAAACCGAGGGTATATTCAAATGTTTGTGTAGTAGGTTATTGGAGTTTTACTGTCAATCTTCATTTTGTTTTTTAAAATACTTAAGACATTTTGTTATTTGCCCTTTTGATTTTCTTGTATTATTTAAAGCGATGAATTGCATTTCTTGGCGAGTATCAACAAATTCTGAAGTTAGTTTGACACATTAAAGATCTGATGCTTGACCTTCCACTTGAGGTTTGACTAATGGTCTGGATATAAATTTGATTGTCTTGTGAGGCATTGTTTCCTTACAAATCTTGCCTATCACTAATGAAAACATTTGGCATCTGTTTGGAAAATAATAATTTAAATGCAATATTTGAAGGTAAAGTAGTGCACTTTAGCCAGTAAGGTTAATTTTTGTTTCATTGCACAAATCATCCAATTGCAAACCAATGTTAAATAACTGGAAATTATTTTAGGAGTTTATGCAGAATCATTTGATGTTCATTAGTTTCTCAGTATTGTACATTAAAAATGCATTCAAAAATTTCCACTGTGTCTTTTTACATTCTTGTGCCTAATGTAGGGACTTTTTTTTATTTGGAAAGTTTCAGATTCAAGGACAGTTTCTTTCCTGCTGGTTTCAGAATTGACCTTTCATTTGTAAAAGATACTGATCCTGCACAATTTAAAAGTACTTTTCCCTATTTTCCTGAATTTTGACCTGGTAATACCATACCCTACACTTCTATTTTATTTTTGTACTTGCTTTTTATTACTTGCTTTATGGGCTGACATTACCTTGACAGCATGCAAAACAGTTTTTCACTGTGTCTTGGTGCATGTGACAATAAACAATTCAATTCAAATATTGATTTTGACTTTGAGTAAGTTGACTATAATTAAGTGCAGTTGTAGTGGCTTCAACTGCTGGAGAGGTTGTGCTCAAAGCGGAGACGCACACTACGGGAGTGAATTCAACACTGGTTTATTGCGTTGGCAGCTCTGCTTAAAGGGCTGAGAAGCCTCTCTCTGTCGTTGTTATACCACTTGACTGGTGGCATTATGATCTGCTTCCGGGAACTGGCCATTTAGCGCTACCAGGAGAGCGGCGAATCAATGAGCCCCTCTCATCCCTAGGTGTGGCTGTTCCCCTAGCTCCACCTGATTGGCTGCTGCTGGTCAGCCATCAGAGTGGGGCACTGCAGCTGCATGCTGCTGAGTCATGTGCTGACTTTCAAGCCGGCTGTGTAGGTCACAGGCTCCCGGTGTTGGGTCACTGCTTTCGGCGTGGTGCATTCGGAAGCCCGCTGCACTACCACCCCGCCCCCCCCCCCACCACAATTGGAGCTTGTCGAGGCCTTGTGCTTGGGAAGCCTGCCTCTTCGCTAGGCGGGTGGGTCATGGATCGGGTGGTCAGAGTCAAAGAATGCAGGCTTGAGCCAGTCCAGGGTGAAAGTCTGTTTCTCCCCCCAATATCCAAAAGACATGTTGACCCATTGTGTTGAAAAACTTTGTATGGGCCTTCATAAGGTCTATGTCGTGGTGGTCTGTGTCTAACAAAAACGTATTTGCAAGTCTCAAGATCTTTAGGTTTGAATGTCGTTCATGAGCTGGTGCTGCTTTGGCTGTTTTGGGGTGAATGTGCCCAGGTGGTTCACAGGCGGGACAAGGCAGCCTCAGGGAAAGCATCCCCAGTGTTTTTGGTGGCCAGGAATTCCCCCGGAATCACTAATAGTGCATTGTACACCTTTTTGGTTGGAGAAACCGCTAGGTCCTCTTTAGGGGTGGCTCAGATCCCCAGGAGTACCCACGGGAGCTCATCCACCCAGTTAGGGCCATTGAGTCTGGCCATGAGAGCTGCTTTAAGGTGTCGATGGAATTGCTCCACCAAGCTATTGGCCTGAGGATGGTAAGCTATGGTATGGTGGAGCTGAGTACTCAGGGGTGTTAGCGAGATTAGACCGGAGGTCAATTGGGTGCCCCTGTCTGAGGTTGTCTGCTTTGGAACCTTGAACCTAGCCATCCAGTTTTGCAGCAGGGCCCTGGCACACATTTCTGTAGAGTTCTCTGGTAAAGGGATGGCTTCTGGCCATCTGGTTGACCTGTCTACTTGGATCAGGTGGAGCGTTGTAGTGGTTGAAATGACTATTTGAGGGGGAGGTGGTGAAATTTAGTATGGGTATGGAGTTTCAAGGTCTGGCACTATGTGCAATTCCTGACCAACTGGCTGACCTCTTTGCGGAGGCTGTGCCAGACGAATTGACTAGCAACCATTTTGATGATTGTTTTGATGGTGATGTATGCCAGGTTGTGTATGGCCTTAAAAATACACCTCATCCAGATAGTGGGAATGATAGGATGAGGTTTACCTATAGACATGTTGCACAGGACGATATGCCCCCCAGGGCCATGCTACACATCCTTCAACTGGAGGCCGGTAATCGCAGTGTGATATGCATCAATGTCCTTTACTGCTGCCTGTGCTTCAGCCAAAACCTTCGAGTCAATGCTAGATGTTGAGGTGTGTACCACCTGTAATGTGGGATGTGACAAGGCATTGGCTACCATATTGGATTTACCCATAATATGATGGATGTCAGAAGAAAATTCTGAAATGTATGAAATGTGCTTCTGTTGCCTGGCTGATCACTGATCAGAAACCTCAGTGAAAAAAAAAGTGAGGGGCTTGTGGCCTCTATATAAAAAATAAAATAAATTTGGAACTTCCTGCCCTATCTAAAATGTTTGATTGCCAGGTACAATGCCAGTAGTTCTCTATCAAAAGCACTATATTTCAGTTCAGGGTCCTGCAAATTTTAACTGAAAAATGCAAAGGGTTGCCAGTGTCCACTCAACCACTGTTCCAAGACTCTCCCTACTTCTGTGAAAGCAGTGGGGGCATCAGCTTTGGGGTGTATCAGAAGTGTGGTTTTACCAGTGAATCTTTGTTGCTTGGAAAGCATCGGATGCTTCTTGGTTCCATGAAATCGTTGTCTTTGTACTAGTCATCAGGGAGAATAAAGGTTTCATGGTGTGAGCCACCCCGGCAGGAATCTGCGGTTAAAAATTCATGCCGGCGAACTCTTGTAGTCCCCTTACTGTTGTAGGCTTGGGGAATGCCTGAATGGCCTCTTCCTTGTCGGGTAGTGGTTTAGTCCCATGGGGAGTCGATCCTGTGACCTAAAAAGTCAATTGAGTCTTTGCTGAAATGGAATTTTGCTGGATTAATTGTCAGGCCATACTCAGAGCAGGTCAGCTTTGGCAGCTAAGTTTCTGGGGTCCACAAAGTCTTCTTCAGCTATGAGTAGCCTGATGTCCTCAGGTAACCTCTCCAGGAAAATTTGCTCAAATGGAGCACAAGCGGTATGGCCATTATTAAAGGCAAGCATGCTGTTCATGAGTGTGGATGGGGCCCTTTCTCCCAAACCATCCATGTGTTGCAGACGGGCAGCTAGCTCGTACCATGAAAGCTCAAAAGCTTGGGTTAATCACTCCTTGATGGCCTGAGACTTGTTCCAGTCGTTTCTGGAGGAAGTTGGTAATGAGAGCTGCCATGTCCTGCTCAAGGGAGTTGACCACATGGTAGAAGTAGGTGTTGTCATCTGTGACGTTCCATGCAGTGAACTTGTGCCTCGGCTTGCTTAAACGACACCTGTGGCTGTGATGTCCAGAAGCTGGGCAGCTTCAACGAGACCATATTGATTGCAAGCTGGTCGTTCATTCTTCATGTCTAAGATGTCGGTTGGACCAGTCAGGGGTCACCACTGTAGTGGCTGCTACTGCTGGAGAGGTTATGCTCAAAGAAGAGACACACACTAAGAGAGTGAATTCAACATTGGTTTATTGTGCTGGCAGCTCTGCTTTTAAAGGGCTCAGAAGCCTATCTCTGACATCATCATTCCACCCAACTGGTGGCATTGCGATCTGCTTCCTGAGATTGGTCGTTTAGTGTTACTCAGGTGTGGCCAATCAGTAAGCTCCTCTCATCCCTGGGTGTGGCTGTTTCTTTAGCTCCATTCAATTGGCTGTTGCTGGCCAACCCGTCAAAGTTGGGCGGTGCAGCCGCGTGCTGCTGAGTCGAGTGCTGACTTCGAAGTGTGTAGTCTGTCTTGGCCGGCTGTGTAGGCTGTGGAATCCCAGTGTCAGGTCGCAGCTTCTGGTATGTTCGGCAGCCTGCTACACAGTCCTTGTTATTAGTTTCCTTGAAATGATTGATGGACATATCCTGTAGTATTTGTTATTTAATGCTAAAATATTTGTATTGAGTATTATTTAAAAATTAGAAATTCGACTCTCATTGTTACAAATTGTCGTCCAGTTGAAGGTACATTAAACAAATGATTAAGGTGTGACAAGCTTGCATTTCTTAACCAAAAACATTGAAATAGCTTACTTGGTTTTTGCTGTTGGTGGAATCTTCATGTGTGCATAATGGCAGCTGCATTTACCTACTGCTTTTTTATCTGGCTGTGACTTGCATAGAACATTTGAGAAAAGAATAATTGAAGGACAAATATGTTTTGTTTTCACTCAACTCTGTCTGAATGCGTGCAGAGGGTCTGTGCAGCCCAGCTAACAAAGTCCCCAAAGACATCTCACCACAACAGTCCACTATCCCAGCAGGATTCAAGGGAGCCGTTATCATCCTGATGCCCAAGAGAGTGACAGTGACTGGACTATCGCTCTGTGGCATTGAACCCTACATTCATGAAGTGCTGTGAATGATGGTAATGGAACACATCAAATCATGCCTTCTAGTGACATTAGACACATTTTGGTTTGATTACCATGTAAACCGATCCTTGACCCTCCACTCTGATCTGAGCTTCAGCTCATCGTTCAACACAATCCTACCTCAGATGTTGCTGGATAAACTGTGCTTGCTGGGACTGAATAGCCCTCTCTGCAACTGGATTCTGGACTTTGACTGAAAGATCACAGTCAATACAAATTGGTAGCAAGACCTCGAGGCCCTTCACGCTGAGCACTGACGCACTTCAGGGCTCCCTGTTCAGCCCGCTACTGTTCATGTTGTTGTCTCATGACTGCACTGCCAGGTTTGGTTCTAACAGAACCAAGTTTGTGTATCATAAAACTAGAGTTGGCCTCATCGACAGCAGTGATGAGTCGTATGATAGAGATGGAGTTGGGTGAAAATAACAACCAGTCTCAACGTGTACAAGAAAAAGGATATAATTGTTGATTTCAGGAGAATGAAGGTTGGCAATTCTCCATTACACATCAGTGGTTCTGTTGTGGAGAACACAAAGTTTCTAGGTGTGCAAATAAAGGTCAAAATATCCTAGACCCACAAGACCTCATTAGTCAGAAAGGTGCAGTAATGCCTAAACTTCCAAAGGAAGTTGAGGTGGACAAGGCTCCTGGCTCCCATCTTCATAACTTTTTATAGGGGCATAATGGAAAATGTCCTGTCTGGCTGCATCTTTGTATTGAATGTTATCTGTCAAGCATCGAATGGGAAATCCATACAGATGATCATCAAATTGGCTGAGAAGATGACTGGGGTCTCCCTTTCCTGTATTAACACCATTTACTGGGAGAACTGCTTAAATGAAACTCAAAGAATTACTGAATACTTTTTCCATCCAACGAACTATCTGACCCATTGCCATCAAGAAGGAAGTATAGGAATATGAAAATCAGGATTGCCAGGCAGGGAAATAATTAACTTCTTTGCACAAGTTGAGATTGATTTGCAGCATTATGTTTATTCATATTTATTTTGATTTGTGTCTGTATATGATGCACTTAATATGTGTGCACTGTGGTTAAAAGATGCACTATTTTGTCAGGTTGTTGATGTACAGTCAGATGCTAATAAACTTTAACTTGAAATCTCTTCCATTTCTGGGAAAAGTTGCAGAGAAATTTGTGTCTTTTTAAAAATTTGGTCAGTAAGCTTTGGGTTTAAAAGTGATATTTATTGACTGATTAAAAAAGGAATGTACAACATTTTATTAACTCAACTAAAATTAATGCTTCTCTTCACAGGAAGATATGAACTTGAATGAAGAACGAAAGGCGCCTCTACGTGAAAAGGATTTTGAAATCAAAAGAGAAATGGTTGTCCAATACATTAGTGCAAGTTCCAATGCAGTGAGTGAACTTCTATTTTTAGCTGTTTAACATGAATTACAGCACATCAAATGATTATTTGTTCTAAAATTGGCTTAAGTTGGTATTCCTTCTGTATTGCTCTTTGTACATGACATTCATCTTTTGGCTGTATTTCATTTCACAGTTTGGTTTCTTTAGATGCTGAGGTTTAAATAATCAAATTGTCCTGCGGATGGATAAATGTTTCAACAAAATTCATAAACCAGTATTCTCATTTTGTTTTTTTTTTCCATAGTTATGTTACATAGCTAATGTATATAACAAAAAAAAAAGCAAGTAATGCTAACTTGTTTTGAATTCAGATTTTTAAGTGGATTTCAAATTTCTTCCCCCTTTTACAATAATATCAGAACTTGTATTTACTTTCTTGAATGTAGTTGATGCATGATCCTTTTCTCCTGGTCACAAATAACAATAATTTTACATAATTGCTCTGCAATTCAAGAATTTTGTTTTGTATGATCGCAAATGGCTTCAGCAATTTACTGCTTTAATCTTGGTCTGCATTTCATTGTGTCTGATTAACCTTCATATCTGAGGTTCATTTATTATTTTTATTTCATTTTAAAGTGATTTGGAATCTCTACTTATAAATTCTTTTGAGTTTTGTTGGTTCATTTTGAGTGCATGGCTGAATTTATTAGTTCAAGTTCCAAGTTTATTATCATCTGATTGCTCAAGTGCAATCCTATGAAACAACGCACACGAACAATACATATTCAGGACAAATATACATGTAAATATAGATAATGTTTTGTAAATATGTGCTTCTCGGATGGTTAGTGTGAGCAGTACCTTTGTTCATTTGGTATTCTCACTGCCTGCGGAAGAAGCTATTTCTCAGCCTGGTGATGCTCTCGTGTCTCTTTCCCAACGGGAGAAACTGAAAGATGATGCTTGTGGGGCAGTTGTGGGGGGGGGTGGTCTTCAATGATTTTGTACAGCCTCTTCAGACAAGATCATGTCTTGTTTGGGGGAAGAGGGTGTTGGGGATGGGGAGAGAGACACCAATGATTCTCTCTGCCACTTGTGTGGTGTTGTGGATTGACCTCTGATCCAATTCTCTACAGCAACGGTATTACACTCTGATGCAGCCAGCCAGGACAATCTCCATAGACCTTCTGTAGAAAGTTGACATGATGCAGGACTGTTGCCTTGCCTGCTTCAGTCTTCTCAGGAAGTGCAGTCACTGTTGTGCCTTGCTGACAAATGAGGAGATGTTGTGTCCACGATAGGCCACTCATGAAGTGGATTCCAAGGAATTTGGTGCTCTCCACTACAGAGTTATGGATGTGTCGAGCAGGGTGGTCATTCCTCATCCCCCTGAAGTCCACGATCATCTCCTTTGTCTTATTCATGTTGAGACTTGGGGTTTTTTCCAAGTCTTGATATGCTAATTATGTCCTTGGCATAAAATATTTCAGTGAATAGGGAAATGTAAATTTACTCAGCTTTGCAGAATATTTTTCAATGTTGGCTTTGAAAAGGAATTTGTCAGCTGCTATACTTTCATTTTGGTTTAAGAGGTTTCTTTTGAATTTCTCATGGATTTGTGACAAACTTGTACAAATGTCCCCTTGCTTTTATCTGCAAAGAGCAGGATAATTTTACTTTTTCATGTTGCCCTGTATAACCTTTAAGGTAAGAGTTTCAATCAACTATTTTTTTCCTCTGTGGGTGCTCTCTTGATGCTGCTATCATTTCAGTAATTCAATTCAGCTCTTTTATAGAATGGATACCAGATGTGTTTACAGTGTTGAAATTGTATGATAACAAAGGTTCTGTGAAAGTTTAATGAATTTATGTCCTTTCAGAATAAAACCTTTTTAATTTTTTGAAGGATCATTGCAATTTGTATCCGGAACCCAGATTCAGCTGTTAATTAATGTGGATTGTTGTGTTCAAATATCCTTCTTAGCAAAATGCACCTTGTTCTTGATTGTATTTGTTTAGTTCCTGATTTTGTTTTTTTGTTTTGTGTTTTGTATATGCCCAGTGGGAGTAGCTAAAATATGCTCTGCAGGATGGTGTCCTTGATTACAACGGTCTGTTGCATTAACTTTGTTGGGGAACTGAGCCTTCGTATTCAAATTTTGAAACTCCACTGCTATTTCTGAGTTCAAGTGAATGATGCAAATAGTGAGCAGAGGTCATCTCAGCTTGCAGATCATTGTGTTAATTGTACATTGACTCTTGGGGCTCTGATTTTTATGAAGATATTTCTCATAACATAACTGGATTTTCAAAAGGCCTCAAAGTGTCCTCGGTTAGAAATTTGTCATTGGCTACGTACTGAAAGTAAAAAATTGGTATGGCTGTGTATTGTTTAGTGCTATTGAAATTAACTCCTTTTGACTTGAATCAAAGAGAAGTGGTTCAAACAAAATCTTCAGCCTTGTACTTTTAACAGCACAGAAGGAGCTACTCACCTCATTGGTTCCATGACACCTCTTTGGGAATAATCCTACATGTTCCACCCTATTACTTCTTTCCATTCATGGAGCTTGTTCTTTCGCAAGAGATTTCCAAGATGTCTGGAAAACTGCACAAAGTATGATTCTGAAACTCTGTATCATTCTTGCCAGTTCAATTATGTAGATGTGTGATAATGAATTGGTATCATCATGTAGAATATTGAATAACACTTGAATAATTTTTATGAAGGTATTAAATCAAAGCTTAGGAAATGCTCTTATCATCAATGTATTTCAGATTTTAAGTCAAAAACCATAAACTTTTCAGTTTTAATGCTTGTTCATCTTCAATGAATTGCATTGACTTCGTCTCAGAGTGTTCAGATCTATATTCTTGTCATCCTTGAGTTTAATTTGTTCTTGTTAAATTCTTCCATAGTTTCCTCTTCACTTGCTTATGTGCACCTGCTGATAATCTTGCATCTTTTTAAATGTTCAGCTGTCCTTTGATTTTGTACCTGTCATGCTCCCTCTATTTAGTGCAAGTTGGTGTTAGCTGTCAAACATTATTCTGTATGATGCTCTTTTATGCTGTTATTACTTGGCCCCACACTGAAATAATCTTTTTTTAAACGTGCACAAATTGAACAATTTTGTATTGTGGCACAATTAATAAGCGGTCTAAAACTGCTCAGATTAATTTATGAATAAATCGTTAATCTGTGAGAGTGGAGCAAATTTTTTAGATCTGACTGGATAGAATTAAGTAGAAATAGAATTTTACCTGGGTATTCAGAAGTTTTCATGTTCATTGTATTTCATCAGCAGAACTTTGTTCATTGAAACTGTTAAATATTTGTATCAATGTGTTAATGATTTCAGTGCCCTCCTTTGTTTCATTTTATTGCAAGTTTTTTTTTCCTGGTTTAGTTTGACATTTTCCTCAGACAGAATAAAGTTGTCTGTCCTGTGCATTAATTTATCTGCAAGCCCTGTAATATAAGGAAAGTTGCAAACATAGCAGATAAATTGTCTTGTTCTTCGTCCATGCATACTAATTTTTTAAATATTTGATCTAATAGAAGAGTTAATGATGTGCTGACCTTTTATATTCCTAAAAAAAAGTACTAAATCTTATCTACTCCAGAGCTCTCTATTTTTCTTCCATCATGTGCCCATCTCAGAGTCTCTTAAATATCCCTAATGTTTTAGCCTCCACCACCATCTTCCCTCCTTTCACGTTGTCCAGATGTCCTCTGGTGTTTGCTACTCCTGTCCTGGGAAACAGATGCTGCCTGTCCACTCTATCTATGCCTCTCACAATTTTGTAGACCTCTAAGAAGTCTCCTCTCATCCATCTATGCTCCAAAGAAAAAAGTCGCAGTTCTACTAACCTTGCTTCCTAACTTACTTTCCAATCCAGGTAACATCCTGGTAAATTTCATATGCATCCTCTCCATAGCTTCCACATCCTCACAATAATGAGGTTACCAGAACTTAATTAAATTTTCTCAGTGTGGTCTCACCAGAGATTGGTAGAGTTGCAACATGACCTCTCTACTCTTGAACTCAATCCCCCCCCCCCACTAGTAATGAAGTCCAGCATCACATAGGCCACCTTAACTATCCTATCAACTTGTTCAGCAACCTTGAGAGATGTATGGATTTGGACCCCAAGGTCCCTCTGTTCATTCACACTCTTAAGTAACCGACCATTAACCCTGTACTCACCCTTCTGGTTTGTGCTTCCAAAATGCATCACCTCACACTTGCCTGTATTGAATTCCATTTGCCATTTCTCTGCCTAACTCTGCATCCTGTTTTTCTCCTCTTGTAACATAAGACAACCTTCAGTACCATCCACAACTTATCTAACTCTTGTATCATCTGCAAATTTAATGACCCATCCTTCTGCCTCTTCATCCAGGTTATTTATAAAAATCACACGGAGCAGCGGTCCCAGAACAGATCCTTGTGGTACTCCTCTAGTCACTGACCTCCAGGTGGAATACCTTCCTTCCTCTATTACTTTGTTTTCTACCTGCATCCAATTTTTTTTATCCACACAACAAAGGTTCAATGAGTCCCATGGTTCATGACCTTCTGAATGAGTCACTCATGGGGGACCATCTATACCATATCTACTGCTTTACCCTTATCAATTTTTTATGACCTCCTCAGAAAACTCAATTAGGCACAACCTTCCCTTCAGAAAGCCATGCTGACTATCCTTGAGTAGACTGTACATCTCCAAATGCTCATTAATCCTATTCTTAAAAATCCTCTCCAATAGTTTGCACACCACTGACGTAAGACTCACCAGCCTAAAATTCCCAGGATTCTCCCTATTATCTTTTAGAAACAGGGGGACTACATTTGCCATTTTCCCATCCTCCAGCACCTCCCCTGTGGCCAAAGATTTGAAGATCATCAGTGCTGCTCCAGCTATCTCTTCCCTAATTTCCCACAGCTTCTGGCCCTGAGGATCTGGCAATCGATGTTTTTAAGAAGATCGAACACTTCCTCTTCCTTGATCTCCCCACTGGGCACAGCACACAAATCTGTTCTATTCTGACCTCACCCTGATAAGGGTCCTTTTCTTTTGTGAATACAGATGCAAAGTATTCATTTATGATCTCCCCAACCTCCTGCTTCCAGACACATTGTCTCCTTTATCCTTTAGTGATCCCACTTTCATTCTCGCCATCCTTCTGTTCTTCACATTTGCATAGAACACCTCAGGATTCTCCTTAATCCTACATGCCAAGGCCTTCTCATTCCCCCTTTGAGCTCTCAAGTCCTTTCTTAAGCTTCTTCCCAGCTACCATATATTTCTCATGAGCCCTTCCTGCTTCCTACATCTAATGTATGCTTCCTTCTTCCTCTTGTCTAGCTGCTTCACCTGCTTCATCAACAGCGGTTCCATTTTCTTCCCATCTGTTCCTTGTTCCAGTGGGACAAACCAATCCTAAACCCAGTATGTGGCCCCTAAGCTTACTCCACATGAGTTCTGTGCTTTCACCCTTGAACATCTGTTTCCAATTTAGTCTTGTTAGTTTCTGCCTCATACCATTGTAATTCACCCATCCTTAATTAAATACTTTACCATTTTGTCTGCTTTTTTATTCTTTTCCGAAGCTATACTAAAGTTCAGGGAGTTGTGGTTATTACGAGCCCAGAAGACCCCAAAACCCAGCAGCAATACATATTCACCAAGACAAATTGTTACTTAAACAAAAGTTGCTTTTAATTATCTTTAAACACGAAAAAAGAATCGCACTTTAACTCATCACTATTGACTTACTTAACCTAACTTAACCCCCTTCTAATTCTAAGCACATGTATGTAATGTGTGTGTAAGTTCAGAAAAGTTCTTTGGTTCACAGTCAAATCTCACTTCTCATTCCTCCAAGTTCACTGGTTACAGGCAATTCTTCAACTGTGCACAGAATTTAACATTTATGGTGCTTGAAAGGTAAATGGTTACCACCCAGGAATGTTCTTGTCGGTTTTCAGGGAGATTTGTTGTCCCAGGTCCTCCATAACTAATTAATTTTTCATCAGCCACTTCAGTGCATGCTGATGAAACTTGTCCCTTCAGGGTTTTCCAGATGATAATCCCTTTCTTTAACGTCACTACAGAGTTCCTTTTTTGTTTCACTTATTCCAAGTGAAACATTAGCCACTTTTCTCCTCTTGGACTAGTAGGGCCGAACTGGCCTGTTCTGTGCTGGAAGTGGTTATGGTTATATGGATAAACCACCAGTGCTTTGATCAGGCTGAGCTAGAACTCACAACCTGTCTTCCAAATGGGGTTTTCCACAAGCTTTCCAGCGTGTCCTGATTCAGTTCCAGCTGCTGCTGCTGGCTGTAACACTGTAACACTGTAGAAGTCCCCCCTCTCTCTCTCTCTCTCTTTCTCTCTCTCTCTCTTTCTCTCTCTCTCTCTTTCTCTCTCTCTCTCTTTCTCTCTCTCTCTTTCTCTCTCTCTCTCTTTCTCTCTCTCTCTCTTTCTCTCTCTCTCTTTCTCTCTTTCTCTCTCTTTCTCTCTTTCTCTCTCTCTCTGTCTTTTTTTTCTCTCTCTCTCTCTCTCTCTCTTTGAGAGAGGAAAAAGCCTGCTTCTCTCTCTCTCTTTGAGAGAGGAAAAAGCCTGCTTCTCTCTCTCTCTTTGAGAGAGGAAAAAGCCTGCTTCTCTCTCTCTCTTTGAGAGAGGAAAAAGCCTGCTTCTCTCTCTCTCTTTGAGAGAGGAAAAAGCCTGCTTCTCTCTCTCTCTTTGAGAGAGGAAAAAGCCTGCTTCTCTCTCTCTCTTTGAGAGAGGAAAAAGCCTGCTTCTCTCTTTGAGAGAGGAAAAAGCCTGCTTCTCTCTCTCTCTTTGAGAGAGGAAAAAGCCTGCTTCTCTCTCTCTCTTTGAGAGAGGAAAAAGCCTGCTTCTCTCTCTCTCTTTGAGAGAGGAAAAAGCCTGCTTCTCTCTCTCTCTTTGAGAGGGAAAAAGCCTGCTTCTCTCTCTCTCTTTGAGAGGGAAAAAGCCTGCTTCTCTCTCTCTCTTTGAGAGGGAAAAAGCCTGCTTCTCTCTCTCTCTTTGAGAGGGAAAAAGCCTGCTTCTCTCTCTCTCTTTGAGAGGGAAAAAGCCTGCTTCTCTCTCTCTCTTTGAGAGGGGAAAAAGCCTGCTTCTCTCTCTCTCTTTGAGAGAGACACAACTGATGAAATCACATCCGCCTTCTTCACCGGCATTGGCAGCGTGGTCAACATGGAGTCCCAACTTGGGTATCGGGCCTCCCTACTGACGACGCACCCATCCTGGCATCGATCACCTTGGACCAAGCCAGTCCTCACCCAATCAAGAACTCCATGATGTTGATTGAGGTGAATGGGCGCAAATCGAACTGCCTCTTCGATAGTGGCGGTACTGAAAGTTTTATCTACCCAGAGGGGGTCCGTAGACTCTCGATCCCCATTTGGCCGATGACCGGGTCTGTGTCGATGGTGGCGAAAGACCAGCGAACTTGTATCTAGGGGTACTGCATGGCGTCTCTGATGGCGGGTGGGGGGGGGGGGGGAGTGTTATAATGACTTGTTGGTCATTCTCCATCTCTGTGCGCCGATCCTCCTGGGCCTCTACTTCCAGAGTCAGTTCAGGAGTGTGACGATGGATTTGGGGGGGGCCCCCAACCTCCGCTCACTGTTTACAACCCGCAGCTCACAGCCCTTCCCACCCCCGCCACCCCCCAATCAAGCACCCAGCCTCCAGCACCATCCTGCAGCCTCACCACCCTGCGGGTGGCCCCTCCATCACTATTTGCAAATCTCATCCCGGACTGTAAACCAATCGCCAGCACCAGTAAGCACTACAGCACTGAGGATATGGTGTTCAGCAACTCTTGATGGAGGGGATCATAGCCCCTAGCTCCAACCCCTCCTCCCGTGGTCAGAAGGGGGGGCAAGCCCCAGATGGTGATTGATTAGTCAAACTATCAACCGCTTCACCCAGTTAGATGCTTATCCTCTACCCTGGATAGCTGACTGGGTCAATAAGGTTGCACAATATAGAGTCTTCTCGACCATTGACCTCAAGTCGGCCTATCATCAACTCCCCCTTCACCCGAGCAACTGGCTCTACACGGGAATTGAGGCCAATGGCACACTTTTTCACTTCCTGCGGGTGCCCTTCGTTGTTGCTGCTTTTCAGAGGGTCATGGATCGAATAGCAGAGGAGCAGAAGCTGACAGCCATGTTCCAATATTTCGACAATGTCACCATCACGACCAATGGGACCATGACGCGATCCTCGCAAAGTTCTTGTGTACGGCCAAGTCTCTCAACTTGACATACAATAAGGATAAGTGTGTGTTCAACACAGACTATTTGGCCCTTCTCGGTTGTGTCGTGGCTCATGGTGTCATTGTTCCGGACCCTGACCGCATGCAACCCTTATGGAGCTCCCAGTCCCAAACTCCCTAAAGGCGCTGAAAAGGTGCCTGGGGCTGTTTTCCTATTATGCACAATGAGTGCCCAATTATGCCGATTAAAGCCCACCCCCTGATTAACTCCACAACTTTCCCGTTATCGGCGGAAGCCCAAGCTGCATTCTTTCAGATCTGAGGAGACGTCGCAAAGGCCACGATGCATGCCGTGGATGAGTCCATCCTGTTTCAAGTGGAGAGCAATACCTCTGATTTTGCACTGGCCGCCAATCTTAACTAGGCAGGCAGGCCAGTAGCTTTTTTTCTCCTGCACCCTGCATGGTCCTGAGTTATGTCACTCCTCGGTTGAGAAGGAAGCCCAAGCGATCGTTGAAGCAGTGTGCCACTTGCGACATTACCTGGCCGGTAAACTATTTACCCTGCTGACAGATTAGAGGGCTGTGGCCTTCGTGTTTAATATTAAACAGCGAGGTAAAATCAAGAATAACAAGATTCTTAGGTGGAGGGTCGAGCACTCCACATAGTTATGACATCTTGTACTGACCAGGTAAACTCAACAATCCCCCCAGACGCCCTATCCCGGGGATGTGTGCCAGCGCACATCTTGTCTGTCTTCAGACCCTCCATGACAATCTGTGCCACCCCGAAGTCATAAGGTTATACCACTTCATCAAGACTAGGAGCCTTCTGTACTCCGTTGAGAACATCTGGTCCACAACCTGACGCTGCCAGATCTGTGCTGAATGTAAGCCACAGTTCTACTGGCCCGAGAAGGCACATCTCATCAAGGCCACACGCTCTTTTGAATGGCTCAGTGTCGATTTCAAGGTCCCACTACCCACTACAAATAAGAATGCCTACTTCCTGACGGTAGTGGACGAGTTCTCCAGGTTCCCCTTTGCTACTCCCTGTCTGGATATAACCTCGGCGATGGTAATCAAGGCGTTGTGCAGCATGTTAACTCTGTTTGGGTACCCCGAGTACATCCACAGCGATCGGGGGACCTGGTTCATGAGTGAGGAACTGCGACGGTACTTCCTGGCTTGACACCAGCTATAACCCCAAGGGTAATGTCCTGGTGGAAAAGTCCAATACTCTGAAAGTGGGGAACACAAAGATTAAGATCCAGTAACAATGAAGAACCAACTAGATATTTCTGAGGCAAGTTGGTTGTGTCAATCTGAAGAACATGCTGTTCCCATGCATCTGACTCCTTGTCCTTGTTCAGATATAACATGTTTGGGCGTATCCTGGGTGAGTATCCTGGCTGTACATTTTGGTGGATGGTACATTCTACAGCTGCTGGTGCAGGGCATGAATTATCAGGAGGTTGACAGGATATCCCAATCAAGTGGGTTGTCTTGGTGATGTCGGAGGCCACGTGCGGAGCATTGAATGCAGTGGATGAGATTGGAGGGGTGCATGAGAATATTTATCATTGGAACAGCTATTTAGGTCACTGGGTTGTGATGTAAGAGGCAGTGCAAGAATTAATGTAGCACCTCCTTCATTTGCAGGATAAAGGGCCATGGGGCAGGGAGTGGTAGGTGGAGAAGAATGAGAAAATCAGGAAGGCCTGCAGGGAGTGGACCCCGTGGAAGGCATAAAGGGTGGAGAGAGGACAATGTGCCTGTTGGTAGGATTCCATTGCAGCTGATGGCAACAATGAATGAAGATGTGGTGGATATGCCAGTGAGAGTGAACCAGTGAAAGTGAAATGTTTGATAAAAGCGTGGCATGTTCCAGAGCACCTATTTTTAATTTCAGTATGATGATGTCCACTTCCATTACTTATGTTGTCTTCTGTACTTGCTTAATATCCTGTGTAATGAACCAAATTGACTGAACATTGATCGCTATGATGACGGTGAGTGCTGGTAGAAGTAGAGATAGGCTTGCTGAATGTATTGCATGCAGATCATTCATTTAGATCTCTGGAAGGTACCCAGAACCTCAGATGTGGAAGATGAGGATGTATTCCTGAAGCTTACTCTGACTGGCTGCAACATGGTCTTATATGGGGACATCAATGCTCCTGACCATAAGGCCCTGTAAAAGGTAGTGGATCCAGCCCAGGACATAACAGGCAAAACCCTCCCAATAAACAAAAACATCCACGGGGAACACTGCTGTCAGAGAGCAACGGCAATCATCAAGGATCAATGTCACCAATCACACACTCTGTTCTCACTGCTGCCATCAGAAAAGAAGTATACCCCACCATCCAACTCCTTAAACTCAATCAGGGACTCATTTCAGGACTCTTAATTTTGTATTTTATTTCTCTCCATATTACAGTCAGTTTATCTATTTATTTCTTTACATGTGTACAATGAGTATAGTTTATTTTGCACTACCACTAAATGATAATTCTGCCTCTCCCTCAGGAAAAAGAATCTTGGGGATGTTTGTGATGTCATACATGTACTCAATCAATAAACCTCCAATCTTTTCCCTTTTGGCTGTTCAGTAGTGCATTTGTTCATCCAATGCTGAATGTGACAGGGCTTATGATTCAATGATTGGATGATCATTTGGCTCTGTGTTGATTTTACTACTCATTAGTGTGCCTGCCACATTGACCACCACCAGTGGGCTGATCTCTCCTCCAACCGTGCATCTTGGCGCCTCACAGTTCGGCGGGCAGCAACCTCCTTTGAAGAAGACCGCAGAGCCCACCTCACTGACAAAAGACAAAAACCCAACACCCAACCCCAACCCACCAATTTTCCCTTGCAACCGTGCCTGCCTGTCCCCCATTGGACTTGTCAGTCACCAACGAGCCTGCAGCAGAGGTGGATATACCCCTCCATAATTCTTCGTCTGTGAAGCCAAGCCAAAGAAGTGTGGATGTTGAGTGGTTTTGCAGAGTCATCGTATTGACACCTTGCCTTTGGATACACTTGGTACTCTTATCCTGCCTGCCATTTAAGCAGGCTTTTTGGTTCCCTGGCATGATTGTAATGGTCAATTAAAGACTATTCCTGTATTGGAAAAAAATCTCTTCTTTTTATTTTTCAGGGTGCTTTGAAGAATAAGCAACACAGTGCTACCTTACCCCATGAATTCATCCATGAGCTGAAAATGGGCATGGGAGATGAAAGACTTATTAATTCTCTGGAATCCCTTCGTGTTTCATTGACCAGCAATCCTGTCAGGTAATGGTGATCCTTTCCGAGAAATCATCGACATTCTCAAGACTCTGACTGAACTTCGTAGTTGAAATGTGTTCTGCAGTCAATTTTCCATAAAGTTTCAAATGTTCTTGGTGTTACTATTTAATATGAAATTGCTTTTTGGTATAGGCAAAGTGGTAAAACTTTGTCTTTTCAGTCACACACGTTGTTAAACTTTTGGGCAGCAAACTCCAGTTGGAATATCTTTTTGTCTATCTGACCATCAGCTTCTTCGGAAAATGCTAAGATCAGAATCAAGATTTTACTTCAGGGCTGCTTTTGAGCATTATTACCACATCCTTTTATTAAGATAAAATAACTGTTTTACATGAAAATAACAGGAGCTCTGAGACATTTTGGGGAAGAGAAGTATAATGGTTTCCCAGCCTGTGGGTGGAGAATTTTTTTTCTTATTTCAGTCTTCTGTGGCTTACCCTTTCTTTGTCTTATATTGTGCCTCTTGATCCTATACTTTTCAGTTGGGAAAATATCATTTCTCCACCTAACCTGTCTAGCCCTGAAATCTGTTTTAATGAGATCTTCTCTAATTCTTCTGAAATTGAGTGCAATGCAATTGTATTTTCACAAAATGTTCACAGAGATCAAAACTGCACACAAATTTACAGGTACTGTATATTCTCTTGCGTTGCTTTGGGCTACCTGGGACATAAGGAGCGCTATGTTTGGTGTGTGTTAGTTGACTGCAACTTGGCATTTAACATGCATACCATTACAACTATGGATCTGGAACTCTGCTCCTCATTTTGTGATTGGATCCTCGTTTTCCCTCATTGGCAAACCAAAATGGTAGCAAGGATTGGTAATGTCATCACCTTGTTAACCATGAACACAGGCGCCCCAAGGTTGCGTGGTTTGTCCCTTGCTCTATTTCTCCTATGCTCATGAGTGCATAGCAAAGTTGTACTCCAATACAATGTAAATTTGTTGATGGCACTTTCGTTGTTGGCTGAATAAGTAGTTTAGATGAGTCAGAAGGTAGTTTGGAGATGAAAAATATGACTATGCTGCTCAGACAATAATTTTCTCATTATCAGCAAAACCAAGGAGCTGATTGTGAAGTTCAGGAAGGGGACCATACACTTATCTTTATCAATAAGAAGGCAATGAAGTAGATTAGTATCTTCAAATTCTTGGATATCCATGTAACAGAAGACCTCCAGGGCCAGCTCAATGAGGCAATCATCAAATAAAAACATACTAAGCTTAATTTTTATAAGGAGTTTGAAGAGATTGGGCATATCATTCAATACGTTATTGAACTTCTGTCAGTGTATCATTGAAAGTCACTGCCTAATTTGGAAACTCAAACTGTAGCAAGTGACAGATCCATCACAGGCACAGACCACTCATCCACTAAAGACATGTTTGATGTGTTCCCTCAAGAAGGATCCCAACATTATAAAAGACTTCTTCCAGCCTGGACAGGATCTCTTTTTGTTGCCACCTTCAGACAGAAGGTCTAGAACAGTGGTTCTCAACCGTTTTCTCTGTGATTAGTAAGGGGTTGCTTAAGGTGCTATGCGAGTGGGAAGGGAAGGTTGAGAATCATTGCTCTAGACCCAATTGTTACTGACATATTTTGCTTGAGAAAAATTGTCATTGGCCTATTGCCTTTGGAGTTATGAAACCATGTGCATAATGAGTCAACCTTTTTCTTTCCACCCACATACTTAAGAAATCCCTTGTTAATTACAGAGCACCTATAGCATTGGCAATACTTACTGGCATGTGAGTAGAAGCAAAAAGGCTGAGAATCTCTGGGTTGATTAAGTTTTTTCTTTCTTTTTCAATCATTTTATTGGTTTTAACATTTTAATTCTATCTTGAACATATTAGTTTGGGGGAGTGGGTATAGCAGACAATATGGAAGGACTTTTATCAACAAAATCCATAATATGGTTTCCAAATCATAAAAAAATTCCTGGTTCCTGAAGTTATAAGTAACTTTTTCTAATGGTATACAATTCTCTACTTCCACATGCTATCTATCCAACCCTACAGTATTGTCCGACTTCCATGTTGCCACCATACATTGCTACACTCAAACTTTCGTTGATATTGGTCTAGCTTCAATTTGGTATCTGTTGCGTATAATTCACCTAGCAAAAATATTCTGGGATCTTTTAGTATTTGTATCTTTATAATTTGTCCCAATAATATGCACAAATCTTCCCAAATCTTTTCAACTTTTTCACAAACCAAACTGCATGTAATAAAGTACCTATTTCCTTGTTACATCTGAAACACTTATCAGAACAATTTGAATTAAGTCTATGTAATTTATATGGAGTAACAATGGCGTGAAGCAAGGCTGTGTTCTCGCACCAACCCTCTTTTCAATCTTCTTCAGCATGATGCTGAACCAAGCCATGAAAGACCCCAACAATGAAGACGCTGTTTACATCCGGTACCGCACGGATGGCAGTCTCTTCAATCTGAGGCGCCTGCAAGCTCACACCAAGACACAAGAGAAACTTGTCCGTGAACTACTCTTTGCAGACGATGCTGCTTTAGTTGCCCATTCAGGCCCAGCTCTTCAGCGCTTGACGTCCTGCTTTGCGGAAACTGCCAAAATGTTTGGCCTGGAAGTCAGCCTGAAGAAAACTGAGGTCCTCCATCAGCCAGCTCCCCACCATGACTACCAGCCCCCCCACATCTCCATCGGGCACACAAAACTCAAAACGGTCAACCAGTTTACCTATCTCGGCTGCACCATTTCATCAGATGCAAGGATCGACAATGAGATAGACAACAGACTCGCCAAGGCAAATAGCGCCTTTGGAAGACTACACAAAAGAGTCTGGAAAAACAACCAACTGAAAAACCTCACAAAGATAAGCGTATACAGAGCCGTTGTCATACCCACACTCCTGTTCGGCTCCAAATCATGGGTCCTCTACCGGCACCACCTACGGCTCCTAGAACGCTTCCACCAGTGTTATCTCCGCTCCATCCTCAACATCCATTGGAGCGCTTTCATCCCTAACGTCGAAGTACTCGAGATGGCAGAGGTCGACAGCATCGAGTCCACGCTGCTGAAGATCCAGCTGCGCTGGATGGGTCACGTCTCCAGAATGGAGGACCATCGCCTTCCCAAGATCGTGTTATATGGCGAGCTCTCCACTGGCCACCATGACAGAGGTGCACCAAAGAAAAGGTACAAGGACTGCCTAAAGAAATCTCTTGGTGCCTGCCACATTGACCACCGCCAGTGGGCTGATAACGCCTCAAACCGTGCATCTTGGCGCCTCACAGTTTTGCGGGCAGCAACCTCCTTTGAAGAAGACCGCAGAGCCCACCTCACTGACAAAAGGCAATGGAGGAAAAACCCAACACCCAACCCCAACCAACCAATTTTCCCCTGCAACCGCTGCAACCGTGTCTGCCTGTCCCGCATCGGACTTGTCAGCCACAAACGAACCTGCAGCTGACGTGGACTTTTTACCCCCTCCATAAATCTTCGTCCGCGAAGCCAAGCCAAAGAAAAAAGAAGTATAGCTGGTGCAAAAGATTATACTGTACCATTTGCGATCTGACATTAATTGTATTAGTTACTCTCGACACATTTTTGACCATCCCTCTTCTTGAATTTGGACTTTTAAATCTTTTTCCCACCTTTGTTTAGACTTGTATAATTCCTTTTTTGCATCGTCTTGTAATTTTATAGAGATGTTAGTAATAAATTTATAAATGTATCAATTATTAAATATTCAAATTGACTTGTTCTGGAAGTCTAAATTTCTCACCTAGCTTCTTTTTAAATATGATTTGAGCTGATAGTATGACAAAATTGTATTATTTGGTATATCATATTTCTTTCATTTTCTCAAAGGACAGAAAAAGGAACCTAAAAAAAAATACAATCTTTTATCCTCTTTATCCTATGATTATGCCAGATATCAAAAGAGGATTATTTAATGCAAAAGGAATAAGTGGGTTCTGCTTTAATATCATTTTGGCTCTATGCTAATTCTTTATTCCTCCTTTCCATATGGAGTTTTTTCCATATCTTAAGCAAATGTTTTAAAATTGGTACTTCTATTCCTCCTTTCAAATGTTCTTAATGTGATTTGTATAAAATATGTTCTAGATCTAGTTCTCCTATTTTACTCATTTCTATCTCTACCCATGCTGTCTTCATTTTCATAACAGGACAAAAATCTTAATTGAGCTGCTTTATAATAATTTTTAAAATTAAGCAATCTTAGTCCTCCCTGATCAAATTTCCAAGACAGTTTTTCCAAAGCTATCCTTGGCATTTTATCTCATCAAATAAATTCTCTCATATTATTTAATTATTTAATTCTTGGAAAAAACTTCGTTGGTACAGGAATTGGTAATGACTGAAACAAATATCGTTTCCTCACAAAAATATTAATCTTTACACCATTTATCCTTCCTATTAGTTATTGGTAAATCTTTCTATCTTTTTAAATCCTCACTAATCTTTTCAATAACGGCAAATAATTCAATTTAAATAAATTATTTAAATTCCTATCTATTTATTCCTTATGCTTCCTTTTTCCATTTAAACTTCATCACCTGCTTGCTTTGAGTATAGTACCTGTAATTCATAGACTTTGCCGTTCTTTTTCCTAACATTAACTTTGCAACCTGATATTGTTCCATATTCTGTCAATAGTACGTTTAAATTTTTTAATGATATTTCATGTTTTGTAAGATATAGTATAACATCTGCAAATAAATTAATTTTATGTTCTTTATCTTCTATTAACATCTTTAATCTTATCACTTCTGGTAATGGTTCTATAGCCAGTGGAAATAAAAATGGTGATAGTGGACATTCTTGCCTGATCTTTCTAATAGAAAAGGTTTTACTATTTTCCTCTTTGTGACCACCTTAGCTTTTGGGTGATTATCCAATTTATAAAAATGTTTGGAATTCTGAAAGCATTTAGCTCTTTAAATATATAATCCCTCTCTAATCTGTCAAATACCTTTTTTGCTCTAAAGCCACCGCAACTGCTGGTATCCTTTCTTTTTGGGCTACATTTAGTAAATTTACAGAAGATTGGCAGACACTATAATTGAATTTGTATTTAATGAAGCAAGTTTGATCTATATTTATTAATTTGGGTAAATATTTATGTAACTTGTTAGCTGGTAATTTGAATACAATTTTATAATCTGTATTTAATAATGATAGTGGTCTATAAGAAGATGGTAAGAGGACCTTTTCCTTTTTTTTGGAATAACTTATTAATGCTGTTTTAAATGATTTAGGTAAATCATTGGAACCTTCAATTTCTCATGAAAATGGGAACTAATAACTCTTTGAATTCTCTATAAAATTCCAGTGAGAATCCATCTTCTTATTTGATAAAGACATTAAAGTTTCATCCGTAAAAGGATTTGATAATTCCATTTTTTCCTCCATATTTAACTTGGGTAAAATAGTATATTCAACTATTTTGTCAATTTTTCAAAGATTGAGATTGTTATAATTTTTTATAAAAATTACTAAAATCATCATTAATTTTGTGTTTTGTAGGTAGTTTGACCAGATTCCCTTTTTGTTGCAATTATTGTTCTTGACAGTTGTTCCATATTTAATTGCCATGCTAGATATTTGTGCTCTATCCCCCAACTTGTAATATTTCTGTTGTGTACGCCTTGTATCTCTTTCTGCTTTATAAGATTGCATTGTATTAAGTTCCAATTTTTTTGATTCCAATAATCTTGGTTTCTCTTCATTTTTCTGAACATGCAACTCTTTTCGAAAACACAATATATCCTTATCCAATTGATCAACCTCTCTCATATACTCTTCCTTTATTTTAGATGTTTAACTTATCATCTTTCCTCTTAAATAGGCCATCATAGAATCCCATATAATAAATTTATTTGTTACTCAATGTTTGTTAGTGTCTATAAAAAAACATTATCTGCTGTCTCATTCAGAAGTCTTTCCTCTTTAAAAGTGCTGAATTAAATCTCCATCTGTAACCTACATTTTGTTTTTCCAATGTAATTGACATATCTAAAGGTGAATGGTCTGATGATATTCTTGCTTGATATTCAATCTTTTGAACTCTAACTTGCAATTGTGTGGAAATTAAGAAGTTATCTATATACGATTATGACTTGTGTCTAAAAGAATAAAACAAGTAATCTCTATCATTAGGATGAATCTTCCTCCAACTATCAATAAGTCTCATCTCCTTCATAAAATTTGTTACTGTTTTAACTATATTTTTAACAATATTTCACCCAGATCGATCTAATTTTGAGTCAAAGGTAAAAATTAAAATCTCCACCCATTATTATTTTCCCCTGTGCATAAAAATACCTTGCATAAATTTCCCATCATCTATATTCTTTGCATATATATTCATTAATGTCCAATATTCTGAATAAATTTGACAATTAATCATGACACATCTTCCTGCTTTATTTATAGTCGTAAGAAATATTTTAATTGGTAATTTTTTTTATTTATTAATATAGCTACTCCTCTGAGAATTAAACGAAGAAGATAATATCATTCCAACTCTATCTCTTTTCAACTTCCCATGTTTTATTTCAATCAAATGAGTTTCCTGCAGAAAAGCACTATCTACTTTCATAATTTTCATGTAACTTAATACTTTTTTCACTTTATTGGATTCTGAATTCCATTAATATTAATAAAATTCAATTTTCCTGCCATTCAGGTACCACTATTAAATCCTCTGTCCATCCTATGTCCCTTTCCCACTCCTCACTATATTAATAACATATGTTACAATATTCTTAATTGATTCATTTTTTTTTAAAAAAAAAGGAAAACTCACCCCCCACCAAGATGTGAGTAATGCTATTCTGTATCTTTTTGCCCTGATCTATACGGCATGTGATTACAATCACACTAGTGCAATGACTTCGCAGTTGTTAGCTTCATATTCCCCACTAACTCACTCAATATACCAAACAATCACCTGTTATATTCTTATCATCAATTCTGATTCTTTCATAGATCTTTTAAAATACATATAAATCACCTCTAAGTTAAACCTTCCTCCCCATTTAAACTCTCTTGAAACTTGTTTTTTTTTCAGTTACAACAAAACATCTTCTGAAATATAAACCATTTAAATATCAGCAACCGCCTGTCTTTCTCTTTCAGGCAATGAATTGACATAAACCTTTGCTTCATTAGACTTGATAAAGAATCTATTTCTCCCATCCGGGACAAAAACCCTCAATGCAGCTGGATATCTCAAAACAAAGCCATAGCCTCTCTTCCACAAAATATTTTTAACTGTATTAAACTCTTTCTTCTTTCTCAACAATTCAAAACTTGTGCCTGGATAAAAGAAAATCTTATTTCCATTTAAAAAAAAATCAGGCTGATCATCTTTCTTTAGTGTGCTTTGCTTCCAATTCCAATATCTTCTCTCTCACTTCATAATGAAGGAATTTAATAAATATTGGATGAGTTCTTTGATCAGGTTGTGGTTTTGGTCTCATTGCTCGATGGGCTCTCTCAATCTTCAGGTATCTTTTGAAATTCAGCGTGAAAGATTCCGGTATCCAAAGTTGCAAAGACTTTGCCTTGACCTTCATCACCTTCAAGCCCAACAATCTTGATGTTATTCCTTCTACTGAAATGCTCCAGAATGTCTATTATTTTGCATTAATTGATTACATTTTGCAGCAGCTTCAGCTTGTACTTCCTTCATCTGTTCTTTAATGCCTTGAATCTCAAACTCATTGCCTTTAATTTTTTCCATCCACCACTTCAAATCTCATGTCCATGTGTTGTATTATTTTCAACTTTGTTTTTTTTAAACTTCATCTGCCATTGTCATCATGCACCTGCTGAAAAGTTCTATGTACTTCATTTCAGTTGCACACATAGAAATACCTTCTTCAGTTATGCATTTTTAACATTTAGAGGAAATATTACGACAAAATTTAGCTAACTGTGCCTTAGAAAAGTGTGCTCGATGGACTACTTTAAGTTGAATTAATGAATGCCAAGCTCAAAGAGAAGATGAGTAAACACGTTTCAAAATAATATCCCATGTTGTTTCGGAAAATGGTTGTTATAAGTCTTTTTCCCATAATTTCTTGATATCACCCAGGGAACTATCCCAAGATCGTAAAAGTAATTTGTAATAGGCAGAAAGCAATCCTTTATGATTAGGTTTAAAATTAAATACTTCCCAAATAAGGTTAAAATCTAAATCCTAGGAAAGCTTCAATTTAAGAAGCTCCTTATCGGTAAACAGCAAAAAAAAGTGATGTTTAAATATTTTAAATTTAATAGATAATTTTTCAAAAGAAGCTTAGTTTTGGTCAATATATAGAACTAAAAAAGATTGGATACCCAAGGTTAGCCTCTGAGCATAACTGATATCTTGGACCCAAGGTTTTTTAAAACAAAAAGTTAGATAGAATAGGGCTAATCAATAAAAACCTATGGTAACCAAAACATTTTCTAAATTGAAACCAACTTTTCAGAGTGTGTCTGACTACCAAATTCTCAGTTCTCTACCAAATTACTAGTTAACTTGAAAGCCAAAAAAGGAAAAGGTACTCCAAGTATTGAAAGGACAAAATACATTTTAGTAGATTCTGCTCAAGGTCAATCCACCCTGAAGCACCTTGGTTTTCATTACGATGAATTCAAATAGTAATGTATCTAATATTCGCTGTACAATAATAAAATCTTAAATTGTCATGCCAACAGTGATCTGTTCCTGTTTCATATCAATCAACACGACCATAAGATTACTGAAGATCTATCTATACAATTGCTATTATAATTTATGTGCACGAATGACTGATCAAGTGATTATTTATTATTTTTTAGATTGTTTTAATGGTGTCTTTATTACACCTGTTTGCTTACAAAAGTTGCAGAAAGTAACATTCCCATTGCACTTGTGAATTTGTCAATAAACGTCATTGATTCATGAATTTAACGCCATGTATTTTCTTACCATATAACAGCAGCTCTGCTTTCCTGTTACACTAACAAAAATAGATGACATTTTACAATCTATGACATATAAAGTGTTCTGTTTTCACAGCCTTATTGCGACTAAGGTCTTAATGAATCATGGAGCATGGTTGAAGTGCAGAAATACTTGCCTGCTCCTAATTATTCTGTTATTTAGAGAAAATGATTGTATAATAAGTTCAGTGAAGTGAAGTTGATCAACCATGGCCTGTTCTTCTCCGACCCATTGAAGTTTCTTTCCATCTTTCTGTCTTCATGGCCAACCTAATTTAGTTCCATCAGAAAAATATGATCCATTCAGCCCATTTGTTAAGTTTTTCCTCCAGTTATTTTTCGTATTCTATTCTGGCAGAGACTAAGGAATGATTAAATTCCTCTGCCATTTTCTTCAATGCTGTAATATCTGAAACTGTTAATCTGTCTTGAATGTATCAGGTGACTACTTTCACAGCGCTCCTGAACAGGAAACTCCAAAGAATTTCTTGTCAGACTGATCCATTACTTAGAGTCTCTGGCCCCTTGGTCCATATGCTCCAGACAGTGGAACAGCATTGCCTTGAAGGAATTTTAAGTATCTCATTCACAAGTCTTATTAGTTGGTAAAACAAACTTGCCGATACGAGGAATTAATGTGGGGAATCTTTGCTGTGTTTTGTTGCAAGTGCATTCTTGGATAAGAAACCGGATATATGGGTGGAAATGGAGGGGTGGAAGCATGTAAATTTTTGCTGATGAAGACAAGTATCGGGTCCTCTTCCAAAAGTCCTATATCTGCTCCTTGGTCTTGCTGATATTGAGAAAAAGTTTGTCATGGCAGGATGCAGTCATATTCGTAATCTCTTAATATAAAATAATTCTGTATTCTGACTCATTATAGCCAGTTATATAATGAAGCTGTCGTCAACAAAATCATCTTGTTTTGGGGCACGACTTGAGTATAGGTGGAACAGAGCAGGGGATTAACCATGCAACCTTAATGTGCCCATGTTGACAATAGGAAGACGATGATATTATCAAGCTGGGGTCTTCCAATGAGAAAAATCAAGGATCCAGTTGGAAAATGAGGAGAAGAGTCTCAGATCCCTGAGTGTGATTACCAGTTTTGATGGTATATGTGTGTTTAAATACTAAGCTGCAGTCAATCCACCTCATGCAGCCTTTCTTGTTGTCTAGTTAACCCAAAGCAAAGTGAGAGAATTAGCTGCAACATTGTAATCCCTGAAATGTGAACAAATCTTGGAGACTGCATTTGATGAGGTAATCTATTTGGACCAGTTCTGGAACAAGGTTGGATAGTGTCATAAATTATTATAAGTAATGAAGACTGAAAATCAGCTCAGATTTTTATCTTGGTATTCAAGTGAAAATGAGGAAACTTTCATTGGTCACCAGGTATTGTCCAAGATATCCTTTTCTCCTTGAGTTCCAGTAAGTCTTTTTAATAACAACACTGGTGGTATGAGGTATTGCATCACTGTAATAACTGTATCTACTGGCCTGGACTGCCCCTTTCTTCCCTCTGATTCCTCCCAGGAGATTCTCAAAAAAGATCCTGCCCCAAGACCTTGACCCCAGATCACTTCCTGCTTGGATCCCAACTAGATGCTCTCTGAGCCCCAGCTAATGTCGAAGCTAATAAAACCTTTTGATTCCGATCTACTGCCTCGTGGAGTCAATTGATTGCCAATTGATTTTATTAGCTTACTTTTGGTCACTGTTGCAATGCAACAAGCAATCAGGGTGGACAAGTTGCCTTTCGACCCAAAAGACCCTGAGGCCTCCCTCCGATTCGAAAGATGGCAGCGCGGCTTGCTGGACTACATGCAAATGGATGAGAATTCAAGCGACCTTGAGAAATTCAGACTGTTGTTCTCATCGCTCGGGGACAGCCTACAGGATCTTCTGAGATGTATTAACGTCCGATTATGAAGGGGCAATGAAGCTGCTGGAAGATCAGTACGTGACTACACTGAACAGCCTACAGTCACACCATCTCCTGATGATCAGAAAACATGAGCCCAATGAGTCCATCGACGATTATGCCAGAGCGATGCAGGACCTGGTAAGAGACTGTGGGTGTAGACTGGTAATGGCCACAGTGTACCAGGATGAGCTCGAGAGAGAGATGGGATGCTTGCTGAATTTGATCAGGTCACATCCGGGAGTTAATCCTGGAAGCTGGGGAATTGACCCTCGCGGAGACCCTGAAGTTGGCGCTGGTGCTCTATTCAGCCCAGAAGAGTGCTGAAGCCTATGCCCCCTACTGCCGCTACCTGACCCCGTGTGATGAATGTGTGGCACCATGGAATGACTCCCAAATTGTGGCTGCTGCTGTACAACCCAAGTGCCATGACTGCAGTCAAGGGAAGCATCCCTGCCAGAACTGCCTGGTCCGGGGTGCAGACTGCTCGAATTGCAGTAAGAATGGGCACTACACCAAAGTGTGCCACTCCAAAAACATTTCCAACTGCACCATCTGCGAGCTGGGGTGGGAGTAGCCATGCTTGACCACGAGTAAAGACAGTCACCTTCCTTCCCTCCACAGAGGCACAGAGAGCATTCGAGAGCATCAAACGAGATTTCCAAGGCAACAATGAAGGCAGTTGATGAGTCTATTCCTTTCCAGATGGAAAGTGATGGCTTGGATGTAGCACTGGCCGACACACTAAACCAAGAAGGCAGGCCGATGCCATTTTTCTCCCAGATGCTGCAAGGTCCAGAACTCCGAAATTCGTCCATAGAATAGAAAGCCTGGGCCATAGAGGAAGCTGTGCGCCATTGGAGACTCTATCTAGCCAATAGACCCTTCACCCTACTAACTGACCAATGAGCCGTAGCATTTGTTTAATAATAAATAGTGGGGAAAGATTTAAAAAAAAATAAGATCTTGAGGTGGCGCATTGAATTGTCCACCTACAACTACTAGCTCAATGAGCCACGCAATGCCCTGTCCTGGGCAACATCCACCAGTGTGCAAATGGTCAGACTGCAGGCCCTTCATGAGAGTTTCTGCCACCCCAGGGTTACCAGGATGTAGGGCCACAACCTCCCCTGTACAGTTGAGGTCAGGGAGCTGACTTGGAACTTCTTGGTCTGTGCAGAGTGCAAGCTGCACTTTCACCGGACAGACAGACAGACCTCAACTGATTAAGGCCACCCAACCATTCAAATGTCAAAGTAAGGACCGCAAGTGTCCCCTACCATCCATGAATCGCAATCCCTACTTCCTGACTGTAGTGAACGAGCTCTCCCAATACCCTTTCACCATTCCCTGTCCGGACATGACCACGCTCACGGTCATCAAAACCATACGGAACCTCCATCTTGTTTGGATACCCTGTTTGCATTCACAGTGACAAGGGCCCCTCTTTCATGAGTGGAGTTGAGGCAGTACCTCCTGACCAGGGGCATAGCTATCAGTAGGACCACCACCTATAACATCCATGGAAATGGCCAGGTGGAACGGGAGAACGGCATAATCTTGAGGACAGTCCTCTTGGCTCTCAAATCAAAAGGGTTGTCCGTCTCCCCGTGGGGAGGTCCTCACAAAAGCCCTGCATGCTACCCGTTCCCTACTGTGCACAGCCATCAATGCAGCCCCCCACGAAATTTTTTTAATCATTCCTGAGGAGGTCGGCTTCAGGGACCATGTTGTTGGTCTGGCTGTTTGCCTCAGGGCCAGTATTGCTGTGCAGGCACATCCGACCCCATAAAATGGACCCCTTGGTCAATGAGGTGCACCTGCTACATGTGACCCGTATTGGGCGTTTGTCAGATTCCCAGATGGGTGGCAGTACATAGACTCCCTAAGGGATCTGGCCCAGGTGGGGAATCAGCCCCAGTACCTTGGGGTGGGGGGTAGGTGGGAGAAATATGGATGAATAACCATCACCTACATTCTTCCCTGTACCAACACCATGATAGTGACGACCAGCACCAGTGACATCACAACCTGCCACTGCACCAGAGGCACCAATGGCAACATCGACAGCGCCACCAAATATTTCAATGTGGGACTCTCAACAGACGGACGGATTTTTTGGCAGGCCAACCAGCCTTGCTGCACTCCAACAGGAACAGAAAGCTACCTGAGAGACTGAATTTGTAACTTGTTTATGGACTTTGGTGTGATTCTCAGAACAATTGTAAATAAAGGTAGAACCCACGTTCACCCTGCAGGACTTTGATTTTAAAGAAGGGGTGAATGTGGTGGTATGAGGTATTATACCACTATAATAACTGTATATACTGGCCTGGACCGTCCCTTCCTTCCCAGGAAGATTCCCCAATAAAGGTCCTGTACTGGCCTGGACCGTCCCTTCCTTCCAAGGAAGATTCCCCAATAAAGGTCCTGTACTGGCCTGGACCGTCCCTTCCTTCCCAGGAAGATTCCCCAATAAAGGTCCTGACCCAAGACCTTTACCCCAGATCAATTCCTGCTCGGATCCAGGTCAGATGCTTTCTGAGCCCCAGCTAATGTATAAGCAAATAAAAGCCTTTTGACTTCAATCTACCGCTTCGTGGAGTCACTTGATTGCCCATCAAACACCAGACAAAAATATACAAGTTTTGGGCATTCACTGTGCAGTAGATGATGCATATACTGTTCAGTGGTACATTAATGTTTTCTTTTAAGCTTATAGTTTAGAAGTCATTGAAAGTTCAATAATATTTATGTGGACATTTAATTACTGTTTTCCATTTTCTATAATTCTTCAAATACAATCCATCAATTATATTTTCTGGATTAAGAATGTTTGTTTAAAACAGTAATGGCATCATTATTTATATTTTATTGACTGAATCCCAAAGATAATTCATCACGTATCTTCTGAAGAGAAAATCTATGAAGATTGCATATGGAAGAGATATGGTACAGATAACTATGCAAAAAATTAATTTTTTTGGTTTAATAGATTTTTTTCACTAGATAATTCAGTTGAAAATTCAATGAAGATTATTCAGTTTAATTTTTGAATGATTATCTTTGAATTTTTGATGAGATAGCAATTATTCAAACTTTAAATGCTGGCCAAAGAAAACAAAACATTTGGATAGTATAAAAACTGACTCTATGGTTAACAGTGACGCAGAAAGCTGTGGATGCCAGAAGGGCATAAGCTGTGGACTGCTCAGAAAAGTGGAGGATGGAATGCAACAGGACAAGTAGGAACTTATCCACTTGAAGTGCAGTGAGGCAAGGGAATGTGCAGTAAATGAGATGCTACTGAGAAATGAGAATCTTGAGGCATTCATCAAAAAGTAAGTTCTCCAAGGTATTTAAGAATATGTAAGATGTTTTCCTTCTTTTGGAAGAGGTGTAAAGTATAAGACCATGTTATGGAGAACGTTTAAACAACCATTGGGCTGAAGTATTTACAAAGATATTGACAGGCCTAGAAAAATACAGCTTCAATTAAACTTTGGATCGAGAGGGCTGTTTTTGGAATCAGAATTTGCTGATGGGAAACTTAATTGGGGTGTATTCAGTTATCGAGGCCTTGGAAAGAGTGAATAAAAAAGAATTATTTAAAAAAAAAAGCAGGGCATAGATGTCATGTCATTAGTAGAAAGGTAAGAATGGAGATGAGGAAACTTCAATTTGAGGGTGGTAGAAGTTTGGAGATTCTAGTCTTTATTGAAAATTATTGGACCTGTTGATGGAAAGTTATGATCAACAGGGCTTTTGAGAGGCATGGCTCTTTTTTTGATCAGTATCGTGGTCTCCCAGCCATAAATTTTCCAAAGTTTTTTTTTAAAAAAAGAGGCCATTGTAAGGCTAGCCTTTAATTGCAAGTGTCACTTGTGTATCCCTTCAAAATTAGAAGAGGTTGTCAAGTAATGGAATCACTTGCAGAATGAGCATGGACATTTCTCATATTACAAATGACTTGGTCGTTGTTTTGTTTAAGGCAGATGCGGACTGAAAGTTGGTTAATTGGAGCCTTTGAAGTTGCAAATAGTTCTAGCAAGAGATTTGCTTTTTCCAGCACATGGCTGGACCCTGGGTCTAGGAAGAATAGGGTCTTTAACAGCTTGCATCTTCTGCCACATCCACACAACCCTCTTTGGTCATTAGAATAGGTTGAGGTGATATACTTGGAGGCTTATGAAATGAAATGAGTACATACTGAGTGCTTATAAAATGGAAATTTAAATTCAGAGTCCACACAATAATAATGCGAAGAAGCTTCTTTGTTGATTTTAGGTAATAATTGTTTGACATGTTAAACTTCTTCTATTTCTGTGAACTTGGTAATTTATTAAGGAGTTCCATGCAGGAACTTTATCGGAAAGTTTCTTGTAAACAAGTTTAATAAACCGACAATAATAAATGGATGTTTTTTACTTCAAGGAGTACCACATTATTTTTGTAAATATTTTATCTTTAATTATGGTTTTCCCAGCCTACATTGGACGGAGAATCTTTTTTTCCAGTTTCAGAGGAGAGGCAGGGTTGGCATATTGGTTAGCGCAACGCCTTCACAGCACCAGCGATTGGTACTGGGGTTCAAATCCTGCACTGTCTCTAAGGAGTTGGCATATTTTCTCTGGGGGCTCTGGTTTCCTCCCACTGTTCAAAATGTACCGGAGGTGTAGGTTAATTGGGTGACACGGACTCGTGGGCTGAAATGGCCTGTTACCATTCTGTATGTCTAAATTCAAATTTTATAAATTTAAATTTTTTCTGAGCTATTTCTGTTCTCACCACCGCCCCTCCCCATTTTTATCCCTTGACAATCACTCCCACCCAGCTTTTCATCCCCTCTCATTCTTTTCCAGCCATCCACATTTCCCCTGGAAGATTCTTCTCTCTTTCCTGCCTTTTTGTCCCATCTGTCATTTTCTGTTCTTCACCACTTCCCTCATTATTCTCATTGTGCCACTGTTTCCCCTTTTCCTTTATCAGATCCCAGCACAACAATCCTTTGTCTTCACTTACCACACTCCCTCCTGTCATCTCCCTGTAATTCATGTTTTCTTGAACTTGACCATTTCTCTCTCTCTCTCATCAGCAGATGAACTGCTTCTGTCATCTCACCCCTCCCTGGTTCACAAATCTACTGGCCCTGTTCCACCCCTTCTACCTTGTCCATATTTTACTGGCTGTCTTCCCTCTGCACTTTCACCCTTAATGAAGGGTTCTGGCCCAAAACGTTGATCATTCCGGTTTGTCCTTGCAAAATGTTACACCTCATAATTGTCTGCATTAAATTCCATGTGCACTTTTTCATCCCATTTTTATAGCTGGTCCAGATCCCTTTACAAGCTTTGAAAACCTTTATTGGTTACAACGCCTCCAATCTTAGTGTCATCTGCAAACCTTTTGATCCAATTTACCACATTATCATTCAGTTCATTGATATAGAACAAGCAACAATGGTGCCAGCAACGATCCCAAAGGATCACAGGCCTCCAGTCTGAAAAACAATCATGCACCACTGCTCTCTGGCTTTTCTGTCCAGCCAATGTTGAATCCGGATCTGGTTCATTCGTTCACCATGAATTCTGAGAGTCTGAACCTTCCTTTTTTTTTAAACTTTATTTAAAATTTTATGACATGAATAAAATAAAAATTACATTTAAAGAAATAATAAAAAATAAGATAATAAAAATTAGAATACTACATCATTAAACTACACAAATTAACCCCCGCCAATAATTATAACACAACATTAATCATCTAATTTAAAATTAGTCCAACCCTCCCCCCAAAATAAAGAGTGAAGAATTAATTAACAATGTTGTAAATAAAATAGAAAAAACCCCACTTACAAAAAAAGTAATTTTTTTTAAAGTTTTATCCTAACAACAAAAAAATATCAATACTAAAATAATACCCTTAAACATATATTTAAATCAAACATAATACATGTATTTAACAAATAAAATCCACTTTAAAACTAAGTTCAAATATTAAAATCATATATCAACCACATATCTGTTATACAAAAAATCATAATTAATAATACATAAATACAGAATTTCCATTAATACCAAGTTTCCTTTATAGTTCATCGAGAGAACAAAAACATCCCTTAGAAAAACAATCAGATAAACTTTTTATTCCCTTCCCCTCCCCTTATATAAAAAAAAGAAAAAGTTCAAACTCTTATAAAATTCTCCATATTCTTCATTTATAACATCTTCAAAATTCTCTATCGAAATTAACTTAATTTTATTAAACTCTTCTCCCTCAATGTATTTGTATTTGATTTTCTTCTTTTTCTTCTTATCACCTTTCCCCTCATCTTCCTCTTCATCTAATTCAACATCCTCAATTTTTGACTTATTATCTTCTGTGACATCATCCTCTTAAAAAAGAGAGAAAAAAGAGAAAAAAAACCCTAATTCCCTCCCAATTACAATCAGAAAACAAAAAGAGTAAAAAAAAATTATTTATTTAAAAAAAATATTAAAAAAAACCTTCACTTCTTAACCCAAAAATTAAAAAGAAAAATAAAACAGGTCGGAGGTCATGACTACCTCCTCCTGTTTAAACCGCCCAAAGCGATAACTCCCCCAAAATATTGGGTGTGAGATAACTCACAGGTAGCTGATGACTTCTGGAAACTAGTGCCCACCCAGTTCCCTCTCCCAACTCCCATTTCATTAAACTATTATCATTATTTAAACTCTTCTCAAAAAAAAAAGATTTTTTTAAATCAACGTTACCACTTCGGTCACCATTGCTTCCATTTCTTTTAAAAATCTGGATCCCACCTTACATCTCTACTCTTTTTGGAGACCTTAAAGGACTACATCGTTCCTGAAATTGCATGATTGGTAGAGACTGAGCAAAGTCCATAACCTCTTTAGGATTGTCAAAGAACTTTGGCTGATTTCCATCCTGAAAAATCTTCAGTTCCGCAGAATACCTGAATGTTGCCTTATGTCTTTTTTTCCACAACTGTTCTTTCACAGAATTAAATTTGCATCGTTGAAACATAATTTCTTGACTCAAATCTTGATAGAAGAAAAGAGGATTATTCTGAACCATCAAAGGAGATCTATTTTGCTGGGCATTTCTAATAGCCATACGTAAAATTGTCTCTGTCACAATAGTTTAAACAACGGATCAGAACAGGTCTTGGATTCTGTCCTGAAAAAGATTTTCTTCTTAAAACTCTATGAGCTCGTTCCAGTATTAAACCTTCAGGGAATTTATCCTGTCCTAACACTTGTGGAATCCATTCAGTAAAAAGGTTTCTTGGATCTGGTCCTTCTATGCCTTCTGGCAAACCAACGATTTTCACGTTGTTCCGTCTAGATTGATTCTCCAAATAATCAAGCTTTTTTGCTAAATTTTTATTTTGGATCTGCAATGTTTCAATTATTCTATTTTCATCTTGCAGTTGATCCTGTACATCGACTAAACCTTGATCACACATTTTAAATCTTTCAATGGTTTCAAGCTTAAAAGCTCCATTAATGGCTTCCGCCATCGCATTAATCTTGGAAATAAACGGGTTCACAAAATTAGCTAAGTGACTCAATACAGAATATATCTTATCTTCAAGATCCTTAACAAACATTTCAACAGAAGTAGATTCAGGCATAATGGGGTCTTGCTGTTCCTTAAGAGACCACGGGATCTTCTGTCTCTTCCCTTAATTTAGTATCTTTTCTAGCAGTTTGACTTCGTATAAAAATCCCTCTCAAAGTCCCCCCAGCAATGCCAGGAGACTGAAGATCAGGGTTATCTTTAAGTCAAATCTCTTTAATCATCTTCATTGAATCGATGTTTGGAAAAACTGTTGTAATTGAAGATGCATTTTGCAGCGCCACCACTGTAGCAGTCGAATGACAGCGCTTTAACTCTCCAGCTGGTGGCGCCCCAGCTGATTCAACTGTCAAAATCTGAGTAACAGCACTCACAGTGGCTGTTGTGTGAAATACTGGCACCCGGCCAGCTCTTTGTTCTGAAAGCTGCTGAGTGCGACCTTCAGAGAGCCTTACCGGTATAAAACGGAGTTTCAATGCTGAATTCTGTACGTCTTCTTCTGGATCCATTCTACGCTGAGTCCTGGCTTCTTGTAAACAAGTAGGCTCAGAAATTTTGGAAAATGTTGTTTTTTTAACAGTCTGTTGATGTTTTCTTTTACCCTTTTTTTTTTGCATATAAACCATTAGGCACTAATCCAGCACCTCTTATTATTTATAAACTTTTAAAAGAACCTTAACGGGCACTTAAAGACAAAACAATAAATCAGAGTCAGGAGAGGTCTGGAAGGCACGTCTGTTCCCTACGCCATCTTGCCACGACCCCGAGTCTGAACCTTCCTGATCAACCTCCCATGTGGGACCTTGTCAAAAGCTTAACAAAGCTTTTAACAATCCATGTGGCCCCTGCATGATTACAGAAAATGATGCTCAGGCTTCAGAAATACAACGTAACTTTAGTTTACAAGTGCGGAAAAGAAATGCACTTAGCCGACACGGTATCTCGTGTTCCCAGAAATGCACGCTCCAACAAGCTGAGGAAGAGGACATGTTTGATATAATGACAGTAATCCACATCTCTTCCTCCTGGTTGGATGAACCGAGACAGCACACGGCTGAAGAGACAAGTTTGAGGACCGTGAGTACTTTTATCAAGTGCAGTTGGCCCGGCAAGCAGCACAGTCTCCCACCTGAAGTGCATCCCTACTTCCCATTCCGGTACAAATGACTCATTGATGATGGGATCCTAATGAAAGGCTTGAGAGCAGTAGTTTCGAGTTCACGACAAAACATTTGTTAACGTTCTGCACAGAGGGCACCCAGGGGCAGAAGCAACCAAACGCCGGGCGAGGAGACATAGATTTTTGGCCATAGATGACTGAGAACATAGACCAGGAGGTACAAGCTTGCTCAGTGTGCAATAGCACCAGACTGCAACAACAGAAAGAATGGCTGCAGCTTCATGCGGTGCCAAATCTCCCCTGGTCAACCGTGGCAACAGACATCTTTGAATGGCATGGTTAACAGTATTTGGTTCTTGTCGATTCATACTTTGGATGGTTTATGATTAATCTTTTACCCAACATCACCTCGTTGGCAGTCATTATCAAGTTAAAAAGACATTTTTCAGTGCATGGCCCCCACCCATACACACATACACACACACACTCTGCTATCAGAAAATGGCACTCAGTTCACCAGTGAGAAAAATTCAGGCACTTGGCAACAACATAGGATTTCAACCACATCACTAGTGGCCCAGAGTACCCACAGTCAAATGGTCGGCTGAAAGTTGTGAGGAGCGCAAAGCAACTCAGGGAAAATAGGGATGTGTTCCTAAACCTGAACCTCAGGAACATTCCCAGCGATGCCATATTGGGTTCTCCAGCACAACGATTTGTGTCCAGGCAGACACGGATGACTCTGCCTGTGACAAGGAGACTCTTGAAGCCTCAGTTAAAGAACCTGCAAGAAATTAAATCCCAGCAGTTGAAAAGGAGGCTAACGCAAAAAAGGTGCTATGACATAAACAGCCGACCACTCGTGTCATTAGCAGGAAGGGCAAGTCATAAGGATGCAAACTCCACAGGGCTATGACTGTATGGGTATAGTCGAAAAGAACTGCGAGGAGCCCAGGTCATACCTGGTAAAAATCAGAAGGAAAGGTGTATCGGAGAAACGGTAGGCACATCCTACCCATAAATGAGCCACCCCCATCCCAAACTATTGCTGTTGAAACTACCAACCAGCCACCCCCATCCTGAGCCATTCCTGATGAGATCTGGAACATTAACTGGAGTAGGTGGAACTCCCTCAGTAACAACCCATGAATCAAATGGCTGCAATCCTGAGACCACAGATGGCACATCCTTTCAAGCTGAAGCACCCCAAGCAATACCGCATGTATCCACTTCCACCAATGACTACTACATAACACACTTCGGATGTACTTGTAAGCCCAGCCCAAAATATCGGGATTAAACTGGGCTGACTGTTCACTGCTGAATTATAATTATTGGAATGTATGACACCTACATGGATTGTGGTAATGTGAAGGGGTTGTCCAAGAAAGGGGATGTAGACAGCTGCTTCTATTGACTGTTTGCAGCTACTGTATTCACTATGTTGCTATTGCACATACGCGAGTCCCTGCGAAGTGCACTAGTTTTTTTAAAAAAAAAGGAGACGGAGCTTGGCTGGTGGTGAATGCCATTTCCAGGGGCTCCTGTAATATATTGTATTGTTGGATTTAACAGTAAAGCATTTGTCAGAGGTTGTCACTTTGTGCTGTCTGGTTATTCGATGCATCAACAAACACTCAGCAACCTGAGTGAAAACAGATGACCTATCACTTGTACCATATATTCTCCTTTTCAGCTTCTGAGTGTTGAGGTTTGCACCATTCAAATTATTTCTGTCCATTTTGGTCAACTTTTTCTTGGATGAGATGCTGTAGAATTTTTCCTGCTTTGAGATCTCTCATTGCTTCACATCTTATTAACTTAGGCAAACATTGTTAATTTTGTTATAGGAAGTTTGAAAAAAGGTCTGGATAAATTATTTGCAGTTGACTCTAGTTTTATAGTTGCCACCAACTAAAGTGATATAAGGGTAACAATAATGGACTCTAAAAGCGATTGCCTTTGAACTGACAGAATAGGTATTGTTCCAAGCATTTTTAAATATTTTAAAGCACTGTAAAGAATTTTAAAAAATGATGCTTTATAAAATATTTTGGGACTAACCAAGCATATACTTTCATAAAAGCCAAGTGTTTAGGAAAAATTGTATATTCTAGCATTTTATTAAAATCTTTCAGTTGAGTTTATATATTGCTTTGCTCAGTCTTGGAGTCTAATTCTGGAAAAAAAAGTGTGCTGGCAAGAATGTTGATTTTGATTGCTGATGGGGAAGGTGTGTGATAATAATGAGCTGCACAAATTAATTATGTCTTACATTGCCTTTTCTACTTGTTATTTTTTTAGATCTTGTTATTTTGCTAGGTAAAACTAATGAGCCATGTCAGAAATATTGATTGTTTTTGATCTAAACTTTCCTGAAAAATAAGAACATAAAATAATCTGCATTTATTCTGCATAATATGCAGGAGTGCATAAATTATATTTATCGCTTTGTATTTCAGAATTGCCTATTGAAATAAGCATCTCTGAGGGTTTGGTCACATAACTTGAAGGAAATTAGAAGTTGTCTTCTGGATGAGTTGGTAGTGTTTTTTTAAACAGTAAAGGTTAGAAAAATATGAAAAATTTAACAAATTAACATAATTACTCACCTTGTGGTCTTTAACACTGCATCCCTGTGCAAGTTAGTCCTGGTGCTTTTGGGTGGGGCAACTTGGCCTGAGTCATCAGATGGACGTCGAATTCCCATGGTGAATTTTGTGGTGTGATTTCGACTGCAGGCTTCCCCTGAAAAGTAGATGGGATCCTGCAGGATAAATTACGGTGCAGGAATTGACTAAAAATTCCTTTTTAAACTGTCCATGTAAAGGCAAATTTTGTTGATTGTGCCGTTACATGCCTGCAGTCTAAAAACCACTATAAACTATAGTTTTCATGATTCCCTCTGTGAAACCAAAGAAACATCTTCCTTTAATTTTGATTGATATGTGCTACTTGTATTTGTAATTTGTAACTTTGCAGTCTTACCAGATACAACTGGCTCGATAGTTTGAAGTGTGAAATTTGGGGGTGAAAAACAAATTTGGGGGTGGATTTGTGAAGCTGTAATTTTTCCCCTCAAAGCACATGACTTTCAAGTCTTTTAATCAAATATTTTAAAAAAATAGATATACAGCACAGTAACAGGCCATTTTGGTGCACAAACCCATGCAGCCCAATTCTTAATAAACGTTATCTTAAAGGAAACTGTCTCTCTTGGAACATTTTGGTTGAAACTGAGAACATGCTTTTTTTTTCCATTGAAGTATTCAAGTTCACTGTGAAAAAGATTTAAAATAATGCTTATCAAAAATATTAGCCAATTTAAAGCACAGATTACATATTGGATGAAAATTATTTTATTGTCTGTGTGGTTAAACTAAATGATGTTTAATAATGTAGACAATAAAATGTGCTCAAGATTCTTCAATTTGAACTGCATGTTCAGTCGTGTGCTGAGATTGATTTCTTTCACCTTTGCCCACTTTATTTTTCAAAAGGTTAGGTAACTTTATCCTTTTTTTCCCCCAGTTGGGTCGAAAGTTTTGGAGATGAAGGTTTGGGTCAATTGTTGGATGTCCTGGAGAAATTGCTTGATAAAAAGCCGTGAGTACAGGTTTTAATACTTCATTTTTCCATGCTTGATAATGTGCACAATGCAATAGTTTTCTTTCTGACCTGCAATAAAACTTTCATTTTTTGCTTATCACAGTAAGGAAAAAAATGACTTCAAGAGTCAACATAAAGTGATTCAGTGTTTGAGGGCATTCATGAATAATAAGGTAACTGAAATATTTACGTTCTGTTTCTCTGAAATGTGATCTCATTTTAGATTGTCTGTAATGTAATCACTGACATTTTTAAGATATTTACTGTAAAAGCAACGATTCATCTTTTTGCTCCTTCATGTTTTCATTTTATATTTTCCCTTTTGAACTTGATCTGTAAAATTCTTATGATGGTTGTCCATTGAAGGACAACAAAAGCAGTCAAGAGTTTGCTTTCATCCTTCGTTCCCCAACAGTGTTGGATTTAGACTTGTTGAGGCCCTAAGCTACTGTATATAAAGCTTGGAGGACCCTTGCTAAAAAAATTACTCCAGAAAGTCTCACAAAACTTGAATAGATATATGCTTTTTTAATTATTTTACAGCAAGGCATTTAAAGTGAAAAATACAAATTATTTGGTTGGTTGGATATCTATCCTAGATTATAATATTTTATAGCCTGGAAACAATTCTTAAATGTAATTCAAAGCTATTTTGTCATTTGCTTTATTTGCCAAAATATTTATACTGAATTTCATGTTATACTCACTGATGGATTGAAATTAAATATAAATGGTCTGAATTTAAATACAAAATATGGAATACATGCACATACATCCCACCTGCATGTGCACCCCCAACATTATGTATATAATGTGTGTTTGACATGTCTCCCCCACATCCCCACCCTCATATGTGTATGTGTATTTCTAAGCATGCACGCACCTTCTGTGGGGCTGGTGCGCTCTGTGGGGCTCACACCCTGTGCTCTGTGGGTCTCTCCTTTGCTCTGTGTGTCTTTCCTTTAAAAGACCCCTCAAACATTCTGAAACTTTTTGAGGCCCCTGTGGATTATGAGGACCTAAGATGTGACTTGTTTAGCTTATTTCTAAATCGGGCACTGCTCCCCAATTTCATTCAACTCCAGCCTCCTTGTAGTTATGGTGCACTAGCTGGAGAATATATTTTATTATTTAAAATTTGTCCTTCTACAAATTCTGTAAATAAAGCTTGTGCTTGCGAAAAATTATAGGCTCCTTGATCTGAACACAAAAATAAGAAAATGAATATTTTCCTTTAACGTTGATGGAAAATTACTCAGTAATTCTTTGGCAGAAAACTTTCTGATGGATGTGCAATAAGTATTTTCCCCTTCTAATTTCAGTATGGATTGGAGAGAATCCTTGGTGAAGAGCGAAGTATGTTCTTGCTGGCCAGAGCTATTGATCCCAAGCAGCCCAGCATGATGACGGATGCAGTGAAGCTTCTTTCTGCAATCTGTATTGTTGGTGAAGAAAATATGTAAGTTCAAGTTGCATTTTTTATATTCTTGGTAAAATCACAGAAATAAATGTCTTTATTTAACCAGTATGTAAATACAAGTTCATATCAGGATATTTTTATATTGGATCATTTGCTCAAATTAACAGCAAGACATCCATTTTGAAATTTTTCATCCATCCATCCTATCATGATTTCTTAATTGTTCAATATTTAATGTCTTTGAAACTGATTATTTTTATATTGCTACTTATAAGAGCTGGCTGCTACATTCTCTGCACTCCATATTTGTGGGATATTCTCACAAAGATAATTTGGCCCATTGAGCCAAAGTAGTAGTCTTAGAGTAGTCATATTCCAATCCTTTTCTTTTATATAAGTCTATTAAATGTTAAATTTAGACATGTAGCACACCAACAAGCCATTCTGGCAAATGAATCTGTGCCGTCCAATTAACCTGCAACCTTGGTAAATTTTGGAAGGGTGGGAGGAAACCATTGCAGACACTTGGAGAACATACAACCTCTTTAAAGACAGCGCGAGATTTGAACCCTGGTTGCAATCTCTCCAAGAACACTGTGCTAACTGCTACATTAATTGTACTGCCCCAAATGCCCCCTGATTTTTTTTTTCCCCCAGTCACCCTCCTGCACTTAGAATAATTCCAAGACCATTCACCCAACCAAACAGCAATGTGACATAAAGCACCTGAGAGAAACCCATTGATTCTCTGGGAGAAAGTGGAAACTCCATGGAGGGGAAGTTAGATTATGGATGCCTGGGATAGATCGAGCACAATTTGTACAGAATGACAGATCAGGCCTCGTGGCTTCACCTGCTCCTTTTTTTTGTGTCTTTGTACATATTTAACCAATTCTTTATTTGTTCCATATCTGGTTGATGTCTAAGATTTATCTTGCTGATGATGGTAGGATACAAAAACTACACAAGTGGATCATTGCCTTGAATTTAAGTGTTTTGTATATCAGATTTATTGTTTGTCCATTGTTTTGTGTGATGATAAAATATTGTATACAAATAACTATTCATTTTCTATGAAATATTGGACATTAACTATTTTCAATCACTTTCTAATTTGACACATTTTTGAATTTTATTTTAGCCTTGATAAAGTTTTGGAAGCCATAACCACAGCAGGAGAAGTCCGAAAATGGGAAAGATTTTACCCTATAGTGGGAGGTCTACATAGATCCCCTGTGCAATTGCAGGTTTGTCAAATCATTAGTACAATATTAGATATAGTTTGTCATAGTAAAATGCTTATTAGTTATTAAATATTTCAAGATTTAACATTCATGCATTATACGTTGAAGAATTCCAATAATCCAAATTTTGACTGAGACGCAATATTTACATTGGTAATTATGTTGTCCAATTTTCTTGGGGCTGAGAGATCTTAAAATGAAAATACTGTGGTGGCGCATAGCCTAATGGCGAAACGGCCCTGCTTGTATCGTTGTATAGCCAACATGGCAGGGCAGTCATTAGGAGATGGCGTCGTCAAAGGTTTCTTCTTGACTCCAGCGTCCCTTTCCAGTGCGCGCCCTGGGCAGCGATTATGACATCACAATGCACCAGGTTTCTGAGCTCATGCTGCCCTGAAAGGGGCGCGCTGAATTTGAATATAAACAGTCGTTAACGACCATCGGTGTGGTGGCAGTGATTTACTTCAGCTCCTCAGAGCGCCATATTGGTGACCCCGACAGGCCTAGACAACCTTCTGGACCCAAACAACAATGGACATGGCAGAGGTTAATGCGGTAGCCCTCAAACTTCCCCCTTTCTGGTCACATCATTCACAGATATGGTTCGGCCAAGTGGAGGCACAATTCCACTTCAGAAACATCACGGCTGACACCACCAAGTTTTACCATGTCGTGGGCGCCCTTGATCAGGACACGGCAGTGAGGATGGACGATATCATCCATCGGCCACCAGCGACTGAAAAGTACACAGCCCTCAAGAATCTGCTCCTGGGGAAGTTTGGCCTCTCACCCCAGCAGCGTGGTTCCAGACTCTTACATTTAGACAGGTTGGGAGACCGCAGCCCCTCAGCCCTCATGGACGAGATGCTGGCCTTGGCAGAGGATCATGAGCCGTGCTTCCTCTTCAGACAGATCTTTCTAGAATAGATGCCAGAGGACATTTGGCTCCATCTGTCTGAAGAGGACTTCTCCAACCCCTGCAAGGCAGCAACCCGGGCGGATGCCCTCTGGTGAGCTAAGCAGGAGAACAAGGCAGCACTCAACCAGGTCTCCAAGCTGGGCCCCGTCGTCAGCAAGATTTCCCCAAGGGCAAGCCCAAAGAAGCCCAGTCATCATGGTGCTTCTACCATCAGCACTGGTACCACCAAGTGCCACCAGCCATGCGATTACCAGAGAAACGGCCAGGCCAACTGCTGTTGATGGCTGTGACGGTTGGTCACGTGAACAGCCTCCTCTGCATCCAAGACAGATCCAAAGCCGCCGGTTCCTAGTCGACACGGGCTGAGCTGAGTGTCCATCCCCCCACAGTGCTGGAAACACGGACTTGAAACCCTGGTCCAACCCTGCGGGCTGCCAATGGCTCTCAAAACCTTTGGCACTCGTAGGGCACACATACAGATCGGGGAAGAGAAGTTCAGTTGGAGGTTCGTCCTGGCCTCGGTGAGCATGGCGCTGTTGGGGGCTGACTTTCTAAGGGCTCACAGCCTGATGGTGGTCATGAGGGGCAGGCGGCTGCTTAACGCCCGTACCTACCGCTCATTGCACCTGGATACGGCTGACGATGCCAGGTCTGAGATCACCACAGCTGCTGCCGAAGACGAATTCGCTGGGATCCTCAGTGAGTTCCCTGCCATCCTGGAGCCTCACTTCGACATCACCTCCCCCCGACATGGAGTATTCCATCATGTCTCTACACAAGGCCCCCCGATCCACTCCAGGGCTAGATGGCTGCCGTCAGAGAAACTGAAGCAAGCCAAGGAGGAATTCTCCAGACTCCAGGAGTTGGGCATCGTTTGGCGTTCGAACAGCGCTTGGTCCGTGCCGCTACACATGGTCCTGAAGTCATCAGGAGGTTGGAAGCCCGGCGGAGACTACAGACGGCTGAACAACGCCACAGCTCCAGACAGGTTCCGAGACCCTCATTTCCAAGGCTTCATGGCCAACCTCCACGCCACGCGGTTCTTTTCAAAGGTCTATCTGGTGTGCGGATACCACCAGATCCTTGTCCACCCTGATGACGTTGGAAAGACCGCCGTTATAACCCCCCTTCGGCCTGTTTGAGTTTCTCTGCAAGCCGTTTGGCCTGAAGAACACTGCTCAGACATTTCTGCGCCTTATGGATGCAGTGGGTAGGGATTTGGACTTTGTCTTTATCTTCCTAGATGACATACTGGTAGCTAGCCGTACTCGTGAAGAGCACAAGGCTCATCTCTGTACCCTGTTTGCTGGCTGGCAGAATTTGGCCTCACAGTCAAAAAGGCCAAATGCCAGTTTGGGAAACAAACTTTGCAGTTCTTGGGGCACACAATCACAGCGTCTGGGGCAGCTGTGGCATCGGAGAAAGTGGCAGTCGTCCAACGTTTCTCCAAGCCCTCTTTCCTCAAAGGGCTACAGGAATTTGGGGGAGGATGGTGAATATTTACCATTGATTCATCCCCAATGCTGCCTGCATTGTGCACCCTCTGTTTGCGCTGATAGCGACAAAGGAAAAGACCTTGGCCTGGTCAGAGGAGGCAGATGAGGCTTTCGCAGCGACAAAGCGGGCCCTCGCTGAGGCGATTTTGTTAGTGCACCCGGGCCCGGTAGCACCCACGGCACTATTGGTCGATGCTTCCGCCATGGCGGTCGGAGTGGTGCTCAAACAGTAGCTGGACGGACAGTGGCGCCTGCTCGCCTTTTACAGCAGGCAGTTGCGGCCTCCTGAACTCAAATACAGTGCGTTCGACCGGGAGCTCCTGGCGCTGTGCCTAGCCACCCACCATTTTTGGTATTTCCAAGAGGACAGAACTTTTACCGTCTTTACCGACCACAAGGCCCTCACCCAAGCACTATCGATGGCTAAAGATCCGTGGTCAGCCAGGCAACAGTGCCACCGGTCACACATCTCGGAATTCACAACGGACATCCGGCACAGAGCAGGTAAGGACAACGTAGTTGCTGACGCGGTCTCCTGCCTGGCCATCAGCATGCTAGTTCCTGGTCTCGACACACAGCTTGCACAGGCCCAACAGTGCGACACTGAAACCCAGGCTCTCCGCACCACAGTATTAGAACTCCAGCTTGAGGATATCCACCTCCCCAATTCCGCCCAGCTGCTGCTCTGCGATACTTCCACCGGCTCACCGCGCCCGCTAGTTCCACAGGACTGGAGGGCTAGGGTCGTCAGTTCCATTCACGATCTTGCCCACTCCTCGGTAAAGACTACTGTCCACATGGTGGCTCAGCGATTCGTCTGGCACTACCTCAAGGAGGAGGTTGCAGCACTAGCGCGCAATTGCATCCGATGCCAGACCTCCAAAGTCCACAGGCACACGCAGGCCCCTGTCCAACATTTCGACCCGGCACCGTGAAGGTTCCAACATATCCACATAGACATCGTGGGGTCCTTGCTGGTGTCCAGGGACTCGCAGTACCTATTCACCATACTGGACAGAGCTACCAGGTGGCTGGAACCCTTCCTGGTCCATGAAGCATCGGCAGAGACATGCGCTGGAGCCCTGGTCGGCCAATGGATCACTCGTTTCAGCGTGCTGGAACATATTACGAGTGACAGGGCTGCTCAATTTATCCTCCGCCCTATGGTAGCAGCTGGCGAGGCTTTTACGGGTAACACTGCCTACCACCTGCAGTCTAACGGATTGATAGAGAGTTTCCTTCGCCACTTAAAGTCCGCCCTGATGGCCAGGCTTTCCAGTCACCGACTGGGTGGACGAGTTGCTCTGGGTCCTCCCCGGAATCAGGACGGTGTCCAAGGAGGACCTGCAAGCCTTGTCAGCTGAAATAGTCTACGGAGCACCATTCTCCCTGCCAGGGGAATTCTTCGGTCTACAGCGAAGGTGAGTGGCTCACTGACCTCCGTAAACACCTAGGCAACCCGACCCCGATGCACCACGGCACCCAACTGTCTCATCGGCCCAAAGAACTGGATGTGGCGCAATTCGTCTTTGTCAGAAGGGAACCACAGGGAGCCTTAGACTTCTCTCAACCGGTCCAGGCGGCCGTGCCCCAAACGGCGGGGCTGGCCGCCTAAGCGACAGGACGCGTAGCTGGTTTGGGGGGTGGGGTTGTTTGGCGGCGCACAGCCTAATGGCGAACCGGCCCCACTTGTATCGCCACATGGCAGGGCAGCCATTAGGAGATGGCATCGTCAGGGGTTTCTTCTTGACTCCAGCATCCTTTCCAGCGCGCGCCCTGGGCAGCGATTATGACGTCACAATGCACCAGGTGACTGAGCTCATGCTGCCTTGAAAGGGGCGCGCTGAATTTGAATAAAAACAGTCGTTAACGACCATCGTTGTGGTGGCAGTGATTTACTTCAGCTCCTCCGAGCGCCACAATACTTCAATTATTAACGTCAAATCTATCCCATCTATTAATTTGATTTTTTTTAGTTATAAAGCAATAATGTCCATTTGATAATGTGACTGGAATTCTGATTATTATTCACCTGGTATACTGCTAAATCCTTGTAGACCAGTTAGTTTTTAAGTTATACAATAGCAAATTGATGTAGCCATGTGTATCCATTCATCTATCATTATCCAGCTGGAAGGTTTAGTTGAATTTCCTCAGTATTCTTGGAATGGAACACAATTAGGCTGTAAGTGAAGCACTATGCATCCATACTTGTTCATTATTGCTTGACAGGGTTCAAGACCAAGCCAGTAATAGTGCTGATGTTTTCAGTGCCAGAAAATTATGATCTAATGGTCAGAGACTATTAGATGTGCTAACAATGTTGCATTTATTGTTTTACTTGTGTTATTTTTACATTTATGTAGAAGCACTTGGAATCTGTTATTTCTTGCTGGCTAACCTGTATTTTCTTTTACTCTTTCTGACATAATCATCCTGGTGTCTTGGACTCTTTATTGTTACATTTTCAAACGTGATGTCCTCTACGTTTGGAGCAACCTTCAGTGCCATCCTAATATAATTAATATCGCTGATTAGGAAAATGTCAGTTCAGTGTATGAGACATCAGTTGGTTTTAACAGATTTGGAAACGATGTTGAGAGTTTTGACAGTAAACCAGCAATGGTGAAGTACCTTGTATCAATTATTGCCAAGTTTGTAACTTGAGAGGAAATGGGAAGTATATCTAGAAGAGAGGCAAATAAATAGATGAAAATTGAGGCACCACAGGAACCTTGGCGCTCTCATTTTTCCAAAAAAATGTAAGGTCTTCATAGCATTTGTGGGTTGGAGCACTGAGTGGGTGATAATATTGAGCATGGGAACATATTACACGGACTATTAAATCTGAAGCAAAAAATATTCTGGGAGACAGATTGTTTTTTTAAGGTGTGGACATGAATCATAAAGTCTTTGTTTCCTGCTTGATGTGACAAGCAAGGATGTTTCCTTGGCAATGGAGAGGTACCTGGAATGGGGGTGGGGAGGGGTAAGGGTGGGTTGGGTGGGGGGGAGATGTTCTTGCCACATTCATTTGGCAACCAGTGATGCAGATAGGATTGAGGAGGAGGTTCTGCTGAGGAAATAAAAGTTGCGAGGTCCAGATATGAAGCACAATAAGCCTTATTTTTAAAATTCCGATCCATCCCACATGAAATTAGCACCAACAAAGTAAATGTGTGGCTCATGTATTTTTGTTTTATGGCATGGCATCAGGGAAAGGGGTATAGTTCTGGTGAAGAACATTCAGATTTCAAAGAATTTAGCAGTTGATGAAGCACTTTTGAAGTGGAATGATTTTTGGACATGTGGCAGCCATTTCGTGAAGATCCAGCTCCTGTCAAATCTGTTCTGATTATGGTCAGATTGGCTCTGTGAAATATGATCTTTCAAGTACATTTGAGAGCAATTTAGCAACATATCAAAATGGTTTGTACAATTATTAGGTACACAACTTCCTCAGTCGTGCACTGAGACATCACCTGAGATGGGCATTTGATGATCAACTGTGAGGGTGGTCACACGTCTTGGTCCTGTGTGATATGGCTTATGACTCTGCCTTTCTCATGAGAAACTGCATTACGTTGTAAAAGTGTTAATGAGTGACTGATGGCTTGCATGGGCTGAATAGATATTAGGGCAGTTTCTTGTCTTGTTGTCTCTGTGTCTCTCTTTCAAGAATCCATTTATCAACCGTGTATCCAGAGAGTGTTTTGTACCAGAAACATTTTCACTCAAAGGAAAGTGTCCATCCAGCACTGTTAACTTTGAAATGCTGCAATCATTTTGTTTGCAACTGAATTGCTAAGAGACGCATAGAACATTACAGCACAGTAACAGGACCTTCTTGTCTGGGCAGAAAGTATAATTCTGCCTAATCCAAGTGGTCTGTACCATATTCCTCCATAACCCTCCTATCTATTTACATGTCCAAATTTTTTTTAAACTTCAAAATTGAGGCAGTATTTGTCAATTCAGCTGGCAGCTTGTTCCACACTCTCTTGTTCTCTGCATGAAGAAGTAACCCCTAATTTTCCCCTTAAACATTTCCCCTTTCACCCTTAACTCATATCCTCTGATTGTACCTCACCTAACCGCAGTAGAAAAAAGCCTACTTGCATTTACTCTGTCTAAACCCCTAATAATTAGATACACTTGGATCAAATCTCCCCTCATTTTTCTATATTCCAGAGACCTGCTTAACCTTTCCCTATAACTCAGTTCCTCATGTCCCAGCAGCTTCCTAGTAAATCTTCTCTGCACTTTTTCAATCTGAGTGATATTTTTCCTGTAGTTCAATGACCAAAACTGCTTTAATTACTCCAAAGTTAGCCTTTCCAATATATTATACAACTTTACCATAACATTCCATTTCCTGTTTTCAATACTTTGATTTATGAAGGCCAATGAGCCAAATTCTCTCTTTATGACCCTATCTACCTGTGGCACCACATTCAGCGAATTGTGTAACTGTATTCTCAGAGCCCTCTTCTGCCACACTCCTCAGTGCCCTACTGTTCACTGCAGTTTTCCTTCCGAAGTGCAACACCTCACATTTGTCTGCAATAAAGCCCATCTGCCATTTTTGAAGCCCATTTTTACAGCTGGTCCAGATCCCTCTGCAAGCTTTGAATGGGTTCTTCTCTGTCTGCTACACCTCCAATCTTTGACATCTGCAAATTTGCTAATTCAATTTAATTCCTTGTCATCTATATAAATGATCTGGATGAGAAGGAGCATCGATGATCCCTGAGGCACACCATTACTCATAGGCCTCCAGTCAAAGGCAATCTTCCGCTGCCACTCTCTGGCTCCTCCCATAAAGCCAATGTAAAATCCAATTTATAAGCTCACCATGAACACTGAGCAATTGAACATTCCTGACTAACCTGCCACGTGGAACCTTGTCAAAGGGCTTGTTAAGTCCTTGCAGACAACATCCATGGCCTTTTTAGAATCAACTTTTCTGGTAATCTCCTCAAGCTCTTGAAGATTTTAACCAAAGTGATCTACCATGCACAGTCATGTTGACATCACTAATCAGCCTATCCTGTCTATCCAAATACTTGCATGCCTGCTGTTTTAGAACTCCTTCTAATAACTTATTTACTACTGATGTCAGGCTCACCGGCCAATAATTTCCTGGATTATTTAAACAAAAGAACTGTATGAGTTCCCCTCCAATCCTCTGGAACCTCATCTGTGCCTATATTAAATATATCTGCCAAGGCCTCTGAAATTTGTACACTTGTTTCCCTCAAGGTCTGAGGGAATACCTCGTCAGGCCCAGTGGATTTATCTACCCTTATTTGCCTTGACAGCAAGTACCTAGTCTTATTTAATCTGAAAGGTTCCCTGATCTCACTGCTTGTTTGCCTCACTTCCATGGACTCTAGGCAGATTTTTGAGTAAAAACGGATGCAAATACCCCATTTGATATCTCCAACATCACTTTGACTCCATGCATAGCTGACCACTCGTGTTCAAGAGGATCAATTTTGTCTCTTTCTATCATTTTGCTCTTAATATACTTAGAGAAGCCAATGGGAATTTTTATCACCTTGGCTACCAAAATAACGTTGTCTTCTTTTAGTCTTCCTGATTTCCATCTTGCGTTTTTCCCTGCATTGTTCACATTCTTCAAGTACCTAATGTGCTCTTTGTTGCCTGTACCTGCAATACTCCTCCCTTTTCTTAAACTGAACATTTCCCCCATACTCTTCAAACCAAGGTTCCCCATGCAAACTTTGCCTTTAATTCCGACAGGAACATACAAACTCTGTCTTCTCAAAATTTTGTATTTGAAGGGCTCCCATTTACCAAACACATCCTTGCCAGAAAACAACCTGTCTCAATCCACCCTTTCGAGATCATTCCTCATTTCTTCAGAATTGGCTTTTATCCAGTTTAAAATCTGATCTTGAAGCCCAGACCTTTAGTTTCAAGATAATTATGGATAAATAATGGCATTATGATCACTGGACCCAAAGTTTTACCTCAACATGCACTTTTATCACCTGTCCTGTCTCATTCTTGGCTATGAGATCCTATATCTCAGGCTCCAGTTGGTTCCTCTAAATAATGATTCATAAAACTTTACTGAACCTATTTGACAAACTCTAACCCATCCAGCCCTTTTATAGTGTGTGTGTCCCAGTCAATATGTGGAAAATGAGTCATGTACTATTACAACTTTGTGTTGTCTGTGGCTGTCTACTATCTCTCTACAGATTTGATCCTCCAATTCCTGTTGGCTGTTAAGTGGTCAACAACACAACCCCATTAATATGGTCATACCTTTCCGATTCCTCAGTTCCACCTGGAAAACCTCAGTAGACAAGTTTACTAACCTTATCCCTAACCCTGTCCTGTCTAAGCTATGTTGTGACACTTTCCCTGATGAGCAAAGCCATCCCTCCTCTTTTAAAATGTGACATTTGATTTTCTTAATTAATGAAGAAAAAGCTGTACACTTTGCACCATAACACAATGACCTCCACAGTTAAATTGCATTTAAATCATGCCAGAAATCTTGAAACCCTAAGTTCAAGGACTTGAAAAGAAATCAACATTTCAAGAATGTGCATTTTTGGTTAAAATATATTGTGTTTATATTATTAACTTTGCAATACAGAAGTTCAAGTTCAAATCCTTGAACCATCTGCCTGTCATTCGCTGATTTTTGAATGGAAGACTAATTGGAGCAGTTGATTATGTTATCTCTTCTGGGGACTACAGTGAAGAGTTGATACATTTCATTAAAAATGGCTGAAATGGAGTTAAGTGAACATTCTTCAGTCTTGAAAGAATAATGTGCAGTATTATTTTCTGAATTGACCTGAACAATTTAAATTGAGTGTGTGTATTTTCAACTATCTTTAGAAATGGTGAAATCAAATTTATTTTAAATTCACTTTTGTTCTCGTGCAATGGTCAGATTCTTAACCTCTTTGCTTTGTACATGTAGAATAGTGAAAGCTGTTAACATCTCTGATGCAAAGAAGACCAATAAGATGAGACAGGTGATGACTGACACTTTGGCTACTCAGCTGAAGCATGTGAACCATGACAAGATTCCCAGCTTGGGATCAAATACATATCTGGCAGGACAGAATTCAAAAGTTTTGAGTATGTTTTCCACTTGTTATGGCTGTAAAGATGAAATGGTCTGTTTTTTTAAAATTCTTTTTGTACATGCAGCATGGTAACAAGCCCTTCCGGCCCATGAAGATTTGCCACCCAAATACCCCAATTAAAATATAACACCCATATGTTTTGAAAGGTGGAAGAAAACCCATACAGATATGGGGAAAACCATGCCCTCTTCTCCATATTGTCTGGAAAGAATAATATGAAATTGGGTTTTTACACTCAGACCATTTTTTGGTTGTATTTCCAAACTATAATTTCCTTTTGCACAGAAGTTGTTTAATTGTTGTTCTGTTAACTTTGTTTATGAAACCAAGCATGAGATGATTCTAAATTGTTGCATACCACTCGCTTCATGTGTTGGGTTAGAACATCCTCAATGTGGGTTCAATTGATCACAAAGCATTTTTTATTTTGAATAAGCAAAGTCCACTTCAAATTTCAAAACTATGCCAAAGACTAACAATTTGCTCCCGAATACTAACAATTTGCTTTCTCATCAATTTGAGATGAGTTCATAGATTGGACACTATTTCAATCTTCCATCTCCACGTTTGCCTGCTTGAACATTAATAATTGCTCTTAGAAATCTCCCCTTTTGACTTTTTTGATGACTGTGCAAAGGCAAGCAGGGTGGACTTCCTTATCCTGGTTAATCAGATCTCAAACAGTTTCTTTGTCTCAAACATCAATCATTTACAAGCTGATTTCTGTTCAATTCTTCAAAAATCAGCTTTGTTTAAAGGTCAGTTTTACATCATTTTAGTCCCATTGCAATAAAAACAGAAATGATGGAGGAACTTGGCAGGTGTTGCAATGTCCATCAGAGGTAAAGATATTACCGATGTTACAGGCCTGAGCCAGTCTTAAATGTCAGTCGTAAATCTTTACCTCCTATGGAAGCTGCAAGACCTGCTGAGCTCCTCCATCATTTCTGTGCTTTTATTACAATCACAGCATCTGCAGACTTTTGTATTTTACTGAATCCTTTTGTAGTCTCCTTTATGTTGGATTAAATGCAATATTGTGTGTGTAATTACAAAATTAGATTAATTGTAAAGTTTTTTTTTCATTTTGAGCAAATTTTTTAGATTTATACATACACCACAGAAACCGGCCCTTTCAACCTATGAGTCCATGCCGCTCAATTGACTCCCGATTAACCTACATCTCTTGTATGTTTTGAATGGTGGGTGGAAACTCGAGCCCCTGGGGAAAACTCAGGCAGACATGGGGAGAATGTACACACTCATTACAGATAGTGCGGGATTCGAACCCTGGTCCCAATCTCTGGTGCTGTAAAAGCGTTGCGCTAATTGCTACAGCAACCGTGCCACCCGACAATGCTGCGCCCAGAATTGCAGATTATTTATGGCCTACCAAACTAATATTGCAAAGGAGAAGTATGCCATCAACTAAATCTTGTAAAATAATCACAAGAAATTAAAAACTAACTATACTGGCTTTCTGGGTGTGTACGAAAATTAAGGCAGCTCATGGTGCCAGGTTGACTTTGAATATAAATTTGCAGTATTTGTGTTCACCTAAAATTTAGATTTTTTCCATATGATCCTTTCAACACTTAGCATGGAGCTTCAGTGCTCCCAGTGCTTGAACCCAGGATTCTTAACATTATCCCAAACAGGGTTCCTTTTGAGGAACTCTTGGGTTAAACATTCCCAAAAGTTGGTTGGAATGTTACATTTATTCAAGGAAGCTTCAGTACATCGTTAAGTTTTTGCTTTGTATATCTGGTAATCCAGCAAGAGTTTTCAAGATTCAGTTTACTGTCATTGTAATAAAACAATGTCATATTCCATGAAATTGCTTTATTCTGCTGTAAGGCAGACAGATTCACCATTGTCAGAAATTGCCTGAAGTGCCTCTTACAGTCAGAGAATGATGCAGAAGAAAGTCTCCCCCACCCCAGAGTCACTGAATGTCTGTGGAATTGCCTCCGGTGCTTCTGTAGCCTCCACAGCTACACAGGCTCCAGTGCAAACCATTGACAATCTGAGCTCCAGATCCGAACCACCAACATGGTTAGGAACACTTCAGTAAGTTTGGCACCCCCTCACATTCCCAGTTCCGATACCTGGTGCCCCCTTCAGCCAGTTTCGAATAGTCTCCAGCAGTCCGCAGCCCAGCACATGTCTCCTGACAGCAATCTCCAGCAGCTCACAGCCTCCATGGGTTCCTTACCTCGAGTCGCCAGTAGCTTGCCGCATTCATTGATCTTTCAGCCTCAGAGCCCCTTCACTGGTCCACGCCATGGTTGCCTTTCCATGGGCCATCTTCTCAGTTTCTCTTTCTCAGATGGGGAATGGTCTCTCTATTTTATCGTACCCTGCGCCAGTCCTCCGCTTCCCTGGGGTCTGCAACCCTTTGTGGCTGCTGCTGATCATGGGCACGGCCATCTTTGGTGCAGACCCCACAGTTACGGGATTTTAAATAAAACTACCGTCAACACCTTTAACAGGCTGTTCAAAGCCTGCGTGGAGCTGATGACAGTTGACTGGATGGTTGGATCCCTTGGGAGTGCTGTATCCTCGCTCCCAGTGGAAGTGCTGCCATTTTGCGGAGTTTTGTACCATACCTGAAACTTTTACAGATTGATTTCCTTGATTAACCAATAGCTCTGCTGGCACATTGAAGATAGTGGTATACTTCATTGCTCTTCATTGTGTCGTTAATGAGATGAGGGATCTGTGATATGGGAGGTGATCTGTTTTCTGAGGTTTTGCTGGATAATTTTGTCAGAAGGAGCTGTGGTGTTGTCAAGGGAGTTTGGTGGAGAATTGTTCAGTTTGTGGATGTTAAGTATGATGTCCTTCCCCTCACATTTTGGAGTTGGTGCTGACTATTGCATGGAGTTCATCTTCTGGCTGTTAATGTCACACTCTGGAGGGCGCATCAGCTTTCAATCTCTCCTACCTTCAGATCTGTAGATGGCTTAAAGTTTGAGCTGCAAATCTGGAAAAATCATCTTTTGAGAAATATTGTCAAAGTTTATTGAATATTTCCGATTATATTGCAGTGCATCCCTTTTGTTGATGTGGCTTTTTATTTATTTATGATCTTTCGTATCTTCGTTTGTATTAATGTACAACCTTCAGCTCTATGCTTTTAAAATAATTAACTGTTCCCATAAAATAATTTTATGAAAATAATTTTTGTGTCAAGTGCAGAGAAAAAGTGGCTTTTTCTCATTGTGATTATCTGTGTTGAGCACTTTTAGCCCATATGCAGCATTTTCAGTAACAAATTAATGCTCTAATTTATTCCTCAATCCTTTCTTTAGAACATCATCACATACTTACTGCTCAACTATTTATTACTTCAAAAATTTTTTTGTCACATTCTAACCATAAATATTTTATCTCTTATCTAGGTGGCATGCATGCAGCTCATAAATGCACTTGTGACCACTCCTGATGATTTAGATTTGAGGATGCATATACGTAATGAATTTGCACGTTGTGGACTGAACAATCTCCTTCAAGTAAGAGCGATCTGAGAGATCTTTTTGGAAAATACGATAGCAATGTATATTGTGAGTTAGTGTGCATTTTCATGCCAAAGATGTTCTCTGTTGTTTTGTCTGGCACTAGTTTTGCACTTTGGGAACATCTGTGAAGCACTGTGGATACTTATGATAATTGTTTCTATTACAATTTACAACCTATCTTATAACAAAACTGTCATTCTTGGTGAACCGTCTTGGTTCATATGAGTCAGGAATATATACGTTGGATAGGAATACATCTTAGAATTTAATTATCACACATTCGTTGGATCAGATCAAACTGCCATCCTGCCATATCTAGTGAAGAATGCCTATGGGTAAGTAAATTACTCAAGGGAATCTAAAGCAACAGGATTATTTTCATCATGGATGAGTCCAACACACGAGTGCTGAAGTCAGCAGAGTTTGCATTTTGTAAGTGTGCATACATATAATTTGCAGATTGCATTATGTGCAACTGTTCCCCATAATGTGCCTTTGTAAATTTCTTTTCAAGTTGCACTCCAAACTGACTTGGAAATGTGCAACCATTTTTTTTTCCACTATTACTGATTTTTAAACTGCAAAATTACTGAATTGGCAGAGGAATTTGTGTCATTGAGGAAAATGATTGTCCTCAAGCACTGGCATTGATAACAACTGCCTTTGTTGTGAGCCATGTCCATATGAATTAACAAGAAGGCAATCTTATTTATATTGATTTGAAATATTTAGTTTTTCTTGCTCCCATTCCTGGACCATACCATTTCTTTCTATATATAATTGTTACTTATTTCTCGAGTTGCATGCAGTAATTAAGATGTATTACTCTTTCTTGTTTATTTTTCTCAGGATTTAAAATTAATTAAAAATGATGCACTGGATATCCAGCTGAAAGTATTTAATGAGCATAAAGAAGAAGATATAGTTGAGTTTTCACATCGCCTTGGAGATATTCAATCTGAATTGGAATATCCTTTTTAATAAAAGATTTGCATGACCATTCCATGCAGTTGCATATTGTTTCCACATGAGAGAAAAACTAACTCTATAATATCCATCAATGATGTTGTAAGGATGTAATAATGAAGATACAAAAATTCACTGTGTTGTTGACAATGAATTAAAACAAAACATTGGCTGCAGCAAAATACTGTTGAGTGGACAAAGAGAAAGCAAATGGAGTTGAAGCCAAAGAAGTGAGTGTTAATGAATTGATGGAGAGGCAATCAGCTATGTGAATACTCAAAAAATAGAGAGACCCGAGGCTGCTGATGGTGGAATTGAAGTAAGGCAGCATTGTGGAGGGAAATAGGTATTAGATGTTTTGGGTCCAGTCCAAATGCAAGGTCTCAGCCGAAATGTCATCTGTCCATTTCCCTTTGAAGATGCTGCTTGATCCACTGGAGTTCCTCTTGCAAGTTTATTTTCACTCTGAAAACCCAGACTACGTCCGTATGGATAGGGAATAAATATTTATCCACAAATCTTGAAAGCCAATTGGATGTCAGGCAAATTATTTTAAAGACATTAGTTGGATCATAAATATGAGAGCTGAAGCACACCGATGGAAAGAATTCACCAATGGAACTATCCTGGAATGCCAATTTAGTTAGTTAGATGAGTTGGGCCAAAGGGCTTGTTCCATACTGTATGATTAAAATGGACTGAAGCCCTGGCTTCAAACAAATTCAAACATAAGAATCATTCATATAATGAAGCTCGACAACTGAGGTTTGTGGAACCTTGGTTCCAGAGTGTAGATGCTGTATGTTCAATGGTTTTCAATTAGTTCTGATGTTATATCTACTCTTGCAAGTTACTGAAGGTTCATTTTAGTGTCATGCAGTAATACATAAAAATGTATTATACATGATGTACTTGAACCTTTGTCTGCCATAAGGCAAACAGTGTCACCATGAGCATTGCCCAGTGATCCTAGCATTGAGGAAGAAAAGCAAAAGGAGTCCATTCAGAGACACTGAGTGTTTGTGGATTCACCTCAAGTGCTCCTGGAGTCTCTGCAGCCACACAGTCTCCTGATCCATTGGCAACCCAAGTCCAGGTACAAACCTCTGTGATCAGGAAGCCAGAGGTCCTGCTGGTGCCCTTGCCCAAAGCACCCCCTCAAATCCTAGTTCTGATACCTAGTTCCCATGAATCAACCTCCAGCTCCTTGAAGTTGAAGTGTAGCATTGAGATGAAAAAGACTGTCATGACAAAGATTGCAAATTTGTTTGACCCTTTTAAAAGCAGCTTATTTGGAATAAGACTTCCTTGTCATCATCAATCATCTTCAAGGAACTTGATCAACTTTAAGATGTCACCTCGCTTGGATAAAGGCATGCTATTTCGAGACATTGCTTTTCCAGATGTGATTCGATTCTATCCTAAAGAATCATTGCAGTAATTTTCTGATATCTGATTTTAGGCTCACTGGCTTACAAGTTTCTGCTTTATCCCGGTTGTCCTCTTCAAACAAAAAAAAACCAGTCCACTGGCTCTTCTCCTGTCATCTGGAACCTAGTCTGTGGCTAAAAAGGACTAAAAAATTTAGAACTTAGAACATTACAGAACAGCACAGGTCCTTCGGCTCATGATTTGTGCTAACTTAGACAAACCCACTTTACAACAATCGAAATAGAACATAGACAATCCAAATAGATATCCCTTTCCAAGTCTAACGATCTCCTCTCTTCCCTCCCACAATAACCAGGATAGATCCTGTTAGTCCCTGGGGTCAGTACCTTTAATGTTCTTCAAGTAACCCAACACTTTGTTGTCAATATGCCCAAGAATATCAAGATCTTCCTTCCCATTCTTCCGCTGCTCCATGTCTTACTCCTTAGCCCTCAGTTAATACCACGCCCACTTCCTTTGGTTCCAGGCGTCTGTTGCTTTCTTTTGTTCTTGAGGGGTCTTGCCGTCTTATGAATTGCTCTTTTATTTTTAATATTAATGTACAAATGTCGGGATTTTCCCTGATGTTTCTCTTCAAGGATATTTCATGGCCATATTTTTCTTTCTTGCTTCCCTTGTATTCCTCAAGGATACTTTTCTGATTTCAACTTCCTGAACTTCATGTGCTTCATGTTACATTTTTGAAAAATTTGCAAAATATCTTGTCATTGTTCCCAAATCTTGCCAATTACCTTTTTTATCCTCAGGATTGCATGTTGATCCTGAATTCAGACCAGCTGTTTTAAAATGACTCTTCTGTCTGATGTGGACTTACCCACATACAGTAACAGCACCTCTCAAGCTATGTTCACTTCCCAAAATGCTCTTCCACTGAAAGTCAGAACATCTGGCCAGGTTCATTTCCCATTACAAATTCTAGTATCACCCTTTACCCAATTAGGCTATCTGCACACTCATTCAAGACACCCACTTGTATGTGCTGAATACATTCTGCCCCGTTTAAATATCTGATACTGTGGATCAGCCATAGTTGATTTCATGGTTTCTCTCCAGCGCATTTGTACATTGCACTTGACACTAGCATCTTCAGATTCGCTCGGATTCCCAGTCAATATTGCGAAAGTTTAAATACCTAACTACAGCAACCCTTTTGCATCTTTCCATCATCTATCTACATGTCTGTTCCTCTGTGTCCCGCGAGCTATTGAGGGGCAGAAAGTCCATCCCGTCAGAGTGATTATACCTTTCTGATTCCTGAAAACAACCAGGGCAGTTTGCATTATGAAAATTTGTCCTTGTGTAACTCATAAATCACACCCCAAAAATCGAGATATGGAGTAAAATTTGTTCTTCCAATATCAAAGTTCCCTTTATGCTGTCGAGCAGTCTTTTCTCTCCCCCCCCCCCCCGAAGATTTTTCCATATTATTTACCTTCACTATGTCTGAAACAGGGTCAGAAAGTTTCAGTGCAAGTTGGAAAGCTAAACAACCTCAATTCTTTGCAGTGTTGTAACATTAAATTATCTTGTGTATATTTGATGAGTTTAAGATTTTGTCTCTATTGAAACTGAAGGCTGAAAGGTAATAAGCATCTGTCACTGCTATTGTCTCCAAAAGCTGCTGCTAGCCACTTGAGGTTGACTTCTCTGTTTCCAAAGAAACACCTTTCTATAGTCCCCTATGTTGCATGTACTTGTCATTAAAGCTAGAGAAAAAAATCCTGGTGGAATGCATCTCCAATTATCACATGCGATTCAATGGGAAATGGGTTATGACATGATGGAAAATTATAACAGTAGCAGTTCTCTAGGAATACCATCCCTTCATAATTTGCCACTGTCTGTATTAATTTCCAGATTTTTCCATTATGCAGCAAATGAAGTCACAACTGAAAGAGAATATTTAATAGGAAAAGGTTTTGGAACACTCATACATTCTAATTTGTTTCTTCACAGCAGATTTGCATGCTTAGAATTGGATGTTATGGCACATATCTTGATTACTAGTTTTAAATGTTGTTGAGATGATTAATCTACATGCTGAGCAATATCTGGAAGGATGAAAGCAAGTGGGGGTGGGGGTGGCTATCCTTTAGCATTTATTTTCTTTTTTTTAACTATATGTTTTAAAAACCTAGTGAATGTCTCATTTATTCTCTGGAATATAGTTTCCTTCACTTCAGTCGTACTGAAATAAATGATGTGTATAATATGCTGTCTAACACGGTGAAGGACACAGAAGCAGAAAGTTACTTTCTCTCTATTCTTCAACACTTGTTGCTCATCAGGAATGACTACTTTGTGAGGTAAGTTTTCAAATATGCTACTATGTCAAGATTTACACTATTGCCAACCATCAAGTGCATAATATATAAATGTACTGCAAAACATGCTTAGAATCTGAAATAAAACAAAAATAGTTGGAAAGACATGGCTCGTTAGCCAACATCTGCACAGACAAAAACATGTTAAAAATGTAAGTTATGTGCATCTCTTTATAGGATATTTGGAATATTCTTCAATTCATTCCTGCTCAGGTTCCATCTTTCACTACTCTTTCTGGTACTTCAAATAATTAGGGATCCATTTTCTGGATCTCCAGCAGATTTTATAAAGTTTCATTATCTTTACTACATTGGTTGTCACTTTCATCTGACCTGACGCACTCTTGTGTTTCCATGTTCTGTATCTACATCTTTTTAATTAAAAAAAAAATCACATTGTGAACCATATCAATCAAAATACAAACATTTTCCTCTTAAATATACACAGTGGCATTTTTTCCCCTTTTTTCCCCCTACCTTCCCTCCCCCCCCTTCCCATCACCCTCAAAACCCATTAAACGTTCAACATATACAATACAATAAAACCATTAAACAATGTCATCACACAATGCAAAATAAACAAGAAAATTGTGTCATCTTTTACACACTGGATCAAGTCATTTTGTCTCCTTATCGTTTTAGGGGGTGGAGGTCTGAGGCAAGCCCTCTCTGTTGTGTTCCATGTACGGTTCCCAAATTTGTTCAAATTATGTGACTTTATTTTTTAAATTATATGTTATTTTTTCCAATGGAATACATATATTCATTTCCATGTACCATTGCTGTATTCTCAGGCTCTCTTCTGATTTCCAAGTTGACATTATACATTTTTTTGTTACAGCTAAAGCTATCATAATAAATCTTTTTTGCGCTTCATCCAGTTTGAGGCCTAATTCTTTACTTATATTACTTAGAAGAAAGATCTCTGGATTTTTTGGTATGTTGCTTTTTGTGATTTTATTTAATACCTGATTTAGATCTTCCCAAAACTTTTTCACTTTCTCACATGCCCAAAATGCATGTACTGTTGTTCCCATTTCCTTCTTACAGCGAAAACATCTATCTGATAATGTTGGATTCCATTTTTTTTTTAACTTTTGGGGCGTGATATGTAACCTGTGTATCATGTGTAACCTTGTGTTCTGTATCTACATCTTGAGGCATAGATATGAGTGAGATCTGCTGGTACCAATGAGCTTTTGTAAAAAGAATGTGATGAGTTCCAACACCACTGAGCCCACCTTCAGCATTCACCTGATATTCTGACATCAGTAATTTGGGAAAGTGCTGAATCTTTATTAAGTAGGTGATAAGAGGGCAGAAAATAACAGGATTTCTGATGTGCAAGTGATGAGGGAAATCACATTTGATAAATCTATCAATTTGGTCATAACCAGCAGAATTGATAAGGGCAAACAGTATGATCTATTAAACTATAAGAAGTCCTTTGATAAGGTATCAAAGCTTATTTTTTAAAAAATTATAGCATGGTGTCTTGGGAGCTGTGTGCTACCATAATTCAAGGATTACTTAGCGGACAGAAATAGAGATCATTTTTGGCTTGGAAAGCCATGACCAATGGAGTGTTAATTGTTATGGTCTTGCGTGTTGACAATAAAAAAAATGTTGGTGATTCAGGAGAGTGGGATAGGAATAAGTGTCCAAATTTGTTGAAAGCAAGGGAAAAAAAAAACTGTGCAGGCTATGAGGAGAATTAGAGATGCATCCCTAGTGGGGATGTAGAGTGGAAGAGGAAAGAGCAATCATAGCCTATTCTTTCTCTTTTAATTCTTTGCTCTTGTGATTCATCTAAAAATCTTGCTTTGCTGCCGAGCTCCCTGTCGCATTCTGTAGACCAATATTGTTAGTGTGCATTAATGAACAGTCCTCGCAAGAAGCTAATAAGGCTGCCCTGATGACATTGCATTTAGTCCTCTAAATGATGAGACATCTCTGTTTTTGAAGGAGTATGTACAGGAAAGATTAATGATGGAACTATGGTTGTGGATCCACACTGGCATGAAGAACTGTATTTAGTTTGCACTTGATGTACAAAGAACCATTTACTGGGTCTCCAGGGGAACAAACTAAATGCTTTTGTGCTCTCAGCCCTCCAGCTTTACCTGTTTACAGACTTCAGCTCTCCTGTCTCTCAATGGTCTCTCTGGACTAAATTCATTCAAATATTTTGCTCTCCAAACTTTCCCCAGCCACTTCCTCCAGTAAGAAAGTTGTTGCACTGATGGTCAGGAATGGCGTCGAGCATCAGTACAGAGCCATACCCATCCATGTCTCCTTTTATTATGAAAAGATTGTAGTGATGATGCTTGATAGATTCTGCCCATCACCTCCACACACGTGAAGAGGTTGAAAGTGCACAGTGGGTTTCTGATCACCCTTTTCTTTTGGGCAAACGTTAAAGATTCCTATGAGTCAATGAACATTGAGAAGATTCATGAAGTACATTCTATCCCTTTTAACATTTCTACTACAATTAATTCATTGCAGATGGCTGGTTTTGCACGTCTGCAATCAGATTTATTTTTCTGCAGATCCTTCTAATTTTTTTTTCAAGCACTTAGCTTATTGGTTATTGGCTTACTATTTCTAAGGAAGGTAATTTTATTTCATAAGAAGCCCTCCTGTAGTTTTTACATTTGTCTGCATTCATTGAACACGATAGATGAGGGAAAGGGTGGCTTTTGGAGGTAAAATCTCTGATCTGAGTATATATTAAAAAAAAAACTTTTTTCAAAATTTTCTAGGCCACAGTATTTTAAGATAATTGAAGAATGCGTTTCTCAGATAGTGCTACACCGCAGTGGTATGGATCCTGATTTTACTTACCGCAAGCGATTAGATGTGGATTTTGAACATCTTATTGGTAAGTTTGTTTATTTGAATATGATCATGTAAGTTCAGATCAGCTAGAATAAGATGCCATGAATGGATCCTAGCTCTTCATCCTGTTTAACTTCAGTAAACTTTCATCCTAATGAACTACATATCTAACTGCCTTAAAGTTATTCTGACTTTCTTTCCATCTCACTTAGAGGAAGACAGTTCTAGATTCAACCCTCTGGAAAAAAAGAAACACCTCTTTTCCATCTTAAATGGGTGCTGCTTTCTTTGAAAACTGTGACCTCTTGTTCTTGACTCTCCACATCATTTAGACTCCTAAGAATCTTGCCTTTCAGCTCAAGCAGATGGAAATCTAGCCTGTACAGCATTTCCTCGCAAAACAACCTTGCCTATCCTAGGGTACAGTTTAAAGTTGGGTTGCAGAATCATGATAGAGGATTGAAATGAAAAATTTAATCACTTGGAGTTTGGCCAAGCTTTTGCATCCTTTGGCACAGTTGGTGATGAAAGCCAGGTTGCTTTAAAACTTTCACAGGCACGAAGGTATCAAGGAGTGTGGAGAGAACGAGCAGCAGTAAAGTTAGGAGGTGAGAGAATTGCCCAAATTTTGTTGTATGGCAGAGCAGGCTCATGCGCTAAGTGGCCGACTTCTCATATTTTATGTTTGTGTTTTAATACCTACACATTACTTCAGATGGATTCTCAATTCTGCACTGCACAATTAAGCATAATTTCAATACTTTTTTCTTCATTTCCCTGAGAATGACATTCCATTAGCTTTCCAACTAATTAAATATTCACATCTAATCTTTTTGCATCATAATTTGGATATCTCTGCATCTTAGTTCTGCGGTGACTCATGATTTGGACAACATTTATTTTTCCTGCCAACTAGACAATTTCACATCTTTCCCACATTATACTCCATTTGATGGATATTTACTCACTCGCTTATGATACCTACTTTCCTATATAGCCTCCTTGTCCACTTTGCAATTAACTTTCCTACAGATCTTTGTATTGTTAGCAAATGTAGCAGTAAATTTGCTATTTCAAGTCATTTATATTCATTGTAAACACAATCACAATATAGAATTTAATTTTAAATAAATTCAATTATGTGTGGAATATTGTCCAAATATCAAGGAGGCTGAGGATTGATCTTGGAGGTTTACAAAATCATGAGGGAATCATGGTTAAAATGAATGCTCAGTGTTTTTCCCCCAGGGTAGATGATCCTTGAACTTGAGAACATGGGTCTAAGTTGAGAGGGGAAAGTTCTCAGAGGGAACTGAGAGGCAACTTTTTCCACTCCTTGATGAAATGGGCTGCCAGAGGAAACTCTGGAAAGTGGCACAATCAGAGCATTTAAAGGACATTTGAAAAGACGTGTACAAGAGGGGCTTAGAGGAATACGGCCAAAGTAAAGACATCTGGAATTTGCCCAATATACCATTTGGTTGGTGTGGACTAGTTAGGTTGAAGGGATTGTTCTACGCTGTGTCAGTCTGATTTTACAGATGAATAATAAGGTAATTTTATTTTTAGATAATTGTGTTGACAAAGCAAAGGTTGATGAGTGTGAACAAATGCTTTCAGAATTGACCAGAAAGGTGAGGAATACTTTCATACCTTAAATATTGTCGAAGGAATCCATTTTCTCCTCAAATATGGAATTATATATGTATTAATTAAAAATGTATTTGAGAGAGAAAAATTATTTATTTGTAAGCTATAATGATATTTTTGTTTCAGTTTGAGTGTCACCTGAAGAAAATATTGTTTTTTATTTTATTAAAATGGACAGTCTCCATGAGATGTTGAAAACAAAATTTTAAAGTTACACTTTATGAAATTTGAATAAGTTGACTTGAACTTGCATTCATTAAATTTATTGTGAAATCAGTAACAAGTTCTTGTGGTTTTGGTCTCACTAGAGGATATTTTTATGAATATGCCACACAGCTTGTTCCAAAAAAATTTGTATGTCTTTTGCTCAAATGGTGAGGCCACAGATACCTCTATTTTTCGTTCATCAGTCATACTCCAGGCCTTGTATAACTGCCGTATGATTGATAATCAAATGCGTTCAAAACCATTTCATGTTGAATTTTATGGGCTTCACTGTTCTTTCAGTCCAAGTTATTTTCCCTTCCAGTTTGATGAAGAATTTGCAACCCGCCAAGAGGTGCAGGCTCAAATGCAAAAGAAAGAAGAAACTATCAATCACCTTGAGGCAGAAATGCAGAGTCTCAAAGCTCAGGTAATAAGTAATCGCTAAATTGTTTGTGTCCAGTTGTTAAATGCAAGAAATGTGCAATATTAATTGAATAATTTTGGTTCAATATTGCCTTACTGTCAAATCATGGTGCCACATATTTACTGAGTACTTAGCTGCAAAAATATGAAGGGCCACTGTAGTTTGACAATGAGTACCACATAGATCTTTGATGTCTTTCGAAAACAACATTTATGCTTTGACCCCATTCTCTGTGCTTTATATGTAAATTTATTTAAGGCAATGACAGTGATTTCTGAACAGTTTGTGTAACCATTGAGGGGAACTTTGTGCTTCATACCTTTTTTTTCTGTTTTGAGCTTTTTGCTCAAATGGGAAATAGAGGTTTTGAGAAGTCATGTTAAAAATAGTCTTTAATGAATAATTTAAGCGAAAGAAGTTTAACAAATTGAGATAATTGTCCTGATACTTTTGATTTGAGGAAGTATATCTGAAGTGATAATGGTAATATTTCTTAGTTTCCACAAATTCAACAGGAGGAATTGGTTAAAAAAAATCTCCAAGTAGTCCAAGTTCATATTGGAAGAGATGAAGAATAAAATTGGACACAAGGATCATTGGCCAGCATGGGGGAAATAGTTTATTTGAAAAGCGGCTAAAATTACAATTGACATGGAAGAATAGCTTTGGTTGCTTTATCAAAGATTTTAAGTGACAATATGGTGATTGTGAAAAGGTGAAATTTAGCAAAGAAGTAGTTGCATAATGACAAATTACTGCGGCTAAAGTTTAACAAGTGCACAGCTTCCATCAATGACAGCGGTTTGAATTTTGTCACACATGTAGTTGGGACTGTCTTGTACGCCCCTCCAGAATGAACTGATCCATTCTTCCCCTCGGCCCCTACTCTCCTGTCTTCTTCCCTGACTATTCAGATAATTATTCAATCTCTGCCTTCAACACAATCACGAACCTGGCCTCCAAAGCCACCCATGGTAGCAAATTTGAGGTTCACCACTCTCCAGCTAAAGAAATTGCAAACATCTCTGTTTTAAATGGGTGCCCTTCTATCCTGAAGTTGTGTCCTATTTTCCTCGCCTCCCCTGCAATGGGAAGCAAGTTTGTCACATCTTCTCTGTGCAGGACTTTAACCATTTGAACTGCTTTCAAGAGGTCCCTATTCATTATTCTTAACTCAAAGGAGCACAGTTCAAGAGCTGTCAAATGTTCCTCAAACACTCATCCTCTTCATCCCAGGAATCATTTTTGTGAATCTTTTCTGAACCCTGTCCAATGCCAGTGCATCCTTTGGGTACTGAGATGATGGTGGCTGTCTTAAAACTGGAGGGGACAATGAACTTCTGCATTGAGGGTTTGGAGATGTGTGTGAGGGCCTCCGTCAATTGGTCGGTGCAGTCTGGTCATGCTGCCCTTGTGTGGGTTCATCTTGGATAGCATTCTCTTCACTTTGGCCCAGACTATGCAAGGGGGCACATTCGTCAGAGGGACATGGCACTTTCTTCAGCATCATGCGATTCTTCTCATCAAACTGTGGAGAAGGTGTTCAGTCTGTTGAGAAAGGAAGCATCATTGTCTTGAACTTGCAAGATTGATTTGTGATCTGTTACAGTCTTGATCCCTTGCCATGTGCACCTTGTGTCCTATAGCTGTCTGTGTATCCTTTGTGCATACTCGTGCTTTGCCTTCTAGACTGCGCGTGAGAGTTCAGGCCCGGGTGATCTTAATGTAATTTTGTCCCATGTCCTGAAGGTTTGACAAATGCCCAGACCTCTGCATCAAACCATGGTTTGCCTTGGTTGTGAAGCATTTGATCTCTGTGACATCCTTGATGCCCTTGCTGATGCAGCCAGTCACTGAGCTTATTTACTCCTTGCTCCGGTTTTTTTTTCCCTTCCTCAGCCACGTCTTGATTGCTGTGCAAATTTTTTTTGGCTTGCGGTCTGTACATCAGGGTTAGCAAGACAGATATGTAGGACCCTGTGACAAAACTGAATGTGCTGGACCAAGAAAGATCAACATCTATGCCTTTGGCCTTCTATCATTGTGGTGGTCATACAATGAAAATGTTGATGAGAGACTCCATCAATTACAAGAGAATCACATCTGAGAAAACGGCACGTTTTGTTGGAGAGACAATCAGTATTCATTTTTTTTGTTTGTATGGAGTACATCATATATTAAATTCTGCCAATTCATGAGCTATATTTGCAGCATTTGTCTAATTCCAGTTAGAATTTGATATTGAATCATTTTTGGCCTCAAATATACAGAGTTTAAATATTCAGCTCAGTTTGTTTATCATGTAATTGAAGAGTACATGATGTTGAAATTATTTTGCACATGAAGTTGTCAGGCTGGCAATTGTTGGTTCTAAGAAATTTAAAACAATAATTTGAAATTTAATTGTAAGTAACTTCAATAATATCAATGTAGGGTAATAAAATAACAGTCAAGAAATTAATTGAATTATTTTGAAATGTTCAGCTCTTCGAAGTAGAAAATTAATATCCTTTTCCATTCAGCTTTATTATTTAGCACACTCCTACTGCATGAAACTTTTTAAAATGGTATATTTTTAAAAAAGCAACATATGATGTTGCACACTGACGGTGAGAGAGGATCAATTTGAAAACTGAAAAATCCATTTGTTAAAGTATACATTTTGTTGATTTAATGTTTAGGTTATCAATGCAAGATTGCATCATGTTAATTATTTTTACTTGTGCCTCACATGACTTGGGATTTAGTGGAGAAGTAGATATGATGATAGATTCATTCTGCTACAGTACAGAATATTTTGCAAGAAAATTCACCTATTTTTAAGGACAGACCAGGAAAATAGTTTTGATCCAAATATGATATAAACTTGGAATTTTGACCTATGTTTTTTGCATTAATGAAATATTTTACTCTTTAACTATATATCTTAATTCCTTATTTCATGTTCTTACTGCTTGCCTTCTGTTGTACTAATCATAGAGACTTTCATCAGAGAAACAGGTCCACAGGTCCAGCTTATTTATGCCGATCAATGAGCCACCCTGCTTTGGTCCCTCTTCCTCATTAGTCCCATGCCCTCCCATCCATGCATTTATCCAGGTGTGTCTAAAAGGAAGCTAAGGCACCTGCTCAACCACTTACCAGCTCTTTCTATCAGCCCACTGTCCTCTATAAAGAATTGTGCCCTCATGTCCTGACTGAATCCCATCCCCTCATCTGACAATTATGCCCCCTCATCTTAGATCCTTCTGCTCTGAGAAGCAGACTGTCACTATTCATTTTATTTATGCCTCAATTATTTTGTCATTCTCCATTAAGCATCCTTCTCAACATTCTCTGTGCAAAGGAAAATATTATGTAAGAACTTTGGAATCCTTTTTTTATTCACTTTTCAACTTTAATATCCTTCCTCCAGGAAAGTGACCAAAACTGCACACATTATTCCAAATGTGGCCTTGCCAACTTCTTGTACAATTTAAAAACTGGTATTTGACGCCCTGCCAAGCATTTCAAATGACCTTTTCAATACTGTATTAACCTGAGCTGCCATCTTTTAACAGCAATATACCTGAATCCCAAGATCCCTCTGCTCCATGACCCTCTTTCGGTTATTGCTATTAATAGAGCAGTCCTGCCCTGGTTCAATTTACCCATATACACTTCTCAGAGTTGAACTACATCTGCTATTTCTTGGTCCAGTTGAAGTTCAAATTTATTTTCAGGATACCTATGTGACATCGCGTACAACCCTGAGATTCTCTTTCTTGTGGGCCAGGTAGAATTTCTTCTTGTCAGTAGTGTAAGCTGAAATAAAAGCATATATAAGCATAAGAGGTCTGATCTGGATTCAGTTACAAACCTTTTTCACTGTCCAATGTTCTTGTTATTTCTGATTACAGTTTTTTGTATTTTACTTCTGTGTTTTCTTTCCTTTATAATGTTTTATCTCCTTTCAGTTTACCATGTTTCAGTATTTTTCTCCCTTCCTTTACTCTATCCCTCTTGTTTATTTGGACTATTGAAGGCCCAATATTGAATTGTGGATGAGTGCTGAAATGTGACATTGTGGCTGCTAAAGCAGATTCTATGATGCGTCTAATCTTGAGATTATTTGATGTGAAGAGGATCATGGAAGCTGAGAAGGGGAATGTGTGTATGATTGAGATTGGTTCGTGAGCCTAAGTGGGGAGTGAGGACAATAATGAAAGGAGGTGAGGCAATGCTGAGTTTGAAACTAAAACCCCCACCATAATTTGCAATGAGATTTCAGCGCTGCAGTTGGAAGTTTGCACTTGCTTGAAAAGGGCATCAATCATTCTAGAGCCCAAGAAGAGTAGTGTGAGCTGCCTTAATGATTATCGCCCAGTAGCATTTGCATATACTGTAATAAAATGCTTTGAGAGGTTGGTCATAGCCAGAATGAACTTGTACCTAGGTGAATATCTGGAGCCATCACCTCAAGCCCTCCACAGTAGATGCAATCTTACTGGTTCTCTGCTCACCTGTGGATAACTTAGACAACAGCAAATATGTACATCAGGCTACTTTTCATCGAGTACAGCTCAGCTTTCAACACCAACAATACTGGTCAACAAACTCCAAAATCTGGGCCTCTGCACCTGCCTCTGGAATTGGATCCTTGACTTCCTCATAGGAACAACACAGTCAGTACAATCAGAAACAGCGACTCCTCTTCACTGATAATCAATATAGGCACACCTCAAGGATGTATGCTTAGCCCACTGCTCTACTTACTTGACATCCATAAATGGGTGGCTAGATGAAATTCAAATGGCGTCTGCAAATTTGCACATGACACCACGGTCATCTGCAGAATCACAGACGGCAAAGGGGAAACATACAGGAGAGAAATAGATCAACTAGTTGAGTGGTGTCATAACAACAACCTTGCACTCAATGTAAGCAAAACTGAGTAGCTGACTGTGGATTTCAGGAAGGTGGAAAATCAGGAGAACATGAATCAGTCCTCAATGAGGGGTCAGCAATGAAAAGTGCTAAGAACTTCAAATTCTTGGGTGTCAACATCTCTGAGAATCTGTCCTGGGGCCTCCATGCTAATGCAATCATGATTAAGGCTTGCCAGGGCCTATAATTTGTGGGGAGTTTGAGGAGATTTGGTATGCCACCAAAGACTTGCAGATTTCTACAGATGTGCGAACATTCTGACTGATTGGCACCTCCATCCCAGACATGACGCAATGCATCAGAGAGTTATAAACTCAGCCAGTGCCATCATGGGCATCAGTATTCACTCCAGTGAGGACATTTACAAGACGCAGTGTCTTATATAGCCTCGATCCTCAAGGACCCTCAGCACCCAGGCCAAGCCCTCTTCACATTGCTATCATCAAGAAGGTGATACAGGAGCCTGAAGATGAACATCCAATGGTCTAAAAACAGCTTCTTCCCCTCTGCTATTAGATTTCTGAATGGATAATGAACCACAGACGCTACACTTTTTTTGTACTAATTTATTACTTTGTACATGAAATTTGTATCAATATTTGCATCTGTATGTGGCTGCTGCGATAAATTCTGATTCTGGTGTTGCATTTGCAAGTGACTTGTGTAATACAGGATCCAAAAAAGCAGTTGTCCAATAACAACTGAGTCAGCCAAGTTTTTTTATTCACAGCCCAAACTCAATATAATTTTTAAGAATAATTTGGTACATGGATGGGAGGGTTTTGGAGGGCAATGGACGGTGCAGAAAAATCACTTGCCAATGTGCTGCAATGTTCTATAGTTCTAATTGCACCATCACCTCAACCATTTTGGCATCAAAAAACGCAAATGAGGTTTAGAATTCAGTGCTGAGGTCAATTTCTTAATGAACAATATGAAGTCTTGATTAAAATCTCATGTTAATTTATGGCATCATTGTACTTGTACGCATGAAACATATCTTAATAAACAAAACAAGGAAAAGCACTTTTATTTATTTTGGTTTCTAAAGATGTGATTATTATTGAATTTTTGTTTCGAATGCCCTTCAAGGACCTGTAATCTATCACATTTTTTAAATAATGACAAACGTAGCATAAATATTGTAATGGCAATTAGAAGTCTATTTTCAAGCTGCAAAATAATTTGCGAGGATAATTTGTCATATGGTTCTTGGACAAATGTATTTTGAACTTCAGTGTCCAATAAAGCTTCATGTGCCTATTCAAAATAAACAAAGCTTATTGATCACACTTGTAAGAACTGTGTTTGTATCTCCCTGTTGTAGAGACAGAGTCAGAGATGGCCAGATAATTAACGAAGACATCACTTTAGTTGGTCTCACAATGCCTGCTTGCCAAATTCAACACAAAATCATTAAAACAATTACTGAGAGTAAGATCAGGTTTCCATATTCATGTTATCATGAAAAATTTATGTATTGCAAACAGACCATTTGGCTCTTTGTCATTGTCATCCAACTTGATCTCACTTACCAGCACATCGGCCTAAGCCCTTAAAATTCTTCCAAATTTAAATTTAAATTTTTAAAGGTGGTTGGGTTTCAGTTTATCCCATGCTTTCAGACATTGTGTTTCAGCTCTCTGCCACTCAAATGGCAGTGGTGAAATAGGAGGGGGGAAGAGGGGTGGCAGAGAACTGAAATCTTCTGTCTTCCACTTACTTTAAATGTATGCTATTTTTTCAGTTGATTACTCAGTAAAAGGGCTGAAACGTCCTTCCTGTTGCCACATGTAGTTTAACATTAAGTTTCCCTTCAGTCTTTTCTGTTCAAAAGTTAAGAATACTAGTCTATCCCATTCTCTCTTCCCCCCCCCTCCCCTCCCCTCCCCATTGTTAAACATTTCCTGGCAACATCTTCATGCATTTGCTCAACACAACAATAGCATCTTCAGATTTCAGTTTCATCGTCGGAGTACATGCATGACATCACATTCAACTTTGAGATGCTCTTTCTTGCAGGTGAGGCAGAATTATCACTTAATGGTAATGCAAAAAAACTCAACATAAACATGTAAACAAATAAAGAAATGTAAACAAACTGCAATACAGAGAAAAATCAATAAAGTGCAAAAGTAAGTCTTGAATAGTCCCTGATTGAGTTTGTTGTTGAGGAGTCTGACAATGGAGAGATAGTAGCTGTTCCTGAACCTGGAGGTGTGAGTCTTGTGACACCTATACCTCTTTCCTGTTGGGAACAGCGAAAACAGAGCATGTGCTGGATGGTGTGGATCCTTAATGATAGAGTTCCCTGTAGATGTTCTTGATGGTGGTGAGAGTTTTACTTGTGATGTCCTGGGCTCTGTTCGTGACCTTTCACATGGCTTTACACTCAGGTGTGTTGGTGTTCAGTACTCCGATACTGATGGAGATTTTGGACTAGATGTTCTTACCAATCCTTACTGATTGCGGCTGGAGGTGAGGTAATCCTTTATCCAATTATACAGTTGGGTATTGAGTCCCATGTCTTGGAGTTTGCTCATCATTTTTGATGGGGTGATGGTGTTAAATGCCAAATTGCAGTTGATAAAGAATACTCTGATGTATGCATCTTTGCTGTTCAAGTGTTCCATGGTTTTGTGTAGAGCCATTGATAGGGTATCTGCCATGGGCCTGAAGCAATGATAGGCAAATTGGAATAGATCCATGACTCTACTCAGGCAAGAGCTAATATGCTTCAACACCAGCCTTGCAAAACACTTCATTGTTGACATGAGTGCCAGTGGTCAATAGTCATTTCGTATGATGTCTTTCAATCATCTTTCCTGTAATATTGTGACCAAACGAGATCTTGTTGGGTTAACTGATCCAGAATGAGTGGCATCCAGGATGATACAGCTATTTGGTGCAATATTTGGTGGTAGAAGGCAGAATATGGTTGCGGAGGATTCCTTTTTAGATTGGAGACCTGTAATCGTGATGACCACAAGCATTGGTGCTGAGTCCAGAATTGCATGTCCTATGATAATTTAGAAGAGCATATCAGTAACATGATTTGAACTTTATAGGTGATAATAGTACTTGTGGTATAATGGATAGTAAGGAAATTTGTCTCAGGTTATAAAAGGATCCAGAACTACTGGAAAGAAGGCAAGGGGATGGTTAGTGGAACTTAACTCAGTCATGTGGGAAGTGATGCAATTTTGGAAGTTAACCAGGACAGGACTTGCACAATAAAACCTGGGGAATATTATGGAAAAGAAATTCCTTGTGGAACAAGTCCATCATTCCCTGGAATTGGTGCCACAGACTCTGCTCAAGAGGGTGCATGGTATGCTTTCCTGTATTGGCTGAGGCATTGAGTGCTGGAGTCGGATGCAATGTTATAGTGCACATATTGTTTGTTGGACTGTGCTTGAGTATTGCATGCAGTTCTGGTTCCCTTGGTGCACGAAGGATGTGTTTAAAATTTAAGAGTGCAGGAAAGAATGTGTCAACTGAAAAACATCTAAAGGAATGTGATCTGATTTGAAGAGACTCGATTATAAAGAGAGACAGGATGGACTCGGACTGTTTTCTTTTGAGTGAAGGAGGTTGAGGGTTGATCTTGCAAAACCTTATCAAATTTTCAGGCATACAGTAGGTAGCCTTTTTATCCCCAGATAGGGGATTCTGAAAAGAGAGGGCATCAGCTTGAAGTGAGAGGGGAAATATTTAAAATTGATCTGAAGCGCAGGTTTTTCCACATAAAGGGTGGTAGATTAATGGGTGAAAAACGGAAGTCTGCAGACACTGTGAATGTAGTAAAAACTCACTGAAATGCTGGAGGAACTCAGCCGTTTTTTTCAGCGTCCATAAAATGCAAAAATGGATTGCCAACGTTTCAGGCCTAAGCCTTTCTTCAAGGAATAAGCAGAATCATCAAAATGGTCCTCAAATTTTTCTTTGTTTCTTTCTCATCTGCAGACTTTTGTATCAAAATTCCTTGTGTTTAAGTCACTTCAGTTTATTAAAATTAAGGAATAAAGCCCTTATGTAAAAAGCTTCTTCAGTTATTCATATCTTTAGAAAGTATGAAATAAAAATAGAAAATGCTTGATAAAATCAGTGAATCTTTTTTGAGAGTTACTGTTTTCATTCAATAATTTTGCATTGATTTTATTTTAATTGGATGAAACTGCATCAATATGAGACATTGATTTATTTCTCTGTCCAGATGCAGCCTGACCGGTTGATATTTTCAGATTTAATTTTTTATTTCCTATTTCCAACATGTACAGACTTTTTTTTCCTGTTTGATGTGTGTGACAATGTCCTGGAAATTGTTGCTCAGTGTAGAAGAAACCCAATAAGGCCATTGTGCCTGATGTAAAACGTGAATGAATGAAAAAAATAATATTGATGAATGAAGTGTTCAATTTCTGAAGTGATGGAAAATAACTCTGATATTTACCATCAGCATATTTTATTTGGGCAAGTTGATTCCAGGTGCAAAGTTTAAAAAAAAAGGCCCTTTAATTGACTTCTTCGGTCATCTCACCGCTGGACTGTATGTGAAAATGTCATTAATGTAATGACTAGAGATCCTGTTCACCAAAGCATTAATATTTCCATGAAACCAAGTTGAAAGATAGCCAGAGTGTTATTTTAATTTGATTTTTATGTCTAATTTCTGAATTATTTTCTTAGCTTGCAGGATTGCCATTAAATGTAATAGCAACAAAGTCAAGTTCAGGAAGTGGTGTTACAAAAGATCTTTCTTCATGTCAAATTGGAGTCCCACTTCCACCACCACTTCCTCCAATCGTAGCAGGACCTGAAATACCCCTTCCTCCTCCCCCACCTCCACCTCCCCCACCTCCACCTCCACCAGGGTTTATTGGAGGGCACAGGTCTCCAACACCACAGTCACTGCCACATGGATTGAAAGCTAAAAAGGACTACAAACTGGATATTAATATGAAAAGAATCAACTGGTGTAAGGTATGTGACTTTTTGAAAATGCTAAACAATAATCTTGATTGAAATCCTTTAAAGACCATCGAAGAAGCAATCTTTCTGGTTGCCTAGAGTGTCGTACTGCGTTTCTGTTGATGATCAATTCATTGTTGCTTTTCCTTCTGTGCTCTGACAGTAATCAATTCCTTGCATCTTTTCCTACTATCATTCAGCTTTACTTGTAGGATTTAATTCCTGATGTTTACTTTCATTAAGATGTTTGAGTTGTTAATTCATGAATAGGTTATTCTTCTTTGGTTACAAACTTGCGCAGTTCATTCACTGTTATATTTAGCTGATTACTAACAGAAAGTTGGATTGCTGACTTCATTCAGAGTGCAAACTGTGGGGGGGAGGGGTGGAACTTTGAATCATTGTCTCCATGTGTATATTGTTCAAGTAAGTGATTTATTATTTGATTTTTGATTGTTAGTGATGTAGAGTTTGCAGAATATTAGTATTTGCCTGTTTGTTATTTTACTTCTGGCTTGTTTATTTTTAATGGCCAAACATTACTTTTATCACATCAATCTGTTCAATGCAATAAATTGAAGAAGCAAAATATAGTGTTTTACAAATTCAACATTTATCTGAAGCAGGAAGTTACAAATTTTGCTGTCTTAGAAGAATAAATAAATAAAACTTTAGATGTTTTTCAGTTGACACATTCAAGTTCTGGTGTAAATTGTAGTGATACAAATATAAAGTGTTTACTTCTCCCACATGTCCACCCATAAAATAGCATTTTAAATTTAATTTATGGTTTGCTGATGGAATTTTAATCAGATTTCTGTTCTATACGCAATGCAACCGAAGTGTAATTCATGTCCAAACAGGTGAATAATGAATGTCTTTATATTAAAAAAAATTACAGAAAACTTGCTTATGACAATAAATTAATGAAAGTTTGAGATTTGAGGTTAATGAGAAGCAAAATGAAATGAGCAAAAAAATAAAAATTCCAGGACTTGCATCCCAAAATTTTGAAGGAAATGACTATGGTTGTTGCGCAGCTTGTTGCCATTGATACCCAGAGGATTCCCATGGATTGCAAGTATTAACAGTATTGCCACTATAAAGAAAGAAGGAAAATCTGGATGTTCAGTTAATTTGATATTGTGAGCAGGACGAATGCTCGAATTTATGATTAAGGAAGTTGTAAAGGGATCTTTGGAAGTATGTAAAAGATTTGGCAGAGTCAGCATGGATTCATGAACTGGAGCATGTGATTGACCTATCTCAAAGTTCCTTTTATTATCACAAAATAATTATAATAAAAAAGTATCACGCAGGATATACTTGAACTTTTATCTGCTGGAAGGCAAGCCAAGAGTCGCCATGAGCGTAGCCCGACTCCCCTAACAGAAAGAAAAAATGGTCCCTTCACAGTCACTGAGTGTCCCTGGATTCACCTCCAGTACTTCTGCAGCCACACAGACACCTGTTCGATTCATTGGCAACCTGAGCTCAATGTCCAAACCTCTGATGTGATCACGAAGCATTGAGCTCCGTGACCCTTCAGAAGACTTTATAGCCTTTGGTGGCCTCTTGAATCCTGGCTCCAAGACATGGTTCCCTTGAGCCAATGTCCTGTAGCCCACAGCTCTTGCAGATCCCCTGACTGTCATCCGCAGCCTGTGTGGGTTTGAGCTACTGAGCCTCTCACTTGTCTGCCGCTGCTGTCATTGTTTGCAGGGTCCTTTAACCACTGAGCCCCTTGCTGGATTGCTCCTATCGTCACTGTCCTGTAGGGTTGTCTCTTCTGCTTCACCATCTCAACAGGGGGTGCTTTCCCCATTTCTGGTGCCCTGCATTGGTCCGCTGCTCTCTGGAGTCTTCAGCCTCTCATGGCTGCTGCTGAGCACAGGCATCACCATCTGGGAGAGAGACCTCACTGTTACAGGGTTTTATTTGCAAACACCGTTGGCTCATTTAACCAGCCGGTTAAAGCCTATTTTGAGACACTGGCATTAGGACCAGGTGGTTGAAACCTGCAAAGCAAAGGTGTGTCTCTGCTCCCCGCTCTCCTGAAATCTGTGGATTTTGTTGAGGTTGTGACCAGCAGAGAAGATAGACAGGAACCAATGGATGTCATATGCTTTGGACTTCGAAGTGGTGTTTGAATAGCCTCTCAAAATTGAAGCAAGTGGGATATGCTGCCATTGATTGGGTAATAATTTAAAGAGGTGCCCAAGCATCACATGTCAGAATTTGCCAAAGAATACAGAATGGTTTCAGGGGATAAGACTGATTAAGTGAATGAAGCAGGAGCTGGCACGTGAAGAGTGTGTGAAAAATATGAAGTCACCCACAGAGAAATTGGGGAAAATTTTTAAATGATGAGAAATTAAAATGAAGAGATGTTGCATCAATCATAAATGATAAACAGCAAGCATTTCGGATAGTGTTATCCTTCTGTGCCCCCTCCCATGCCCTGTAAATTTTAGTGAAATCAACTCTCATGCTCGTAAAGCTGAGAGAATAAAAGCTGTCATCCTAATCTTGACTCCTCCCTCTTCACAAATAGTAAATGTCATGTTGATCTTGATTGAAAAAGGCTTTGAGTAACTATGTTAGACTGAAATTGTATTGAGTTTTGGTGTATCCGCTTCTGGAATTTTGTCTGCAAGTCTCATCTTCTTCATAAAGGAAGATTGTGCGGACAATAGGACAGCAACAAAAGATCTTCTAAATCATTCTGGGAATTGGGGTGGGAAATTGTACTGCATGGCAAGACTTGGACTTGGCTCTCTGGAGTGTGAAAGGTGATCTCATTGAAATTTGAGGCTTGCAAGATGGTGTTTTCCCCAGCTGATGTTTTTAGAATAAGTATTTTACTCTCGCTAAATAATGGGCTATCCATACAGGAGAGCAATGAGAGGAAATTTCTTCATCAAGAAAGAAAGTTTCCACTGGATGTTGCAGTTTCATTCCATATCCCAGAAAGTACTGGTTGCATCACTGGGTTATTCCAAGTTACCAATAGTGTTATTTGATGGAAGTAGTATCTGGATGAACACGCTAGAGAAAATAGATTGCGGGTTATTAAAAGGGGAATGGGATTATGCTGAAAAATGGTGAAGACTTGACTGAATGGACTCTTGTGTCAAGAGCAAGTGTGAAAATATAAAACATGAGGATGAATCATCTTGAAATTTCCACCACAGAGCTTTGTTGAGCTCAGTCACTGAGTGTATTTAAGAGTGAGATCAAGACATTTTAATGATAATTATTGTATTTGTTTTTGCATTGTACAAAATACTTAGGTACCACAATTTTTAATTGTAGCTTTAAAAAAGTACTTTCTAAATAAAAGCAATGACAGTAGTAGATGCAAAAGGAGGAAAGATATAGTTACCAAAGTGCAAAACAAAAGCTCAGTTGGCATTGTGATTAGCAGAATGCTCTTCCAGCACCACCAACCTGGTTTCAAAACTGGTGCTGTCTGTAGTGGATTTGTACATTCTCCCCATGTCTGAGTGAGTTTTCTCTGGGTGCATTGGATTCCTCCTACCCACCAATGTACAGATTGCAGGCTAATTGGGCAGCATGGGTTTAAGTAGATGGAATCAGCTTCTACCGTGTTGGAAATAAAAATTAAAAAAATATTAAAGTAGTCACACAGCTCTTTTTGTGGAGTTTGATTAGTGTGTGTTAAGAGGAGGTTGAAGACATGGACAGTTGTTGGAAATAAATTGTTTGTAAACTTGGAGCTCCTATCTTCTGGCTTCTCTACCTTCCTGAAGTGAGCAATGAGAAAAGGTGGCAGGTTGCATACAAATTTGGTTTGGTCAGACATGACAGGAGGAGATGATGGAGGAAGAAGAAGCCAAAAATCCATGGTGTACTACAGGGATTAAGTTGTGGAATTATTGCTCTTTTTCATATACATCAATAATTTGATTAGTATCATATATACCATGCGTGTGTAAAAGTTAAACCCCCCCCCAATTATTTTTGGCCCCAGTTGCCCCCTCATCTGAGATCCTGAGGCCGTGGCTGCCCATCATCTGAGCCCCGATTGCAGACTCTTGCCTAGCCCCTGACCACCCATGGTCTCTTACCTGGACCCCGGCGCCGCACATCTGACTCCCAACATCCTGGCTGCCTGACCATTTGAGATCCCGGCCACCCACCCATCTATGCACCTGACTGTTGTGTTTGGAAACTATCAGGTTCAGTGGGTTCACAGAGACAAAAAGTCTGGACACATGTGTTACAATCAAAGTTAACTTTATTGAACAATTGGAATACAAACAGGGGAAGACTTAAAACAATACTTAATTGCTCCATGACTAAACAACTATATAGACATTCACATTGGACCCAAGTCTGACTCTGATACCAGTGGCCACCTATCTTATACATGATCCTGCAGGTATGCACATTTCACAGATAGAAACTTTCAAACACACCAACAAACCCCCAATTTCCTGCACCAATGGGGTGCGGCTCTCAGCAAGCACTGATCTATCGCAGTACTACAGCTCAACTTAAGTGTAGTGCACACCTTACCCATGACTCTTCCAGTGATGCTCACAGTAGCAACCTTGCATGGAGTGATGCCTGGGGTTTGGACCAAGGGGCAGTGAGCAAGAAATGTGGCATGCATTGATCTTTGTACTGTTTTGAGCTAGGCGTCTGGCCACTTATGACACTGAATCATTTCAATGAACCAATGGTAAGGTGTGCACTAATGGGTGGCCAGAGTCAACCTTGATTGGCAGGTGACACAACATCCAAGTAAGTTTCAGACAGGGAGGTCTTGTGACCACCTCATTCACAATGTTCCAGGCAGACGGGGAAGCCATGTATTCCTCCATATAAAACATTCCATCCCTTGGATGTCACATCACTCGCCAATCACAACAAACACAATGAATAACTGGTCTCTAAACTGTAAAATCGAAATTGTTATAACTGTAGAAATGTGCCTAAAATGATGCAAATCAAGTGGATCGATATATACACAAGTGCACTCTGTATGATGGACGTCACATTATCAAAGTTAATGACAATGCCTCACCAGCTCTCTCCCCACCCTGACCAAACAGGGAGGGAAGAGAAAGAAAATAGTATGTTCACTGATACACATGTTTGGTTTCTCCATATGTTTGCACCTTTACCACCAACATCTGCGAGCAGGCAGCGCAGCATCATCCATAAGGTGTAAAAGCCTGCAGCTTGGCTTCAAATTTGGGCGTTCCCTCAGCACAGATCCCAGATACCATTCACTATGCTATCCCGTGATGAGGCAGTGGACGGACCAGCTGGCGCCCTTCCAGTGTGTACCTGTATTCTCGTAGGAGCGCCCTGTTTAACAGTGATGTTGCAGGGATTCGGTCACCCTTTCTGTGCGTCCTATAGGCCTAATTCTCCTGCAGTTTTGTGTCAGTGTGGAAGAAAAGACACAGTAAACCAAACGGCCCCTCCACTGCTCCCCTCATTCTCTGAACATTTGATTTGTCAAGGAGGGATGCCATGTGGTGACTAATCTTCTTTCCATGGAGTCCAACTTAACCCAGTCCACTGGCGAATTCAAATATTTCACACATATATATGGAAGTTTGCTGTTGATGTGAGAATTGGTGGTGGTGTTTATGAGAAGTTAGTCTTGGGTTGAAAAGTCCTCTTTATTGGGTGATATTTTGGGTAGAGCAGTGCAGATGAAATTTTAATCCTTAAATTGGAAGTGATGTATTTTGAGAGATTTGATGGTGGTGAAATACACTTCATGATTGGTGGGGGCCTTGAGGAGTTTGTGAATCTTGAGGTAGAAACCCAGAGATTAGCTAAGGTGTCAGCACATAAAGAATGTTTGTGTGCTATTGGCTTTGATTGTGTGGGATATGGAGGAGAAGAGCATGGTGTTGCTGGTACAACTTTATAAAACATGGCTTATGCAATAGCTAGAATATTGTTCGACAAGAAAGTGGGACATGGTGCTGGTGATTTGCTTGTTTAGTTTTAAGTTTTATTTTCCCCTTTAAATTTTTTTAGCCTTTGTTTATTAGCCATCCTGGTGGTTTCCCCCCAGGTTTCTGTAGGGATCTAGGACCCACTTGAATTTTTATCTGTACAATTTAATTGACTTTTTTCAGTAGGGGACGGGGAGGGGGGTAAACAGATTCTGTAAGTTGTATGAATGTTAAAAGATCACACTAATTTGAATTTTGTGAGTATATGAAAATCAAAATAAAATATTTTTTTTAAAAAATTGCCGTTTTGGTTATGAGCGGGGACTGTATGGGCTGGATTAGTTTTTATTGGAATATAAGGGGATACAAGATAACAAAAGTGTTAAGGGCATACATAAGGTTGAAGCTGAGTAACTTTTCCATCATCTCTGTCTAAATCAGAAGGCACTGTTTTAAGGTGAACAGGTTGAGGGTTTGAGGATCTGAATGAAAAATATTTTGCACTTGGGGGGGGTTGTTGTGGACTTGGCGGCTCATCCAGTTATCTGGACAAGCACCTGATTTGCCAGGACAGAGAAGGCCACTGACCAAGTTTTAATGCAATGGTCGAAATGAACATGGGAAGCTGAAGGGCCTGTTTCTGTTAGGTCTGACTGAGAAATGAAACCACTGCTCAACTAGAGCCACCACTGAGGCTAGCAGAATCTGCAATGTTTATGAATTAAACTCAAGGTACAGAGGTAATATGTGAAAGTGCTGGAGAAACTCAGCATGTCTCACTGCGTCCAGTAGAGGCAAAGGTTTGGAACAATGTTTTGGGCCTGAGCCTTTTGTCGAGGTATGAGGAAAAAGCAGACAGGCACCTGAATTTTAAAAAAAACATAGGTAGATGTGGTTAGAGGAGCAGGAGAGAAAAGCTGGGAATTGATCAGGGGAGGAGTGTAACTCTGAATGTAGAGCTGAAGGAAAGGAAACTGAGGAATACTGAAAGAGGTGATGGGAGTGTCTAATGGAAACCTCAAAAGTTGATATTAATGACATCTAGTTGAAGGGTGACCAGATAGAATATGAGGTGTTGTTCATCCAATTTGCAGAGGTCTCAGTTTGGCAGTGCATGGCACCATAGACAGTGAAGTGGGTTGCCAGTGGGAGATTCCCGCTATTACAGCAGACAGATCGAAGGTGCTCATATCAGCAATCTCCACTCTGCATCCAGTCTCTTTGATTCAGGAAAGGCCACAGTTCATGCAGGTTGGCAACAAAATCTCAAGCCTCATCAGACTGAGCACTGGTGCACCTCAGGGCTGCATGCTCAGCCTGCTTTTGTTCATGCTGCTAATTCATGACTGTACTGCCAGATTCAGCTGCAACAGAGTCATTGTTTGCAGATGACAGAACAGTAGTTGGCCTCATTGGCAACATTGATGATTCGGCTTATAGCAAGAATGTTGCTAGGCTTGTACAGTGGTGTAACAACAATAAACTGAGTCTCAATGTGGACAAGACAAAGAGATGATTATGGACTTCAGGAGTATGGAGGACTGTTCCCCATGCATATCAATAGCTCTGTTGAGAAAATGGGGAGAACAAAGTTCCTTGATCTATCCTGGACCTACAGCACCACCTATTTAGACAGGAATGCACAGCGGGACCTACATTTCCCTTCCTAAGGATGTTGAGGAGGGCAAGGCAACCAAACTAACAACATTCTACAGAAGAACAATAGAGTGTGTCCTGGCTGGATGCATTGTAGTGTTGTATGGTCACTATAAAGCATTAGATCAGAGTTCAGAACAGGGTGATTGAAACTGCTGAGATGACTGTGGTCTCCCTTCCCTCTATCGACAATATTTACCCGGAACAATGCTTAAAGAAGGCTCAAATAAACATCAAGATCCCTAACCTTCCAGCCTGCAGGACATTTTTTTTTGGAAAAATTTATTTAATAATTTGAAAAATACAAATGTAATAAAACAAATACAAAAAACACCAAAAGAAAACAAAAAAAACTATAAACTACAACCCCTCCCCCTTACTAAACTTAAAAAAAACAACTCGCCTTTCTTCTCCCCTCCCACCGAGCCTTAAAAAAATATTAAATATTCTTTATTTGGCATGCCAACTCTGCAACATTTACTTAAGTTCTGTAGACATATATTTTAAATATAAACCCCACATATCAACAAAAAAAATAATTATTTTGTAAATTATGTTATTTTTTCTAAATATAAACATGACTGTAGTTCATTATGCCATCTTTGCAAACTCAATTGTACATAATTTTTCCATGTAATAGCTATACATTTTCTCGCTACTGCTAACCCTAATCTTAAAAAAGATGAATACGGTTTTATCATTTGTAACTCTATAAATGGCACATTAATATAACCTAATAAACACATCATTGGATCCAATTGCAAATCTGTTTTGAACAAATCTCTCAAAAACTTTATAACTTCCTCCCAAAAATATTTAACTTTCTTACACAACTCAACTGAATGTGTAAAAGTACCTTTTTGCTCTACACATATAAAACACAAGTCTGTTAGACTAAATACATATCTCCTCAATTTTTCAGGAGTTAACTATAATTGATGTAAAACATTATAATTAACCCTATTATACCTCATATTAATTAACTTTATAACACTATCCTCACACATTTTTGACCGTTCTTCCCATGTCAAAACAATACCTAAATCTTTTTCCCATTTCTCTTTAATCTTCATTTTCTCCTGTAACAACCTATACATACATCTGAAATAAAATTTTTCAACTTTATCTGCAATTAATAACTCAAATTTTGTTTGACCTGGTAAAATTAACTCCTGCCCGTAATTCTTCTTCAAAAAATTACGAAGCTGTAACCTTTCAAATGAACAAAATTTCCTTGCCTCAAAACAATCCAATATATTAACTATTCCTTTAGTCTCCCAGTCTTTTATATGATTATGTAAAATAAAAGAATTAATTTATTTTGATATAATATTTCTATATATATTTTATAGATATCTTCCCTTTAGAACCTATAAGTAAATTTAGATTATACCAAATATTCATTATATGTTGAAAAACAGGTCACTTAAATGTTTGTAATAATAAGGGGTTCCATTTATAAATAAAATGAGTAATATTATTTTCAGACATCTGATCCATCTCTATTTTTGTCCATCTAGGGGGTTGTTCAATATCAAATAACCTATTAATAAACTTCACCTGTGCTGCCTCATAATAATTCTGAAAACAAGGCATTTTTGAATAGAAACTCTTGACAATTTACCTTTCCGTAAAAATAACATAATTACTTTATTTATTTCCTTAAAAAAAATTAATATTACACACAGTATTGATTGAAAAAGATTTTGTATTGGAGGATAAATATTCATCTTTATGCAATTCACCCTTCCAATTAAAGTCAGTGGTAAATCTTTCCACTTATTTTAATCTTATTCAATAAGGGTATATAATTTAAATTATATAAATCCTGATATTCATTATTTATGACTACTCCTAAATATTTAATTTTACTGGACCATCTAAATTTAGTAATTTGCCTACAATCTGTATAATCTTCATCTTTTCTTTGGCTTGGCTTCGCGGACGAAGATTTATGGAGGGGATAAAAGTCCACGTCAGCTGCAGGCTCGTTTGTGGCTGACAAGTCCGATGCGGGACAGGCAGACACGGTTGCAGCGGCTTCAGGGGAAAATTGGTTGGTTGGGGTTGGGTGTTGGGTTTTTCCTCCTTTGCCTTTTGTCAGTGAGGTGGGCTCTGCGGTCTTCTTCAAAGGAGGTTGCTGCCCGCCAAACTGTGAGGCGCCAAGATGCACGGTTTGAGGCGATATCAGCCCACTGGCGGTGGTCAATGTGGCAGGCACCAAGAGATTTCTTTAGGCAGTCCTTGTACCTTTTCTTTGGTGCACCTCTGTCATGGTGGCCAGTGGAGAGCTCGCCATATAACACGATCTTGGGAAGGTGATGGTCCTCCATTCTGGAGACGTGACCCATCAGCGGATCAGCTATTGGTAAAATCTCACTCTTTTTCCAATTAACTTTGTTTCCTGATAACCTACCATATTGATTCAACAAATCTTGTAGTGACTTCAATGAATGTTTTGGATTTGTTAAATATATCAAAAGATCATCTGCAAACAGACTAATCTTATATTCATTTTCTCTCACTGTAATTCCTTTAATATTAAAATCTTTCCGAACAGCTTGAGCCAAAGGTTCTATTACCAAAGTGAACAAAGCAGGAGAGAGAGGACAACTCTGTCTTGTTGAACAAGATAAGTTAAAAGATTTTGAAATCTGACCATTCCTCATTACCCTTGTTGTAGGTCCAGCATACAAAGCTTTGACCCAACCTCTAAATAACGGACCAAAATTAAATTTTTCTAATACTTTAAACAAAAAATTCCACTCAACTCGGTCAAACGCTTTTTCAGCATTCAAAGATACTACCATTGGTTGATTAAGTTGCTGTTTTGCAGCATTAATTAATGAAATCAATTTAACAATATTATCCTCAGAGTATCTACCTCTAACAAAACCTACTTGATCAATACTGATAGATATTACAGCCTGCAGTATCTTTGAGATACTAGTTTCAAGGAAGAGCAGCAGGAGCATTAAAAAAAAGACTGCTAGGCTGGGAAACGCCTCTTCCAGCAGGCAGTGAGATTGTTGAACGTAACAGAAATCCATAAATGATTTTTGTATATTTATTTTGGATCCCTATCTATATACAGTGTTCTCCATAATGTTTGGAACAAAGATACTTTTTTCCTTTATTAGTAAGCGTCCCAGGGTGCATAGGCTGGGCGCAGCTATCTTGATTCCTGTGTGCGTGCACGAGTTCAGTTGGTGTATACATGGTGGGTTCGCGTATTGGAGTTCGATTGGCGCATGCAAGAGAGTTGAGCGCCCTGATGATACTGAATTTGCGCCTTTAACTCTCGCACATGTGCCAACGAAACTCCAATGCGCGAACCCACCGTGTATGCGCCAACGAAAGACTCGCACAGGAATCAAGGTGGCTCTTCATATGTGCAGAACCTGTTACAGCCTCAAGTATTTTCTCTTTGTCCTTTAAAATGTTGAAACAGTGGAATGAATCTATCGGCAAGGAATAGGTTTCTCGTCTTGCCATCATTCTAGTGCGCCATCAGAATGGTGACTGTGCGCTGGGCATTATATTGCGCATATGTTTTTTTTAATTTGGTCGTTTGTATGGATGGAGAAGGTTGTAAGTCAGGGAGTACTAGTCCCTGGAATTCCTTGCACTTTTTAATGCAAGTAGCATGATGCCTCTCCCAGCTTAAATTCCAAAGGTTTTGGGCTTCTGGACATCCATAGAAGAGCTTGTGACTTTTAGAAGATGTGCTTAAATTCAACATTTGTTCACTTTTCAGGAAATAATTTTGGTTGTTCAGTTTCAAATCATGAAATAATTCAATCAGAATTGAAATGTGTCATTGCCTAATATTTTAATGAGAGGTTTTTGATTTATAATTTGTTTTCACAGATTAGACCACTAGAAATGCCCGAGAGTTGCTTCTGGATAAAAGCAAATGAAGACAAATTTGAAAATCCTGATCTATTTGCTTGGATTAGTGAAACATTTGGTGCACAGAAACGAGGTATTTTTGTTGGGTTTTTTTAAACACTAAAATTCCTTTTGTATATTTGGCCATCTGAAATATTCTAAACTGTTTCTATGACTGACCTTTGAGGATAAGAATGCCACATTTTTTAGAGTTAAGCATTTAAAAAAATATTTGATAAGAGCATTCAAAGCGGATGATAAATGCCCAGTGTTGTGAAGTTCACTTCAGCTCCTCAATGCCGTAAACTTCATTGACAGATACATTGCCTGCAGATGACATGGCACTTGTACAAAAGTAGACCTGCTTTACATTGGTGACTTAATTGAGTAGGTGTGAATGAACGTCTCCAAGCAGGCCATGAGAAAATGAAATGGGGAAAAAAAATGCACTTTATAATTCTTATCAACTACACCCTTTCACCAACCCTACTCCTTAGCAACTCACTAATTACAGAGGCCCATCCATTGATCCTAATTTCCCTTCCAGCTTTTCTTAGTGAGTTTGTCACAGAATTGTTGTATATTTTGATTATGTTGATTGTTAAAATTCTACTACTCATATCTACTGCCCTTTCTCCTCAATCTTATAAACCTCTATCAAGACTTTTGTCATCCTCCTTCATTCCAAGGAGTATAGTTTTAACCTATTTAATCTTTCCCGGTAACTCAACTCCTGAAGACCTGGCAACATCTTAGTAAGTCTACTTTGCTCTCTTTCATTCTTGTATCTTTCCTGCTGCTGGGTGACCAACTTCTATACTCAATATATTTGATTTTAAGAGGCTAAGATGCCAAAAGCTTTCTTTACAACCCTGTCCACATGCGACGTCACCTTTAGGGAATAATGTAATGTATTCCGAGATCTCTGCTCCTCCGCACTTAATGGCCTACCACTATTTATGTCCTACCCTGATTCGCTCTTCCAAAGTGCAACACCTCACATTTATCTGCATTAAATTCCATCAACCATTTACTGGCCCAATTTTCCAGCTGGTCCAGATCTACTTGCTGTCCACAATGCTTCGTATCTTTGTGTCATCAACAAACCTGCTGATCCAATTCACCACGTTATCATCTAGGTCATTTATATAGACAAAAACAATACTGGTCCCAACACAGATCTCCAGGCTGAGAAGCAACCATCCAGCACCACTCTGTTTTCTTCCACCAAGCCAATTTCGAATCCAGTTTGCAAACTCTCTCTGCATCCCTTCTGAACCAACCTCTCATGTGGAACCTTGTCAAAGGCATTACTAAAGTCCATATAAACAACATCCACAGCCTTTTCATCAATTTTCTTGATAACTCCCTTGAAAAACTTGACAAGATTTGTTAAACACAACCTACCATGCACAAATCCATGCTGAATCTTTAACCAGCTGATGACAGTCCAAAATCTATATATCCTGTCTCTCAGAAATCCTTCAAATAATTTACATACTATTGACATCAGGTTCACTAGCCTATAATTACGTGGTTTACTTTTGGAGTCCTTTTTAAACATCAAGACAACATGAGCTACTCCCCAGTCCTCCGACACCACCACGTGATTAAGGCCATTTTGAATATATCCGCCAGGGACCCTTCAATTTCAGCACTTGTCTCCCTCAAGGTGTGGAGGAATATCATGTCCGGTGCATGGGATTTGTCTATATTTATTCATTACAAGGTAGCAAGCATCTCCTTCTCCTTAAACTCTATATGTTCCATGATATGTCCATTTGTTTCCCTTCCATCCTTATTCACTATGCCAGTTTCCTGCATAAATACAAATGCAAAAAAAATTGTTTAAAGATCTCCCATATTTCACGAGGCTCCGCACATATTTAATCACTCTGATTTTCTAAGGGTCCAATTTTGTCCCTTACTATCCATTTATTTTTAATATACTTGTAGTAACCCTTTGGATTTTCCCTCACATTATCTGCCAAACCACCTTCATTACTTCTTTTTGCTTTCCTTCTTAAGCATTCTATTACATTTTCTATACTCTGCAAGTAGCTCATTTGCTCCTTGTTGTCTATACCGCATATAGCCCCTCCTTTTCTTAACCTGCTCTCCAAAATCCTTAGAAAGCCAAGGTTCGCTACGTCGGTTAACTTTGCCCTTATTCCTGGTAAGAACATGCAATCTCTGCACTCTAAATTTCGTCCTTGAAGGCCTTCCACCTGTTAGATGCATCCTTGCCATAAATTAACTTATTCCAATCAACTCTTCTGAGATCCTTCCTCATTTCCTCAAAATTGGATTTTCTCCAGTTTAGAACCTCAACTTGAGGACCATAATTAACTTGAAAGTAATGATATTATTGTCACTGGACCCAAAATGCTCACCTAAATGTACTTCTGCCACCTGACCTGCCTGGTTCCCTAAAAGACTATCAAGTATTGCATCTTCTCTTGTTGGTACCTCTTTATATTGATGTAGAAAACATTTGAGAATCTCCAACCCATCCAGTCCTTTTACCATATGAGAGTTCCAGTCTTTGTGCAGAAAGTTGACATCTCCTATCACAACTTTTTTGCTATTGCCCTACATATTTGCTCCTTCAATTCTCTCGGACTATTGGGTAGTCTGTAATATGGCCAGATTAGCATGCTCATGGCCTGTCCTCAACTCCACCCATTTGGCCTCTGTAGATGAGTCTTAAGGGCTATCATCTCTAAGCACAGCTGTGATATTTTCCCTGGCTAGCAATGCCACACCTCCTCCTTTCCTCCCTTGCCCTCTATCCTTTCTGAAACAATGGAACCCTGGAACATTGAACTGCCATTCCTGCTCCTCGTGCAACCAAGTCTCACTAAGAGCAATAATGTTAAAATCCCATGTGGCAATCCTCGTTTTAAGCTCATCCGCCTGAGCGACAATACTCCTCGCATTGTAATAGATGAATGTGAGACCATTTCTTTCCTGGACAACCCTGTCTTTAAATGTAGTCCTTGCATGACTCTCATTTTCCTCCACCTTACTATCTGCTCTAAAACTCAGGCTCCCCTCCTCCTGCAAATTTAATTTAAACCCTTTTGTTCGGGTTTGTGTGGGTCCCACAGGTTAAGAACCAGACCAAATTTGAGGTACAAAGCATGCATTTATTTCGGGGATGCAAACAGGACAACAGGGTGAATATGTTAGGCAAACCTCTACACACATATACACACACAATACGCAAGGGGTAAATGTACACCCGATATTGAGGGAAGAACCGACAGTGACTGGGGGAAATTACATGAACATACACATTCATCAATCAAGTTTAAGGTGATACTACATGCCCCCACCCCTTCACCCATACGGACGTGGCTCTTGCTACCTGGCCTTGAGACTCATCCCAACTCAGTGGAAAAGATGCTACTTACATGCCATGAGGAGTCCAAAGCGACAGAATACGGGGGCATGTTGTCCTTTATAGTCCTGCAGGCAAAACTGGGGGCCAATCACTCAGGGCAGTCTGGGCCCCATTGGCTGCTGTGGCCAATGGCTCGAAGCCAAGTGCCAGGGCTCCGCAGGGATCAGCTGAGGTGATTCACCTGGGCCAATTTGGTGAATGTCAGGGCTGAGTCTAGGCAGGCTGCCTGGACTGCAGCACCTGGTGATTTAGATGGGTTAATCGCAAGAGTCACCTTGATGGCTTGTGGTGAATCTTTGACCTTGATTGGCAGGCAATGTGTCCTCTGAACAGGAGCACAGCAGCACCACGCTGCCTCTCCATTACAAACCCCCTGAAGTAGCACCAGTAAAACCACCCACCAGGATGTTGGTCCTCTTACAGTCAGGTTCAAATTGTCCTGCTGGAACAAGTCCCACCTTCCATGGAAGTGAACCCAATTATCCAGAAACCTGCATCTGCACCTCCTTCCTGCACCAACTCTTTGTGTTTCTTGCCTCACCAGCACGTGGCATGGGTAGCAGTCCTGAGATTGCAACCCTGGAGGTCCTCTCCTTCAACATTACTCCTGATTCCCTGAACTCTCCTATCAGGACCTCCTTACCCTTCCTGCCCACATCATTAGTCCCTACATGAATTATGATGTGTGTTTGCTCACCCTCCCTTCTGAGAATCAGGACCACGCAATTTGAGATCTCACACACCCTGGCACCAAGAAAGCAATAAGCCATCCATCTGGGATGATCGATCTCTCCCACAAAACTTTTTGTCTGTCCTGCTTATTGTTGACTCCCCAATTATGGCTGTATTCCTCTCTTCCCTTCTGAGCTGAGGGTCTAGTCCCAGTGCCTAGACCTGATCATTGCAACTTGCCCTGGTAGGTCATCCTCATCAACATTATCTAATACGGTATAACTATTGTTAACAGGAATGGCCACAGGGCTACCCTGGTCTTTCTGCCTCTTTCCCTTGCCTCTCCTGGCAGTCACCCAGCTGCCTTCCTCCCTACACTTAGGAGTGACTGCCTCCCTGGAGCTCCTATCTATCTCAACCTCTGCTTCCTGAATGATCCTGAGTTCATCCAGCTCCAGTTCCCAGGAACTACAGTTAAATACACCTCTTGGAGGTGTCGTCATCAGGACACTTGTACTCTCCCTGACTTTGCACATCCTGCAATTAGAACATTGGACTGCCCTAACTTCAATTGGATCTTGACTGATTGACACCTCGGTTTCATTCAATGATAACACTTTCACTAAAATTGAAATACTGAAGTCCCAGGTATCCATTTCTGGGTAATGTCACTTGTGTAAACCTACCAATGAGTCAGAGTTCTGCAACATGAAAACAGGTACAATGGCCCAACTTGTTCATGCTTACTTGGCTAGTCCCATTTGCCTGTGTTAGGTGCATATCCCTTTATACATTTTCTGTCCAGACATCTGTCAAAATGTCCTTTGAATGATGCCATTGTCTGCGCTTCTCCCACTTGCTCTGGCAGCCTGTTCCAAATTCCCACCACCCTCTGTGTGATGAAGGTGTCCCTTAGATCCTTTCTAAATCTTTCTCCTCTATCCTGAAATTTATACCCTCTAGTTTTATATTCCCTACCTTGAAGGCTGTGATTATTTACCTTGTCAGTTACCCTCATTACTTTATAAGCTTCTAACGTACCCCTTGGCCTCTATCACTCTGGGGCAAAAGTTTCAACATGTGCTTATAATTGAAGCCTACCTGTTTGAATAACTTTATTGTCAACATTTTCTGCAACCTTCCCATTTTGATGCTATCTTTTCAATAGCTGCTTGACAAAAAGTGCACACAATACTCTCAGGTGCAGCCTCACTAACATTTTCAACAGTCGGTGCTCCTGAACTTAGGCTTACTTGCCTTCGATGATTTGACTAACTGCTTTATTTGCCCCTCTACCTGCACTGCCACTTTCGTGGAACAATGCATCTCTACCCCCAAATCTCTTTTCTGCAACACTGCCTTGGGTTCTCCTACTCACCATGCATCGTGCCCTGGATAAACGACCAAACTGCGAACTTCACACTTGTCAGACATAAATTCCATGTCATTCTTGGTTCACTTCAGCAGTTCTTTGTGATCCTCTGTCCAAATAACTTCCAAGATCTTGGATAACCTTTTTTCACTGTCCACTACATCATATAGTTTGGTGTTATTTACAAAGTTCCTAATTGTGATAACGACATTGTCATCCAAGACATTAATATGGATCACATACGACAATGAATCTGGCACCAATTTCTGTGGCAAACCACTGGTCACAGGACAACAATCTGAGTAACAACCCTCCACTTCTGCCCACTGCCTCCTGCCATGTCAATTCTGTATCCAGTTGGCCAGCTCACTTGGGATCCTACATAATCTGACCTTCTGGACCAGCCACATTATTGTCGTGAATATCTACTGCTTTGCCTCATCAATCCTCTTGGAAAAAAAGTGAAATTCATGAGACACTATTTCCTGGGCAAAAATATAATGATTGTCCCAAAATATTTCATGTCTTTCCAAATCCTGTCTCTCTGAATCCACTCCAGAAAGTTACAGTAACTATCACTGATGTTTAGTTCATTGATATAGAGTTCCCTGGCTTGTCCAGATCTTTTTTTTAAAGTAAGGACACAACATAAGCCACTTTCTAGTCTTCCTGCATCTCTTTCCTGCAAATAAACTACGAGTTCCTTATCTCAGTGTTCTGAACAACAACCCATAATGCAATGATTTCACAAATTCGCTGTCAAATCCGTGAAGTCTCATGTTTGTTCTGCAATTCTTCAATGCCACCTTCAAGCGTGATGATCTTTCTGTGGAAGCAAAATATAATGTAATTTTATGTACTTGTCAGTATAAATATTTCAAGATTGTTTAACAGGGGAAATGACAAGATGAAGAGATAATTGAAGATCCCTTCCTGACATTAAATGAAAATAAGCAAATTGCATCTTAATTTTATTTGTTTACCTGACAGCAAAACCCCATGAGAAGGGAGCAAAGTTAAAAATGTAAAAATGAATCAGTTATAGAATGTTAAATTATGGCATATGATTAAATATCACCTCATGGCAAATATTATCCAGTATTACCTACATAATTCAATTTTAATCCATTCGGAAATATTCTCTTAATGGAGTTATTTGAATTTTTATAAGAGCATAGGTTTTTCTGATTTTATCGTTCAAGTGGAAGAAAAATACATGTGTAAAGGTTTGCCTGATTGAAGTCTTCCAGGGAAAAGTTTACTCTTTCTGGATCGAGTAAGGACTCATCTCTCTATAGTTCATAAGGAAGTGCACAATTTTTTTTTTTTTTGCAGAGCTTGCAGGATATATGCAGGGGTGATGTTCTTTTAGCTAAGTATCCAGAATGAAAATAAGTCATCAGCCATTCTGAACTGAAGTGAGAAAAATTTCTTCCAGAGGATTGTGAATCTTTGATATTCTCTGCACAAGAGGCCTGTGGAGGCTTGGTCAATGACTGTATCCAAGAAAGATATTAAGTTAGGGAAAATGGGATATGCAGTTAATTCAGGAAAATGTCTCTTAAGGAAAAAGTCAGATGTGACCCAACTAAATCCATTACAGGAGGAGCCACAGGAGGAGCCAAATGGCTGGCATGCACTTACTCATTCTTGGCTTGTACAAAATTGGGATTGATTACCCAATTCCATTTCAGATTGCTGTTTTTAAGAGTTTTAGATTTTCCTGGAAGTCTGTGTTCCATTATGATGGACATGTTACAAACAGATTATAAGTTCTGATCCTGAAGCTGTCCTTGGTCAGTATTTTAATGAACTGCACCAAGTTTCAATTCAATAACTGGGCAGTGATAACCACTTCAATTGAGAGCAATATCAATCTTTCTTCTTATTTTCTGAGTGTGAAATTGAATTGGCAATGAATGGAAGAGAAATATGCAGCCCAGTATGATTTGTCCATGTGACTATTGGACATTTGGTTATGTTGCAATGTTATAGAAATGGCAACGTGCTTTGTTAAACTCTCAAACTTGATTTGGAAAAAAAAAGCTAATTTGATTGAGATAGGATTGGGATGAAAGCAGACAATTCTGCAAACTCTCAGCAAAATGAATTTAATTTGCTCAAAGTGGAAAAAATTCAAGTTTCATTCTGATTTTTGCATTCTGATAGATTACCATTGGCTTCATGTTATCAAATAAAATTCTACCTTAACACGATGGCTTCTGAAGATTCTTAATCATATTGTATCCTAGTTCTTTCATACTATCATTCAGATTTTGTAGCACATTGGGCACTATTTTTGTGGAATGGGTGTGGAAATGTCTGATGTTAGGTCCAAAAATACCTCCGACAAAGTTTGCTCCCATTGGAGAATGGCACGTGTACAAGGAAAAGCTTGGGAACAATAGAACAAAGTGCTGCTAAAAACTGGATTTCCCAAATGGGATTTATTGTATTTGTGCAAAAAATTTCCTTATAGAGATGTCTGAAATGTAGAACTTTGAGCTCAGCTTGAAGCTGAATAATCCATTATGGCTTTTCTTAGCATGAGGAGAAAGGATTCAGTGGCGATCGAGTAAAGTTTATTGTAATGAAGATGATCTCTTGAGTCTTCCCAATATTTAATTAAAGGAAGCACTGGTGCTTCCCCAATATTTTGTACTGACAGTTCAGTAATGTTGGGAATATCAGGCAGAGTGGGGGCATGAATGCTGAGCATTCTACATGGTCGAAGAATTGATGTAAATCTGAGAAGAACAACATGTTAGTGTTGGATGAATGAGGATCAGTGCTTGATGGTCAACCAGAATGCCATTAATTGAAGATCCTTTGCTGAACTTTGACGCTATGCAGAAATTGTGGGAAATTGAAAAATCACAACGAAAAATGTAAATATTTTCTATTGCCAAGGGTATTCACAAATTAAAAAATGCAATCATGTATTAAGTCCCAAATCTAGTTTCTACTAGATATTGTAATACTTGTTTTAATTGGGAGATTAAAATGATCTTTTGGACTATGAGTGCGTGAATAATGATGTGGAAGTCAGTCCATGCCTCTGAAATGAAATCACACTGCAAAATAGAATACCCAACTGCATACCTCGTCAAAGCATACAGATTTTATTAACTCTTTATCAATTCGTAATGTCCATGTAGATATCTTTCTAAAGTTTCAGCTCTCATTTCAAAGACAAGAGGTGTGCTTCTATATTTATACAATTTCAAATGAGTAAGGGCGAAACGACCCTCACTCTTAATATTACATCATTCTATATTTAAAAAGTTTCCCAGCCCCGACATCTGGCTTTCTGTAGTAGAGCGCCTCGGATGCCCCGCCAAGTTCCTCAACATGATTATCCAACTGCACGAAAACCAACAAGGTCGGGTCAGAGACAGCAATGAGCTCTCCGAACCCTTCTCCATTGACAACGGCAAGGCTGCGTCCTCGCACCAACCCTCTTCTCAATCTTCTTCAGCATGATGCTGAAACAAGCCATGAAAGACCCCAACAATGAAGACGCTGTTTACATCCGGTACCGCACGGGCGGCAGTCTCTTCAATCTGAGGTGCCTGAAAGCTCAAACCAAGACACAAGAGCAACTTGTCCGTGAACTATTCTTTGCAGACGATGCGGCTTTAATTGCCCATTCAGAGCCAGCTCTCCAGCACATGACGTCCTGTTTTGCAGAAACTGCCAAAATGTTTGGCCTGGAAGTCAGCCTGAAGAAAACTGAGGTCCTCCATCAGCCAGCTCCCCACCATGACTACCAGCCCCCCCACATCTCCATCGGGCACACAGAACTCAAAATGGTCAACCAGTTTACCTACCTTGGCTGTACCATTTAATCGGATGCAAGGATCGACAATTAGATAGACAACAGACTCCCCAAGGCAAATAGCGCCTTTGGAAGACTACACAAAAGAGTCTGGAAAAACAACCGCCTGAAGAAACACACAAAGATCAGCGTGTACAGAGCCGTTGTCATACCCACGCTTCTGTTCGGCCCGAATCATGGGTCCTCTACCGGCATCACCTACGGCTCCTAGAACGCTTCCATCAGCGCTGTCTCTGCTCCATCCTCAACATTTATTGGAGTGACTTCATCACCAATGTCGAAGTACTCGAGCTGGCAGCGTCCGCAAGCATCGAATCCATGCTGCTGAAGACCCAACTGTGCTGGGTGGGTCACGTCTCCAGAATGGAGGACCATCGCCTTCCCAAGATAGTGTTATATGGCGAGCTCTCCACTGGCCACTGAGACAGAGGTGCATCAAAGAAGAGGTACAAGGACTGCTTAAAGAAATCTCTTGGTGCCAGCCACATCGACCACTGCCAGTGGGCTGATATCACCTCCAACCGTGCATCTTGGCGCCTCACACTTCGGCGGGCAGCAACCTCCTTTGAAGAAGACCGCAGAGCCCACCTCACTGACAAAAGACAAAGGAGGAAAAACCCAACACCCAACCCCAACCAACCAATTTTCCCTTGCAACCGCTGCAACCAAGCCTGCCTGTCCTGCATTGGACTTGTCATTCACCAACGAGCCTGCAGCAGACGTGGACATACCCCTCCATAAATCTTCGTCCGCGAAGCTAAGCCAAAGAAAGAAGAAAAGAAGAGGAATGGAATGTGTTATGGTCTAACTTTGCCTCGAAGAATACATTTTAATGAGTGTTTGCCAGCCTTATCTGTGTTTTTTAATAAATAAATAGAAAGAATTATATATATATATATATATATATACATAAAATCTTCTCTTTGGCTTGGCGTCGCGGACGAATATTTATGGAGGGGTAATGTCAAATCCGTGAAGTCTCATGTTTGTTCTGCAATTCTTCAATGCCACCTTTAAGCGTGATGATCATTCTGTGGAAGCAAATATTTCAAGATTCAAAATCCCCCCTGCTCCAGCTCCCTCAACAGCCCTTAAGGCTAGAGCTGGATGAGATCTTCACCCGGGAAGAGACATATAAGGCAATTGAACAACTGAAAAGTGGCAAAGCAGCAGGTATGGATGGAATCCCTCCCAGAGGTCTGGAAGGCTGGCGGCATAACTCTGCATGCCAAACTGCATGAGTTTTTCATGCTCTGCTGGGACCAAGGAAATCTGCCTCAGGACCTTCGTGATGCCATCATCATCACCCTGTACAAAAACAAAGGCGAGAAATCAGACTACAGGGGAATCACGCTGCTCTCCATTGCAGGCAAAATCTTTGCTAGGATTCTCCTAAATAGAATAATACCTAGTGTCGCCGAAAATGTTCTCCCAGAATCACAGTGTGGCTTTCGCGCAAACAGAGGAACTACTGACATGGTCTTTGCCCTCAGACAGCTCCAAGAAAAGTGCAGAGAACAAAACAAAGGACTCTTCATCACCTTTGTTGACCTCACCAAAGCCTTCGACACCGTGAGTAGGAAAGGGCTTTGGCAAATACAAGAGTGCCTCGGATGCCCCCCAAAGTTCCTCAATGTGGTTTTCCAACTGCACGGAAACCAACAAGGTCGGGTCAGATACAGCAATGAGCTTTCTGAACCCTTCTCCATTAGCAATGGCGTGAAGCAAGGCTGCGTTCTCGCACCATATATCTATATATATATATATATATATATATATATATATATATTTATGTAAATACACACACACACACACACACACACACACACACACACACACACACACACACACACACACATATATACATATTCACACACTCTCTGTTTGTCTCTAAATTTTACAAGCAGCAGCCTTAGCATTGGATACAAGTCAAAAGCATTGAAATATAAGTGAGTTAAATAATTCTTCTATAATGATGATATATCAGGAGTGAGGAGAATTACAGAATTTCAATCAGAATCATCTAAAGCAGTGGTTCTCAACCTTTTTCTTTCCACTCACACACTAATTTATGTATTCCCTATACCAGAGGTGTTCTGTGATTAGTAAGGGACTGCTCAAGATGGTAAGTGAGTGGAAAGAAAAAGGTTGAAAACCACTGTTTTAATCGTATCTAATTGACTTGTTATGTTATGTTTCTTAACTCCAAAGGAAATGGACCAATGACAATTTTTCTCAAGCAAAATATTTCAGTAATAATTGGTCTAAAGCAGTGATTCTCAACCTTCCTTTCCAACCCACATACCATCTTAAGCAATCCCTTACTAATCACAGAGCACCTATGGGATAGGGATTATTTAAAGCTGTATGTGAGTGGAAAGAGAAAGGTTGAGAACCATTGATCGAAATTCATAAATATGCACAAAGGAAAGAAAAAGGGTGAGATGAATCTTTTAACATGTCTACTTTTCCAAGGTAATAGGAAGCATGAATGTTTGATGGAGGGATGGAGGGTTTGTGCGATGGTCTGAGCTGTGTTCACAACTCTGTAGATTGAGTAGGAGTGGTGCTTTCACCATATAGTCATGAATGCACAGAGAATTTAGTAAGGGAGTGAGTATGCAGCCTTGTGGGGTCCTGGTATTGAGGATGGTCATGGAGGAGGTGCTGTCACTGGTTGCAGCTTGCAAGGCAGGGTGTCATGGCAGATTGAGATGTTGAGTCCAAGGTCATTGAGTTTGGTGCTGTTGTGTTGATGGCAGAGCTATTATCAACGAAAAATAGTCTGAAGTAGGGTCCATGTTGTCCAGATGTTCCAAGACTGGGTGTAGGACCACAGAGATGGAGTCTAGTGTGGACATGTTGTGCCGGTGGGAAAGTCAGAGAAGGTCAAGGCTGGCTCATGCTGTTGGATATTGGATTCACTGGCTGGTAGTCATTTCAGCCTGTCACTAATTATTTCAGCACAAGGATGATCTTGGCCTTGATGTAGATGAGTGCTTCAGCCTGCAGCAGGGTGAGGTCTATTATGTCTGTGCTGTTATGGTTTATTATAGATTGTGGGGTTTAGTGTAGGTCACTTCACAAGGAGATACTTAAACTTCACATCTCATTAAAAATGCAAGAGCTTTGCTGAAGCTAGACATTCAGGCACTATTGGCTTTACAAAAGACGATGGAACAGCTTTGGAAGAAACTTCAGAAGTAGGTGCAAATGGAGCAAAATCTGGGCTCGAGTGCTGATAAAAATCTTTCAAGGATTGGATTTGGAACCTTGGGAGAGGTTCTGGTTTTTATATGGAGAGAGAGAAGAAAGAAAACAGGATTCTTCTCTTAGAGAAAGAAGTCAGTTTCGCAGTAGCTTTTGGAGGCTGCAACATGGCAAGCTGGCAGGCTTGTTGAAAACCCCATTTTGAAGACTGGGGTTTCTGAGTTCAACCTATTCAAAACCCTTGTAGTCCTTACAAGATGAAATGGCTGGCAAGAGTATTTCTCCTGAATTAAGGGAAACAAGAGGAACTCTGGTGACTTGGAAGAAAAGGTTATAATTTGGAAAACCCATGATGGGGCAAGTTTCTTCGGCAAGACACTGAAGTGATTGATTGGAGGAAATCAGTTTGTTTTTGTCCAACGAGCAACAAATATCTCTCTGAAACCAACAAGAACTTTCCAGTGTGTTAACCATTTACCTTTAAGCACCAGAGACTGGTGAAAATTCATAAATGTTGAATTCTGTGCACAGTATAAGAATTGCCTGATACCAGTGAACTTGGAGAAGTGAATGACTGGAGTATTAAAGCAAAGAACTTTCCTGAACATATGACGTACATGTGTGCTTAGAATTAGAAGGGGGTTAAGTTAAGTTCATAGTAATAAGTTAAAGTTTGATCCTGTTTTTATGTTTAAAGAAAATGAAAAGCAACTTTTGTTTACATAACCATTTGTCTTGGTGAAGTTCTATTGCTGCTGGGATTTGGGGTCCTCTGGGCTTGTAACAGTGCATACTGCTAGCTGGCCTGTGGAGGCTTGAAGGACACATCCAGGGACTCTGTCTGGGCCTGCCTTTCTCAGCCCGTCTCGCTCCTCTGGATGAGTCCCCAAGGGGTTGATCTGATGTCTGTGGCAGTAATCCAGGGTGTTGCTTACTAACCTCCTGTTCAAAGCAAGTACCGAATGGATCGAGCCCGTGGGGGAAAGATGTACTGCTGCTTGCTTTTCTGCCTGGTTTCACTTTATCATCTGTGAGTTATGTTTCGTTCAGTTCATCCTCTTTACTTTTCTGATGGCCTTGCTGGGTCATCTGACTTGAATGCCTTTGTCCTGGCCTTCAACGGTGATTGGTCTTTGCAGTCAGCATGGTTTCCGGTTGGTGAAAGCACAAATTTGCTATCTTATTATTAAGGTGAATTCATGTGCTAATTACAATGCCACCAAATATATAACTCCTACAAGTTTAAGTAGCTGCTATTTTGCCAAAATATGTTGATTTGAATTTGTTCTCTAGTTATTTGTTTTTATTATTGTATCATTTTGCCATTTTTTACTTGGTCAGCTCCAGTTCCACACACAAGATTCTAGAACTCTTCACGTAAGCCATTAATTTAGTTTCAATTATTATTGTTTTCTTGATTATGACTTTGTAAGGGCTAAACATTTGAAAGAGCACTGGATAAAACCAATTAAGTACCTTCAGTAGTATTCAGTCAGAAATGCATAAAATATAACATTATTTTGATTTTCTCTGAAGTCTGGAAAGACTTTGATTTTTCTATAAATGATATGCATGATCAGAAAAAAAGAGCAGTGGAAGTTGGATCTTGTTAATAGCTTTATCAGTGACATCTTTGATAGGTGAATAAACTTGGTATTTATATTACTCCAGTAGGAAATATTTCTGTACTCTTGCAGTTGTAACAATTTTAATGTCGAAATAGCTAATGAACTTGGTTCTGCTAAGCCAGTTGAGAGACTTAATGTTGCAATGCGTCAATGTTCAAGGTCATAATGGTCTGACTGGACATTTATAACCTTGTGAAATATTGTTTTTCAGACCAGAGCATACACATAATACACAGCACATGATGATCACATGTATTCAAGAAAATATAATTTAAAAGTAATATGTTTAATTTACTTGTTTCATTTGTAAGTGGCCCATGGTGACAGGATTCTGTTTCTCAATCTCACAGACTCAGGAATAAGTTATTTCTCAGCCCGGCAATCTGATCTTGACGCTCCTTTACTTTCTTCCTGATGGTCAAAGATCTTGTGTGTTGCATGGTAGGGGTCTTCAATAATTCTTTATGTCCTATTTAAGCAGTGCTTCTGGTGAATGTCATCAATAGTAGAAAGGGAGACCCTGGTGATATTCTTGCCCGTTTTAATGATCCTCTGACTTTTGATTTGATGCTTTGCAGCTACCATACCACACAATGATGCAGCGAGATGGGATAGTCTCAATTATGCTCTTGTACCATGATGTCAGGATGAGGACTGGTAGCCTTACCCTCCTCAACCTCCTCAGCAAGTGTTGGTTCTGCTGCATCTTCCTGATGAACGAGATGCTGCTCTAGATCCAGCAAGATAGGTTGTCTATAAAATGTACACCAAGGAACTTTGTGGTCTCTACTTTCTCCACGATGGAGCCATTGATGTGTAGTGGAGAGTGGTTAATTTTAATCCTCTTCGTTCACAAGCATCTCCTTTATTTTTGTCCATATTGACAATTGGGTTGTTGGTCTTGCCTCATTTAACAAGGTTTCCATTGTCCTCGCTTTAAGACTTAATGACTTAGTCTTAAGACTTTAAGACTTTAAGACTTCGGCAAGACACTGCCGAAGACTTTAAGACTTCAATGAGACAAATTGCTTTTGTACCATAGATCCATTGAGCAATTGCAGCACAGAAACAGGCCATTTCAGCCCCTCTAGTCTGTGCTGAACCATTTTTTATTGAATAGTCCCACTGATCTGCCCTTAGTCCATAGTCATCCACACCTCTCCCATCCATATACCTGTCCAAATTTCCCTTCAATATTAAAATTGAGTCTGCATCTACCACTTCAGCTGAAAGCTCATTCCACACTCTCTCTACTCTGACTGAAGAAGTTCCCCCTCATGTTTCCCCAACCTTTTCCTCTTTCACCCTTAACCCGTGTCCTCTTGTTTAATCTCATCCACCCTCAATGGAAAAAGCCTATCTACATTTACTCTGTCTAGCCCCCTCTATAAAATCTCCCCTAATTCTTCTACCCCTAAGGGAATAAAGTCCTAAATTGTTTAACTTTTCCCTGTATCTCAGTCCCTGAAGTCCGGATGACATTCACTCAATCTTATTGATATCCTTCCAGTAATTATTGCACACAATACTCCAAATTTGACCTCACCAATGTCTTATACATTTTTAACATAACATCCCAACTCCTGTTCTCAATACTTTGATTTGTGAAGGTCAATATGCCAAAAAAGCTTTCTTTACAACCCTATCCACATGTGATGCCACTTTCAGGGAATTGTGTATCTATATTCCCAGATCCCTTTTTTCCTCAGTGTCCTACCATATCCTGTTAATGTCCTCTCTTGGTTTGTCCTTCCAAAATGCAACACCTCACACTTACCTGCATTAAATTCCTTCTGCCATTTTGAAGCCCATTTTTTTCAGCTGGTCCAGATCCCTCTTCAAGCTTTGAAAGCTGCCATTGCTGTCCACAATGCCTCCAATCTTTGTGTCATCTGCAAATTTACTAATCCAATTTACCACATTATTATCCAGATTATTGATATAGATGACAAACAACAATGGTCCCAACACCAATCTCTGAGGCACACCATGAATCACAGGCCTCCAATCTGCAAAGCACTACTCCCTTTTTTTCTCGCCCAGTCATTGTTAAATCCAGTTCATTACTTGACCATGAATATCTAGTGTTTGAACCTTCCTGACTAACCTCCATGCATGACCTTGTCAAAGGCCTTATAAAGTCCATATGGACAACATTCCCATCTTTTCCTTCAACTTTCCTGGTAACCTCCTTGAATAAAGTTAAACACAATCAACCATGCATAAGGTCATGTTGACTATCCCTAATCAGTCCTTGGGTATCCAAATAATCGAATATCTGATCTCTTAGAACACCGCCTAATATTTTACCTACTATTGACGTCAGTGTCACCGGCCTATAATTTCCAGTGTTACTTTTGGAGCTTTTTTTAAAACAATGGAACAACATGAACTACCCTCTAATCCTCTGGCACCACACCCATGACTAAGGGCATTTTAAATATTTCTGTCAGAGCCCCTGTGATTTCTAAACTAGCCTCCATCAAGATCCGAGGGAATATCTTGTCAGGCCATGGGCATTTATCCACCCTTGTTTGCTTTAAGACAGCAAGCACGTTCTCCTCTTGATCTTGTATGGGTACCATGACCTCACTGCCAGTTTCCTGAGTGAATACTGAGGGGAGGGGGGGGAAACATTTAAGATCTCCCCCTTCTCTTTTGGCTCTATACAAAGCCAATCACTCTGATCTTCAAGAGGACCAATTTTGTCCCTGACTATCTTTTTGCTCTTAATAAACCTCTAGAAACCCTTAGGATTTTCCTTCACATTGTCTGCCAAAGCAACCTTGTGTCTTATCCTTGCTTTTTTCTTGTTTTAAACTCCTCGGTACCTCATTTTCTCCATGCTACCTATAACTGTTAGACATCTCTCTTCTGAACCAAATCCTCAATATCCTTTGAAAACCAAGGTTCCCTATACTTTCTAACTTTGCCTTTGTACTCAAAATTTTACCTTTGAAGGTCCTCTACTTACCACACACATTTTTGTCATCTGCAAACTTGATGATTCTGTTTGAATTGAATCTGGTAGTTCGTTCATGAGTGTGAACAATTGTGGGCAGAGCAGACAGCATTGAGGTGTGACTTGTCTGCATGCAAGTATTGTCATAAACAAAAGTTCAGTGTGCAAATGCACTGGTTCTTGCTTACTCCAGCCAAAGAGGTGTGCAAGATGTTTCCTTCAAAACATTTTGTACATTCCAATTCTGAATGGAATATTTTCCATATTTAATTATGAACATTATGACGATTTGTTTGTATTCTTTTCATTTTGACGATCTCTTGAGGTAAAACACCTGACTTCAATTAATCATGATGTTTTGAAGCATTACAAGATGTATAAAACCATGTTGTACCATTTTCAATCCAGTTTTATTTTACCTGGAATAATTTTAGGAAGGATTTGCTTCCATGTGAAGTGCATTGTATTGGTTACAGACACAACCCAAAAGAGCTGGATTAAATGCCAATTGATGAAGACTAGAAATCGTAAATGCTCTTTTTCCACTTTGTTCAGCATTAAAGATCTATGTATTTGTGCACTGAGAAGGTTTTGGAGAGTAGTGCTGGGTGAGAATTTTTAATCGTGGTGATAGAAATTTTCAAGTCATTTCAATGTTCAGTATTGCAACTGGATAACTGGGTAAATTGCATTAATTGTAGCAAATTTATTGATCTTGGATATATTGGGATGTTCAAACACCATCATTGTCATTTCTATTCTCTTATATTCTGTATCTTTGATTATGTTGCTGATGTTTAATGGAACATTTTCATAAATTCTGCTGATTTCAGATTTTTGTTCCATTTTCAACTTGCCTCTTGATGTAGCTCGTTTGATTATAGAAATGCCATTGATATAAATGTAACTAATTTTTTTTCAAGTTCTTTGGATATTTCTGAACTGGCAGAACACCCACTTAGGTTCATTATGCACTTGGATAATGCAGACATGATGTCATTGTTAGCATACAGGGTATTTTGGAAATGTTCATATGTAAGCAAATTTTACAAAATTATTCTTAACTTGCATTTCATACTGAGTTGATACTGGCTGTTGCTGGTTTTCAGGTCACCTGACCCCTCTTGCTCCAATCAGCTTCTAGCTTCTGCCTCACACCTTTTAATCTCTCACTGCTCCCATTTTTAGACTAACTATGCAATTAAGTTGAGTAAACCTTGGAAACCAGCCACTAAGTTCTTAATTTTCAAAACACATACTGTTCAGAAAGATTGAATATAATTGGTGTGTGCTTTATGATTGTTACTATGTTGCTTTATATAATTTAAGATTTAATGAAATTGAGGCAGAGACACGGTTAAGTTACTCGAATCACAATAGTGTCTTATGAAGAAGGAGACTCGTTAACCCTTCTTGTGGGCACAGTTCTTCAAATGAGCAATCCAGATCAACCATTCACTTGACCTTCCTCTTTATTCCTGCAACTTTCTTCACTTAAATCATTTATAGATTTTTTTTAAAATATTGACCTTGGGAATGTCATTGCTGTTTCCATATTTCAAGGAAATCAAAGCTAATCACCACAGGTTTGTTTTATATCCCTTAGCAAATTAAATATCCAGACAGCTTCTGTCTTTTCACATTTCTTAATTCATTCAATATATACATAAACAGTACATGCCACTAACATTCCTGGTGTTAGACACGAGCTGTTGTTAAAAACTCATTAGTTGAAACAAAATTTTTATTATAATTTCTTATGTGATCAGGTAATCTACATCACCACACCTGAAGTACACAGCTGACAGTTAATTTGACAGAATTGACACTTAAATTGGTGGCAACATGGACTGCCTTCAGCAAAATAATTGATGCTAATACACAGACATCAGAGGAAATATGTATCCAGTTAATTCACAGGAGCAACACAGCATGATTTTCTGTTTCTCTTCCTCAAGGAGGAACACGGAGAGAAATGTATTTCAAGGTCATCGCACAATTGATGCAATATATACATGTGGTATTGTCTGACTTGTACAAATAATATTTTGTTGGTCTTCCTAGTTCATGTATGCTTTAATCTGATTGCACAATTGCATCCTGATGAAACAGCATTCTCTGGTCCTTGAGGCAAAACATACAGCTACACACCTAGATGTAACACATACCAACAAACAATTCATATGTAGGATTCGTATACATTTATAAAAATAAACAAGTATTGTTTAATAAATTTTAGACTCTCAGATGGTTAATGTGAGCAGTTCCTTTGGTCGTTCAGCATTCTCACTGCCTGTGGGAAGTAGCTGCTTCTCAGCCTGGTGGTGCTGGCTCTAATACTCCTGCATCTCTTTTCTGATGGGGGTAGCTGAAAGATGCTGTGTGCAAGGTGGCAGGAGTCCTCAATGATTTTGCACACCTTCTTCAGACAATGATCCTGGTAGATCATGTTGATGAGGAGGAGGGAGAGCACAGTGATCCTATCTGCTGAACTCTTATAGTCCTATAGATTGACCTCCAATTCTCTGCAGCAACCGTATCACACTGTGATATAGCCAATCAGGACGCTCTCCATAGAGCTTGTCGTGGTCACATACTTACCTCCATCGGGAGGAGGAGAGCGAGAGCATCAGGATGACTTGTGTGGCAGTGAGCCAAAGAGGTCAGAGGAGTTTAGCTAGGTGGTGTTTGGGTAGTTGAAGAATGCAATGTTGTGTCTGGTGAATAATAAAAAGAAAGTCAACTCCATTGTGTGCTGAAAGAAATTGGTGAGTGTATTTTTTTTGTAAGCTGTGGAAAATCAGTGCTGCTCCAAGTGGTGACCCCTTGAGTTCATAGAAACTTCTAATTTAAAATGGATTATGATGAAGATGAACCCTTTACAGGAGCATTGGGGAAGTCAAACTAAAGAAGCCCCCCTCTTTTTATTAATAATGCACCATCATGGGTTTTGATCCTCGAAGTGTGTTTTTCTGCCCTCAGTGCGACGAGTCAGAAGACTAAGGAGCGTCTTCCAGAGCAGATTACCTGTGAAGTGGAGGATGTTTTAGTGAATCCTGATGGGAATATCCCATATGACATGCTTAAGGTGGCTATTCTGCAGTGTACTTGCCCATCGAGGGAGACTAGTATTGTCCACTTCATAGCTGATGGCAACCAAGGTGATAAGCAACTCTCATAGATGATGAGGAAACTAAGTCGACCATTCATCCTGCATTGTGCTGCCATTGCAACATGCTGAAGCGGCCCAAAAGTGCGGGGGGTGGGGGGGGTGGAAGCGGGTAACTGATGGACAGCTGGAGGAAGGAGTGGATGGCTGGAGGAGGGGTGGGGGAGGAGGGAGGGATGGTCTAGGCAAGCGACCGATGGCTCAGTAGTGGAGCGGGTCAAGAACTTCAAATTCCTGGGTGTCAACATCTCTGAGGATCTGTCCTGGAGCTCAAGGTTGATGCAATCACAAAGGCGGCTCACCAACGACTATACTTTGTGAGGTTTTGGAGGAGATTTGGATGTCACCAAAGACTCATAAACTTATACAGGTGTACCATGGAGAGCATTCTGACTGGTTGCATCATTGCCTGGTATGGAGGCAGCAACTGTCAGGACAAAATAAATTAGAGGGTTGTTAACTGTGAGTGTGTAATGCATCATTGGTTTTCAGATTTATTCTGGACAAATACTGTATTAAAATGAATTTTAATCGAGTTAAAAACAACTGAATTTTGTATCTCATTAAACAATCAAATTTTTGCACTTGCAAACGAAAAGCATGATAGAACTGTCAGACTTGACCTCTGGAGTGCTGTTAATAATAAATAAGAAAATCTTTGTCCATTTAATTCTTCTTTCCGTCATATCGTTTAGTCATTTTCAAGCATTGTTTGGTGTAATAAATTTGCATGGAGAGCAGGAAGTGCAAGAAGTGAATAATTCAACAATTCAGTTCAAACTGAGTCACCCATTTAAAGATTTGAGTTAGTTTGTTTCATATCTTGACACAGAGGGGGCCATTTAACTAATTGTGTCCATGAGGATTCCAAACAGAGCAGTTCCCTCAATCTCATTCTCTTTATTTCCCTGCAGCCCTGAAACTTGTCCTTTCTGATAAATTATTTATGCTTGCATAGTACAGTAGTTAGAGGAGCAGAGAAGTAGATTTTTATGGAGTGTGAGGATTGCTCAGGAGTACACAAGATAAATAAAAACTGAAAAATGCTTTCACAGGATTATAATTTTTTTAAAAAGCAGAAAGTAGAAATAGAATTTGTAAAGAAAAGGTTGACTAGAAAGTCTAACAAAAAATGAACACAGGGCACATCCCTAAGTTTTTTTTTCTACAGTTCGAGATAAATTTGTAGGGTATCCACCATATTAGGTCTGTTTCATTGTATAATCCCATCTGATCAATGAGTTAAATTTGACTTATCAGTTCAAAGAGTTATCATTGGAAAATTCCTTAGATTGGTATAGAATATTTGGATGTAAATGACACCAGTTAGTACAGTAAAAGTGTTCTTTTAAAAAAACCCGACATAACCCAAAATTGGAAAGAAATACTGAGTATTTTTGAATTCTTCAAGTATGCCTTCAGGGCACTGACGATCTGTGTTGGTTAGCAATTTTTTGTTAATTAGCGTCTTTATCCTCTGTTGCATTGTTAAGTGAATAATTATATTTAGCTTCTGAAAAACTAACTTCTCAAGTAAATGCATCTTTCGAGGAAATGATAGGAATCCAAACCACTTCAAGTTGCCGAGGATGGGGAAGGCTGTACTGAGTAATGGGAATCTCTGAGACAACAACTGGGACTGGCATGGATGGAGACATCCAAGAGACTGCTGATGTTTAAATCTGAGCAACATTTCAACTTCTCGCTTCTTTCTTCTCTTCCATCTCCCCCTCTCTGCTTCACCCACCTTTCTCGCCTCACCCATACCCTTCCCCTTCACGCCTTTGCCCTCTTTCCTTCCGCTCCTTTTCCCCCTCCTCCTCCGTTCCTTTGCTCCTTTTTTTGTTCCTTTGCTCACCTGTCTACCCCCACACCCACAAATTCTGATCCACATTTTTTGTTACTTTTCCACCCCTATTTCCCCCATTGGATCTTCGCTTTGTTTCCCATGTTCTTTTGGTTCCATCAAGTCTCCCTTTGTACCACTGTTGTCACTTTCTTCTTTTATCAAAGCCAGCTCTGGCAGCTTTTGTTCCTTACCAATCACCCACTTTATCCTATATGGCTTGTCTTTGTCCACCACATTTTTTGCTTTCCTAACTTCTCCCTTTCTCAGTCAACTACCGCTTTTCATCATCTTTCACCTCTCCCTGGTCTTTCAATACCTCACTGGCTCTGTCCCATTCAGTCCTCATCATACCAGCTCACTCTCCTCAATACTCTCAGTCCTGAAGGCTTTCGGGCTTGCAACAGTGGGATTTTTTTATTCTCCCACTGATGCTGCATGACCTGCTGAGTTCATCCAGCTTCTGGAGATTGATGAATGAATGGCATTGTCGACAACATTGTAACTCCAGTAGGTGGCTCATGCATGTCTTGTTCTCAATTATTTATGAATATTCCTATAATTATTTCTGGTTATGTGCTGTTCCACAGCAGATAGACTCATCAGTGGTGGGAGCACAGCATATACATTGAGGAAAAAATGCACTAAAAACCCTCAATGTGATTCTGTACACAAAAAAGGCTCATTGTCTCACACTTTCATAAGGAAAACTGATTTACACTTACTGTTCAGTGATTCTTCAGTATTCGCACTTCTTGTGAAATATTACCAAGTAGAAAACTGAGGTCACGGAATTCATTGTACCATCTGCAAGAGTAGCTTCATAACACCTCTTATTGTACCGGTTAACTTTGCTGCCGGAATGTATTTGTCCCATGAGATCAGAGGACTTTATTGACCTTTTCTCACTACCATTGATGAATGTGTGTGTGTGAGAATGATCACAGCATAGTGCTTGTGGAAAACAGCATAGTTCTCTTGCACATAAGATGCAGTGTGGAAAATACAAATGTTAAATGTGGCTCTTTCAGAGCTAATCTAACATCAATGAGCCCAGCAGCAAATAGGTTATACCATAGTTTGTTATGCCATTCCTTGCATATTCCTCATTCTAACATTACCAATAACCCAGAAGATCAACTTTAGCTCCATGAGGAATGTGGAGGAGGGTACTACAAACATTATCTGAACATAAAATAAATGCCAATTTGAATCTACAAGACAAAATAACTGGGCTCAAATAAGCATGAGATGTATGTGAAACAGATCTATGAATTCAAGCTGTGCTGTGCTGTCACATCCAGCTCTGAATGGCATTAGAAAATGTAGATTCCAAGAATGTCATCATCCTCAGTAATTACAGAATCCTTCAGGTGAGTGTAAAAATATTTTGAAGCTTTTCGGACAATCTTCAGCTCAAAGTAATTTGATTTGCTGCATCTGGTTTCAGCCCATGATTGAGTGGAGACATCCAAGCCTGTGAGCTTAGACATCATCCTTGTGACATGGCCAAACTCTTGGGCTTTTGTCAAAATGTTCATTGACATCCACCCAGCAAAATGGGAAATTGGCTTACTCTGTCCTGTGAGCTCAGTCAGTCAACTCTCAATCATCTGTAAATTGACTAAAAGTGGTGTCAATAAAGCAATTATGCAGCACTTAGCAATAATTTGTCACCAGTGTTTGCTTTTGTTTCCAGAAATAAGTTGGTTATAAACTTCAATATACCCTGAAACAGATGAGTTGAATTTAAAGGGTGAGGTGAGATGAAATTCGAGTTGATTGGAATCAAATGGAAAACTCTCCATCTGGCACGATAAAGGTAGTTTTGCTTGATAAAGAAATCAAAAGTAAAACAAACTGAGTTTCTGTCATTTTTGTTCATTGGGAAAGAAGAAATGGCGATTGTCAGTAAGCATTTTAATAACCAGAAGGTAGTTTGTAGTGGAGTTCTGACTTCACCAGTCATCTTTGTTTATAAATATAAAAGAGCTTGGCTTAAATGTGAAGGTGATGATTGAGAGATTTGCCACTGATTCCACAATTGGCAGCTTGGTTTCCGGTGAGGACTAAAGTTTGAAGCAAGGGGAAAACACCGATCTGCTAGTTACGTGTAGGGTGCTGGACACTGGCTCATGGGAACCAGATATCAGAGCCATAATTTAAGAGGGTGTTGAGGACAAGAAGGATCCCTGAAGGGCCTCAGGTGCAGGAAGCTTCCAGATTGTGTTCAAAGTTTGGATCTGAAGTGCAGGTTGCCAATGAATCGAAGAGGAGCCTGTGTGGCTACAGAGGGTGTGGGAGTGCTGGAGCTGAATCTACAGGTACTCGATGACTCTGAAGGGGCTCTCTTTCTCATACTGTAGGGTGTGGGGGGGGGGGTGGTGCCAGGTAATATTAATGGCAACTCTGCCATGCCATAAGGCAAAAGTTGTCAAGTATGTTACATTTTTAATGTAGTATTTTATGATAATAAAAGGAACTTTGAGCCTTGAGTTAGATGGATACAAAAGAGACAAATGGAATTTAAATCTGGAGTAATTTTTTTTGTGTCCAACTAGAGTGAGACTTTAAGTGTATAAGTTCTTGAATACAACAGAAGAATGGTCATCCCATCCTCCACTATCAAGTTTCACTTACATCAGCATGGGTGTATCATGTACATTCTGAAATATGCATAGAAGCATCTTCCAATTTGGGACTTAACATTTTCCACGTACTCTTGTAAAACTTTAACTGCTCTGGCTTGGCCATGTAGTGGTGTTCATTTGTTGCAGAGTTAACATCCTGAATTCCCTTCTTAACAATGAAGGAGGCCCTTCACTGTGTGGAGAGAAGCTTGCTTGTTGTGGATTTTTGCTCGTGGCTAAATTAGGATGAAAAGAAAAGTAATAATTTGTGTGCGGAGGGTAGACTGGGAAAAGCTCCTGAAGCACTTAAGTTATGACTCCACAATGTGACATCAGTGTATTTTTGAATTAAGTTTTGGAAAAAAGTTTTATTTTAAATGGACTTGCAGAGTGAGGTGGTCTTGCAGTGGAAATAGACAAATTGTTAATTTCTACAAATCAATAGATTAAAGATAAAAGGAAGGCAACCCTGCCCCTTCAGGGGGAAAGTACAACGGTTACTGGACACAGTTCAGGTTTGATTGTCGAGCATAGTCAATGACACTTCAGTGCTTCAAAGAGATTTTTCATGGACTTGCCGAGACATTTGGGCTGCTTTATCAAATGATTTCTAGATTATGAAAATTATAGTTGTGTCATGTTGCTTCCATTTGTTCATGAGTCGTATAGAATAGCTGATTCACAGAGAAAGCAGATGATATTTCTCTACTATAAGTGTTCAACTTTTTGGCATTGCTGTATATTTCTGATGTGAGGAATCTGATATAAATGTTGTAAGAGCAGATAAAATTATAGCTGTCACTCTGTGCTTGAATTATAATGCCTGGTTTGTATTTTTCTGTGGTTATTGCTAATTAGTGACTAATTTTATATTCTCATGATGGACCACAAACTTGTAATCCTATTTAATGTGATTGACACAACCTATTTATCGGCAGAGCTGTGCAAAGATTAGCCTCTAGCCTTGTGGTACTTTTTGAGCAATATTCCAACAATTGTTTTCAAAATATTTGCCTAAGGAAGATTAGATTTGATATGCAAGACAAATATATGCATCAATACCTTTTGATATGGTTGTTTCAGAATCCAATTAATTGCTATAATTAATGAGTTTAATCCTTGTTTTTCATAAGATGCTTTCTGTGAGAAATGGACAACGGCTTATTAATTTTTGCAGTGGCATAAATAACATCAGTAATGTTCTTGGGAGTCGATATTTCAGAAGACTTCTTTAAGCCAGTGTGTTGTGGCAACTATGAAGGAGGCACACAATCACTTATACTTTGTCAGGAGATAAAGCATGTTGTTGGATACTCTAAACTTCGGCAGATGCATTGTGGAAAGGATACAGACTGCATCACAAACTGCTGCAGCTACCATATTTGACTGTTAATACTGCATAATGTTGCAGAAGATGTTAAATATGGTCAAGTTCATCATAGTCTCTGACCTCCCATGCATTGAATGCATCCATATGAGGCACTGGGTCAAGAAGGCAACCAACATCAAAATGGACCTCCACCACCCTGGTGACAGCCTTTTCTCATTGCTACCTTCAGGGGAAGGGGATACAAAAGCTGAAAGGCCAGCAGCTAAAGGTTTAAGTTACTTTCTCAAAATCTTCAGACTTTTGAACCTCCCCTTGTAACACTAATTGTAGACATCGCAACAAAGATTTTGCATTATTGTCAGTCACTTGTTTCTGCACTAGAGTTGATGTAAATATGTCTAGATTATGTTTTTATTATCTAATTTAATTTAATGAGCTTGGTATTATGGTTACCTGTTCAGCTGCAACAAGTAGGAATTTTGGTGCATCTGTATTTTATACAATGTACATGATGAATAAACCTGTCATAATGTCTATTGTGATGCAAGAGAGATCAAGTGAGGAAAACTGGAAACAAAGGAACAAAATGAAAAAACAAAATTTTGTTCAGCCAACTGCCTACATTTTGCTCATACCTTGATGAAGCGCTCAAGCCCCAAACATTATGTAAATTTATCTTTGCTCTATAAAATACATTGTTTGACCTGAGTTTCTCTAGCTTTGTGTTTTTAGTACATTACGTAACTCAAACCGTGCTTCTTGGCACCTCACAGTTCAGCGGGCAGCCACCTCCTTTGAAGAAGACCACAGAGCCCACCTCACTGACAAAAGACAAAGGAGGAAAAACCCAACACCCAACCAACCAATTTTCCCCTGCAACCGCTCCAACCGTGTCTGCCTGTCCCGCATCGGACTTGTCAGCCACAAACGAGCCTGCAGCTGACGTGGACATTTACCCCTCCATAAATCTTCGTCCGCGAAGCCAAGCCAAAGAAGAATAAGGATTCAACTGCTGCAGGCTCATAACTGCCAATGTTTGCCTGTTATTTCCATAAGTTGGCCCATTGATGTTCATTTGGAAGGAGGGATGGAATGGATAATCTGGTGTAATACTGCTGATGGTTTTGCTGGAAGATATAATTGATTCTTTGTGTCCTTCTGGGCAACTGCAGCACTAACCCTTGAATACTTTAGTTGTTGATATGGAAACAAGAATTAACAAAATAAGATTGATCCTGTCTGTGGTCATGCTCTTCCTGTGTTGGTGACTGAACTTGCAGTGTGGCAAGGTGTATGTTGGGGACACACAAGCTGTTTCAGTATATTTAATGACATTAGTGTCAGGCTAATTGTGGCAGCAGCTGGAAATTAATACTGATGATCATTTGTGGAAGTGTCACAGGTTAAAACAGGCTCAGTCTTTGGATACATATTGCAATTAAAAGCTCTTTTTCCACTGGCATCCCAGTTAATTGGCTGTGCAGTGTCCATGTTAAAAAAAGCTGTTTTTGCTATTTCCACTGGGCCACTTTTAACCGGGATACAAACTACTTCCCCACTGACCACAAGTCATCCCTGGGGATAGGATAGTCTACCTTCAACAATAGTCCAGGGATGTAACTTGTCCTTTTTCCACTGGTTTAATCAGCACACTGGTGTCAGCTAATGCTGGGGATGTGAAAAGGAGTCGAGGCTGTCAATCACTGGTGTGATTTTACGTCATTTGATGCCGGCGTGCAGATTGTTTCCCTTTTCCATTGGACCCTTCACTGACAAATTGGCTGTCAATACCTGGGACAAGGTGCCAGTGGAAAAGGGGCTATAGATGCATTTTTTCCCGCAGAGGCAAATGATGTAGGAATATTGCATAATGATTGTATCTTGTTTTGAAAATGGGGCAAACAAATTGCTAGTTGAATAATCTTTCTGTACACCTACTTCTGCTTAATGCTTTAAGTAAGGGCTAATATAAAATCAACATTTTGTGATTGATCAGCTGAGTATTTCCATCACTTTTATCTTTTTCATTTGATGATCAATTGTGGGATTTTCAACTTTTTGAAACATTTTGGTATAATCCAATAGCACACTGCTACTTTGTGAATGAAGGATATTTTTCATCCACTGTATCTGGCTGAACATGAGTGGAATGTGTGAAATCTTGCATTTAAATTTTGTGATTTTTCTCCTCCATTAATCTTATCAACATTTGCTTCTATAAAGGTAAAGCCAAAATAGGGCCATTTTGTGCACTGGGACATTGAGTGATGTTCCACTGCATTATAATTCTCTACTCTGCCTTTTCTTTGCTGCCTTGTCTCAATGTGGCCTTATTTTGTTTGTGTATGGTAACTTATTTGTTGCCCAAAACACATTTTAATACATTGGTTAAAATTGTATCAAAAACTCACCACAATTGGTTTAATCATTAAAATGTATTTATTTTGAAAACTTTGTATTAAAATACTTTCTTATGGGATAATTTATAATCAGATTTATTACTTTCCTATGTTAAACCAAACCTGCAGGATAAATCTGAAGTATGTGCAGCATTTGTCTCTTTAACCTCAAAAGCTTTGTCTGGATTTTTTTTAAATTACAAGAGTTGTGGTATTTTTTATCTTGCTGTTTCATATTAAAGCTAGACAGTAAAATGGAGCAACAGATTAGTTTTCACATAAACTTAAAATGTGGGATCCTTTCATCAACAAACATACTTTTTCACAGCAGTGATTTGCAGTCAGTGCAAAATGGAAAACTTCGGGAATACCCAGGAGTTCAGGTAGCAGTTGTAGAGAATTTTTAAAAAAATTATATTTTGGGTCAGTAATAGTTCAATTTACACAACAACCTTGCACTCAATGTCACTAAAGCTAAGGAGCTGATTGTTGACTTCAGGAAAGGAAAGCCAGAGGTGTAAAATCCAATGATCATTGGGGATCAAAGGTGGAGAAGGAAAGCAAATTTAAGTTCTTAGGAGTCACTATTGTGGATGATCTTTCCTGGACCTAACACACTCATGGCATTGTGAATAAAGCAAATTTATAGCCCTTCTTCCATAACACAGCCCTTTACTTCCTCAGGAGTGCGGAGGTTTGGTATTACACTAGAAACCCTGGCAAATTTCCACTGAGGTGTGGTGGAAAGTGTGCTGACTTGCTGTATCGCAGTCTGGTATGGAAACACCGAAACCCCTGAGCATAAAGCCCTCCAAAAAGAGTGGACACAGCCCAGGATATCACAGGCAAAATTCTCCCCACTATTGAGTACATCTACTGGGAACACTGCTGTCGGAGAGCAGTGTCAATCATCAAAGACTCACACCACCCAGCATCCTCTGTTCTCATTGCTGCCATCAGGAAAGAGGTTGAGGTGCCACAAGACTCAGACCACCAAGTTCAGGAACAGTTGCTGCCCCTCCACCATCAGACTCCTCAACAACAAACTCAATCAGGGACTCACTTAAGGACTTTTGTGCTCTTTCTTGATTTTCTTTTGTTCTCTTGGTATTGCAGAGTCAATTTGTTTACATTCATTATCTGTTTACAGTTCCTTTATTTGTTTACATGCCTACACTGTGTACAGTTTATATTTCTGCACTACCAATTGGTGGTAATTCTGCCATACCAGCAGGAAAAAGGAATATCAGGGTTGTATGTGATGCCATGTACATACTCTGACAACAAATCCAAAATCTGAATCTGAGTTTTACAGATCTGCAATTTTGCTTTATAAATGTTAAATTATTGGTCCTTAACTCATTTTGAGGCTTGGTATAATCAATGCATTATGTTTAAATTCTGCATTTACTGCTCAATATTGAACATTAATTTAACTTGTATTGGTATGATTTCAGGGAGTCCAATAGGAGATAGTTTACATCAGTTCTGTATGACAATACTTTGCTATTGTAGTATCCATGATTTTCTTTTTCTAAGGTTTCCCTCTGCATTAACAGACATAAATTGCCATGTGTTTAAAAAGAGGAATTAGTATTTTGGCCATGTGGTACATCTATCATTCAGAGAGCTCATTGCTGTATCTGACCCGACCTCCATTAACAATGGCGTGAAGCAAGGCTGTGTTCTCGCACCAACCCTCTTTTCAATCTTCTTCAGCATGATGCTGAACCAAGCCATGAAAGACCCCAACAATGAAGACGCTGTTTACATCCGGTACCGCACGGATGGCAGTCTCTTCAATCTGAGGCGCCTGCAAGCTCACACCAAGACACAAGAGAAACTTGTCCGTGAACTACTCTTCGCAGACGATGCCACTTTAATTGCCCATTCAGAGCCAGCTCTTCAGCGCTTGACGTCCTGCTTTGCGGAAACTGCCAAAATGTTTGGCCTGGAAGTCAGCCTGAAGAAAACTGAGGTCCTCCATCAGCCAGCTCCCCACCATGACTACCAGCCCCCCCACATCTCCATCGGGCACACAAAACTCAAAACGGTCAACCAGTTTACCTATCTCGGCTGCACCATTTCATCAGATGCAAGGATCGACAATGAGATAGACAACAGACTCGCCAAGGCAAATAGCGCCTTTGGAAGACTACACAAAAGAGTCTGGAAAAACAACCAACTGAAAAACCTCACAAAGATAAGCGTATACAGAGCCGTTGTCATACCCACACTCCTGTTCGGCTCCGAATCATGGGTCCTCTACCGGCACCACCTACGGCTCCTAGAACGCTTCCACCAGCGTTGTCTCCGCTCCATCCTCAACATCCATTGGAGCGCTTACATCCCTAACGTCGAAGTACTCGAGATGGCAGAGGTCGACAGCATCGAGTCCACGCTGCTGAAGATCCAGCTGCGCTGGATGGGTCACGTCTCCAGAATGGAGGACCATCGCCTTCCCAAGATCGTGTTATATGGCGAGCTCTCCACTGGCCACCGTGACAGAGGTGCACCAAAGAAAAGGTACAAGGACTGCCTAAAGAAATCTCTTGGTGCCTGCCACATTGACCACCGCCAGTGGGCTGATAACGCCTCAAACCGTGCATCTTGGCGCCTCACAGTTTGGCGGGCAGCAACCTCCTTTGAAGAAGACCGCAGAGCCCACCTCACTGACAAAAGGCAAAGGAGGAAAAACCCAACACCCAACCCCAACCAACCAATTTTCCCCTGCAACCGCTGCAATCGTGTCTGCCTGTCCCGCATCGGACTTGTCAGCCACAAACGAGCCTGCAGCTGACGTGGACTTTTTACCCCCTCCATAAATCTTCGTCCGCGAAGCCAAGCCAAAGAAGACATCTATCATTGTTTCCATAGGGTGCAGCACAATGCAGTTTGTGCGAAATGATCAATTCAGATTTATTTCTATGATGAGTAGCACAGCTCAATGCATCAGTTACTTTGTTGCACATTTTATGAATTCAAATGGAATGTTTACAAATTAATTGTATGAAAGCTACAGATAATCTGCATTGAAGAAATTATTTTTCTTCCGTTTTTGTCTGTTGTTTAAATGTGAGCTATCTGATTTAACAGAGGAGAGTATTGCCCAGGAACAGACCTTTAGGCCTATGATTATCTGCATTGAATGTGATCCCCAATTTAAACTAAAGCTCTTCTACTTGATTCATGTGTCTTAAACTCAACTATTGTATCTGCTTCCACCATCACCTCCAGAAAACCTTCCACTGTCTGTGTGTTTTCTTAAATAAAAAAGTGCTCTATTTGTCTTTTAAACTTTTTATCCATCACACGTTAAATGTGTGCCATTTAGAATGTGACATTTTTTCCCTCAAGGAAATTATTCCGATCGGCTACCCAATCTGTATCAGGCCAACCTTCTGCCTCTAACACTTTAGGGAAAACAACCCAAATCTGTCCAATGTCTCCCCAAAGCTCTCATTCTCTAATACAAGCAGCCTCCTGGTAAACTTCTTCTGTACCCTTTCCAAAGCTGCCCCATCTTTCATGGGGACTCCTCAAAAACTCAATCAAATTTGAAAAATGTGACCTGCCCTACAGAAAGCCATGCTGATTGTCCTTAAGTTGACCATGCCTTTAAAATGTGCATCCTATCCATAACTATCCTCTCTAACAGCTGGCTTACCACTAATAAAGGCTCACTGGCTTATAATTACTCCTCCTCTGCGACTATCAACACAGGTGCACCTCATGGATGTGTGCTTAGCCCACTGCACCTCTCACTGTACGCCCATGACTGGCCAACACAATTCAAATGCTATCTATAAATATACCCATGACACCACTGTCATTGACCAAATCATAGATGGAAATGATTAAGCATACAAGAGGGAGATAGATCAGCTAGTTGAGTGGTGCCACAACCACAAACTTGCACAGAAAGTTTGGAAAACCAAGGAGCTGATTGTGGACTTCAAGAAGGGGAAATCAGCAGAACACAACCAGTCTTCATTGAGGAATCAATAGTGGAAAGATTAAGAGCTTCAAGTTCCTGGGGGTCAACTTCTCTGAGGATCATCTTGGGGCCTCAGCTAATGCAATTGTGAAGAAGGCTTGCCAGCAGCTAGACTTCATGAGGAATTTGAGGAGATTTGGTATGTCACCAAAGACTTGCAAATTTCTATATGTGTACTGTGGAAAGCATTCTGTTTGGTTGTATCACTATCTGGTATGGAGGCGTCAATACACAGGACAAAAAGACTACAGATATTTGTGAACTTGGCCAGCGCTATCACAGGCATCAGTCTCCACTCTATCGAGGACATCTACAAGAGCCAGTGTCTTAAGAAAATAGCTTCTATCTTCAAGGGCCCTCAGTGCTCAGGTCATGCTCTCTTCATGCAGTTACTATCAAGGAAGTACAGGAATGTGAGGATGAACACCCAGCGACAACAGGACAGCTTCTTCCCTCTGCCATCAGATTTCTTAATCAAGTCACTTTTATTTATTGTTCATACCATGCTCACATGGTAAAGATGAAATAGCATTTCTACACGACCATGGAGCATATTTATATAATTTAGAAGTTAAACACATTAAAATACTAAAATGTTAAGACATGCACAGTAAAAGCCCATGGTGCACTATTCACATGATCTTGGAATTCACGAGCCTAATGGTTTTGGGGGAAAAACTGTTTCCCAGTCTGGACGCAAGGACCTGAGTGCTATGGTACCTCCTACCATATGGCAAAAGGGAGAAAGATTTTCATGAAGGGTGTGTGGAGTCCTTCACAATGTTTATTGCCTTTCGCCTGCATTGAATGTTGTAGATGTTCATCGTGGTTGGAAGAGAGCCCCCAATGATCTTTTCCACTGAATTCTCTATTCTCTGCAGGGTGTGGTGGTCTAAGGAGGTACAGCTTCCAAACCAGGCGGTGATGCAATTGCACGGAACGTTCTCAAGACATTCTTTGTAGAATGTAGGGAGGATGGAGGGTGGGAGATGAACTTCCTCTGCCTTCGCAGGAAGTAGAGGTGCTACTGGCCTTTCTTGGCTATGGAGCTGATGTTAAAGGACCAGATGAGATTCTCCGCCAAGTGCATTCAAAGGAACTTGATGCTTTTGACTATCTCAATGGTGGAGCTGTCAATGGTCAGTGGAATGAGGTCCCCAGGGCCCTCCTGAAGTTGACAATTGTTTCTTTTTTATATATATACATTCAGATACAGGCTGTTGGCTCTGCACTGGTCCGTTAGTGACTGCACCTCATCTCTGTACACTGACTCCTCATTCTAACTAATCTGGCCCACCACGGTCATGTCGTTGGCAAATGTGATGATGTGGTTCCAGCTGTGTTTAGCTGCAGAGTCATGGGTCAGGCCAACCTTCTAATCACACAGCCCGAGGGGGCCCTTGAGCTCAGTGTGATGGTGTTGGAAGTGCTGTTACTGATCCATAATGCCTGAGGTCTCCTGACAGGAAGTCGAGAATCGAATTGCAGAGAGAGGTGTTTAGATCCATCAGATTTAACCTCCTTATCAGGAACTGAGGTATATGTGGTGAATACTGACCTGAAGTTGATAAACAGCATTCGAACATATGAGTCCTTATTTTCCAGGTGGATGAGGGCTTGATGGAGGGCAGTGGCGATGACGTCGTCTGTAGAGTGTTTGGATCTGTATGCAGGCTTCAGGGGGTCCAGTGACGGGGCAGCAGGAACTTAATGTGCCCGAAGATGAGTGCAACATGGGGGTAGTCATTGAGACCAGACATGGACAACTTCTTCACCACAGGGACAATTATGGTGGCTTTGAAGCAAGTGGGAACATGGCGTTTCTCAGAGAGATATTAAAGATGTCGGTGAGAACATCTGCTAGCTGAACTTCACGTCCCCTCAGCATTCTGTTGGGAATGTTATGCAGTTCAGAAGCTTTGGTGGATTGATCTTGCCTAACTCTCTTCACATCGACCACTTCATGGTCATTTGGAGGTGAGGTGGTATTTTTCATTTGGAGGTGAGGTGGGTATTTTTCCCCACCATGTCGTTTTTTTTTGCCTCAGAATGTGCGTAGAAGTTGTTCAGTGTATCAGGGAGGGAGGCATCACAAGACATGTGGTGTAATCTTGTGGCTGGTGATATCTTAGATGCCCTTCCACATGTGTTGTGTGTCCTTGCTGTTCAGGAAGTGACAATGAATGAGCTGTGCATGTGCCTACTTTGCTTCCCTAATGGCCTTAGTCAGTTTGGCTTTCTGATGGATAATGAACCACAAACTCTACCTCACTTTCTCTTATTTTTGCACTAATTTATTTAATCTTAAATGTGATTTTATAGTGATGTTTGGACTGTAATACTGCTGTGAAACAACCTATTTTGTGACATGTTCATGATAATAATTCTGGTTCTAATGAGCCTTTCCAGGTGATTGGAGTTTCAGTGGGAAATATTTTGGCAATCGTGATCACTATTTGTTAAGTTTCCAGATGGTTATGGATGAGGATAAACTTGGGACCTGCTGAAAAGTACTAGATTGGGGAGGGCAAATTATAGCATAATTAAACAGGATCCAGTTGGAATTAATTGGGAGCAGCTGTGATTGCAAAATCCCATAACTGGCATGTAAGAGAAGTTGAAGAACCAACTCATTTGAGTCCAGGATCAGTAGGAAGGACAGGGTTAGGGTTAGGGTAGGAGAACCTTAGATGATGGGAGTGTGGGGGACCTTGCCTCGTCCAATGAAAGCAAACAGTTGATGTTACCTTTTCCCCACATTATGCATATGGTCACTTTCAAGGACACATGGACTTGCAGTTACTCTGCGTCAGAGGTGGCCAACCTTTTAATTTTTAATTTAGATATGCAGCCCGGTGACAGGTCATTTCGGCCCACAAGTCTGTCCCACCCAATTAACCTACACCCCCAGTAAATATTTGTGGGCCAAAATGGCCTGTTACCATGCTGTATGTCTAAATTAAAAATTAAAAGTTTGGCCACCCCTGATCTGCATATCTTATTCCAATTTAACTTCCCAAGGTGCATTACCTCAGATTTTTCTGAATTCAATTCCACCTGCTTCCATTCTGCCAATTATTCCAGCAGATCTGTGCCCCATTGTATTCTTGGAGATCCTTTACTATCAATGACCACCAGTTTTAAAAAGCAGACAATACTGCTTTGGTCATCAGCGTAATATTTTTCAGAGCCACCCAAATCAAAGTCCTTGTTCTTAAAATTCTGGTTTATCGTGTTAGAAGTGAGATGAATAGTTTCAATATTATACAAGATTGAGAATTGTATTGAGGTGAAATTGCTTGAAACAAAGTTTGTTATTCAAAATGGGTATTATTTTAAGCAAAGTTTGATCCATGAATGTAAAAGTATCACGACTGGAGTCAGTGCTTTCATTTTCTTGTTTGTGTTTTGCAAAGCATAATCAGAAGATATATGAAGAAATTAGCATTTAAAAGTTAAAATTGCAATGCTGTCTTTAATTGTAAATTGTTTATTGTGCGTGGTTGTTTTGTAAAACCTATATTTTTGCAATAACGCAGTCAATTAGATCAGTTTTAGCAGAAAAATTATTCTGATCATGCTTTTGTCTTTTTAACACAACTGAGCATTAACTAAACTACATCTTTCAAAAAGAGGACAGGAAAACTTTAACATGCTTGATTACTGATGAATATTTGAATTTTGGTTTTCTTTTCTATTATTTACACATATTTTTGTTTCATGTCAGACCAAGTAGACATGCCACTATTTTATTTCTCTCTTGAGATCAACATGAGCTTTGAGTATACAGGGTGCACAATTATTGTATTCAGATTTGCAGGGAATTGACATGAGAATAATGATATTCTACTAAGACCTGAAATGTTTTATTGAGTTTATCTCTGGAAATTAGAAGTCTCTTGTAAAGGAAATGGTATTCTGTTTTTCAAGAATTTTACAATACAGACATCTATCCACCAACTTTTTTCTATTGCCTTTCTTGAAGGAGTGGAAGCAGATGGTACTTAAAAGGGATCCATGCATATAATTTTCTTTAGAACTACTGAAACCTGGATGAATTGTATATTGAAATTCCAGAAGTGATCTGAACATGATTTGAAGATATCAAATCTCAACAGATATTGGTGTTGGAAAATGAGACCTTCTTTCATCTTCCTTTCAAAATTCCAAGGCTTATGACAGGAGGCATTTCCTTCATCCATCTGTATTCCAGATGACTTAATGTCCTAACTGTCCCTTAAAACTCCTGATCCTGCCTTTTTCTGTTGTTTGTATGAGGATTGGCAACCTAATGTCATGCCTGTATGTACATCTGCAGCACTACTAGTTATATAAATCTGATTTGTGTTGACGGACAGTGCTGAGAATTATTTAATTGGCTGTTTAAAAACATTAGTGTTCTTGTGGATGCCTTCATTGTGAACAAAATATCATTACAGAACTCTGCTTTCAGTCTTGGGAAATAAATTTTGACAGTCAATTGAAGGTCACTATCATTTTCAATTTGCAAGTTAGTTATTGGTCTCTCAATCTCTGTGCATCATTCAGTTCCTTTGGTCTCTAATCTCAAACAGTTGAACAAAATGGAATTTCGTAGTTTGTATCTTTGAGTAGTTTTGACAACTTTTTGTTTTGTACTATCAGAAAATTAAGTCTAAACAGTAAAGGTGTTGATGACTGTGAACATTCTTCTGGTATGACCAAATAAATTTTTAGTTTGAGCAGTAAGGAAGTTTCAAAGTCAGCTCTGTCTTCAGCCAATTCATGGCTATTAAGTATAAACATTAATAAACATACATTTAGGTGTCTGGTTACTGTTTTGTGTACATTGTTATAATGTGCTCTGAATGCACCAAAATAATATGACATTTAATTTAGATTGAGAAGTAAAACCTGTACTAACATTTTCAAACTATTGTTACTGAGTCACAATAAATAATGAGTCGCATATCTTGCAAAGAAACCTGAAAAAATGCATCTCTGAATTGATACAGATGAGCAGCTTCATGTATCAGAAAACAATCTTGCCTGAGGTTCATTTCCTCAGAATAATTATTTCAAAAAATTGTTTGCATTTCAACATTTACCATAATGTGTGCCAATCTTTCTTCCAACTTCTGCAAAACGTTTAAAAAGTTGGTTTAAAAATTAAAGCTTTTCTTTCATGGATTGATGGAAATCCTTCAATTAATTGCTCTTAACTTGTGCTGGATGTCAGTGCTTCTTACCATTTGACATAAATTGACCTTGGGAAAGCAGAAATGTATCAAATGGATGACTGGGTCTTTGTGGAACAGTTTGAGGTCAATAATGTTTTGCTGCAGACCATAAATTTAGATTTTATCTTAAGTTAAAAATAACTTTGCTTCTTTTGCTATATTCTGGTTAGTAGGTCTTGAAATTTATGTAATCAAAAACAAAAATGGCCATCATCTCTGCTAACTATCTGTGGCATTCTCCACAACATTTAGTTCTTGGTCTCCTATGCCATGCCAATTTAAGTGTTCCTTTAAATGCTGCTTAAATATTGTGATATTTGCTTCCACTACCAATGCATATCATAGCAAATCTTTCATAAATCATCTTTAAGCTTCTTACTACTGTCCTTAAACCTATGCCCTTTGGTCTTAGGCAGCCCTGCTGTGGAAATAGTGTATTTACCATCTCTATATTTAAGGCCTTGGTTAATAAAGGCATAATACCATATGTCTCCTTCACTCAATCTGTGTTACTACCTTATTGGAATGTGCACACTTCGATTCCTTTTGTTCTCCCTAAGGCCCTACCATTGACAGTATGTGGGCTCCCAGAATGATGGAAGAACAAACAATGCAAACCCAACTATGTAAATTCTGCTTTAATTGTTTAAAACATTTTTAAAGACAGGAAAATTAGTTAGAGTGATGCAAGGAATTTCAGTAATTGTGGAGTTGGTGTATCATCTAGGACATTCAAGTTTATTTATCATCTGATTGTACCAATACAACCAGTGTTCTCCAGTTCACAGTGCAAAAATTGTGCAAACGCATACGTATGCACACAACCTATACATAGGCATAGACACCACACCTATATAGATTCAAGATTATTTTGTCATGTAATAAAACAGAAAAATTGATATTACACGAAATTTCTTTGTCTACTGTACAACATTAATTTTTTGAATACATATATTAAAATAAATACAGTTTATAAATAGTAGAGTCACTGGGAGTTGTTTCTGCAGTTCAGCAGGTCTTGCTTCACGTGGGAAGAAGGTGTTCCTCAGCTTGGCGGATATGGCTCTAATACTTCTGCATCTCTTTCCCGATGAGGGTCGCTGCAAGATGCTGTGTGCGGGGTAGTTGGGTCCCTACAGATTTTGTGAGCTCTCCTTAAACAACAATCCCAGTAAATCACATTGATGGGGAGAAGGGAGACCTCAGCGATGCTCTCTGCTGTTTTTATTCTCGGATGAATTGATCTCCGATCCAGTGTTTTACATAACTGTATCACACTGTGATGCAGCTTGCCAGGATGTTCTTGGTGGCCACTCGTCTCAGCCTTCCAGAAGAGTGCTGTTGCACCTTCCTGACAGGTGGGAGGATATTATTTGCCCATGGTAGGTCACTTCTTGAGGGGACTCTGAGGAACTTAGCTCTCTACAATCTTTTCAACTTCTGAGCTATTAATGTATAGTGGTCATCTCTGGTCCTCCTGGTCCACAAACCTCTCCTTTGTCTTGTCATATTGAGACTCAAGTTGTTCTCACACCATTTCATAAGATTCTCCACCTCTTATCTATATTGCAACTCATCGATGTTGCTGATGAGTCCAACTACTGTCGTGTCATGTGCAAACTTGATGATTCTGAGTTGGATCTGACCTTGAAGTCGTGGGTTAGCAGAGTAAACAGTAGTGGGGTTGAGGTGCGCAGGTGTTCAATGTGATGGTGCTCAATGTTCTGCTGCCAATCTGGACAGACTGTGGTCTTTCCATTGGGAAATCCAGAATCTAGTTAGAGAGAGGGGTGTTGATTGTAATACATGCCAAACTGAAGTCAATGAACAGGATCCTGGCTTAATAGGAATAGTTGTCCAGGTGAATCAGGACAGAGTGGAAGGACAAGGCTGTAGTATCAACATTGGAATGGTTCCATCTGTAGACAAATTGAAATGGGAGATGTCCTTTAATACATTCCATTACTAGAAGCTCTAAGTATTTCATTACATTGGAGGTCAGTGCCATAGTCATTGAGGTCTGTTACTGTCTCCCTCTTTGGTATTGGGATGATTGATGGTAGCTGCCTTAAAACATGCAGGGACTATGGATCGCTGCAATGACAAGTTGAAGACCTCTGTAAGGACATTGGTCATTAGGTTTGCACAGTCCTTCATTACCCAACTGGGTACGTTGTCTCGTCCCACTGCTTTGAGCGGGTTCACCTTGGATAGGATTCTTCTCACTTCGTTCGTGGCTATGCAAGGGGCCTGTTCTTCAGGGAGAGTCTGAGCTTTCTTTGGCGTCAGCCTGTTTTTCCCATTGAAATGTGTGTAGATGATGTTCTGTCTGTCTGGAAGGGAGGCATCATTATTGAACTGTAAGGTAGTCTTGGAATCTGTTGTATTGATCCCTTGCCACAAGTAACTCGTTTGGCTGGTTTCGCACAGCTGACTAAGGATCCTCAGTGTGTACCTACACTTTACCTACTGGATTGCATGGGAGAGCTCAGCCTTGGTCTACTTTAGTGCCAACTTGTTTCCCGTCCTGAAGGCTGCATCTCAACCTCTAATAAGAGTATGGACCTCTGCGTCTGTGGTGAGCCTTGGTTGTGTAGGATTTGAGTTCTGTGACATGCTCATTACACTGGCTCGTGTAGCCAGTCACTGAGCTCATGTACTCGTCAATGTGGCCTTCATTGGTGGCTGCTTCCATGAAACCACTCCAACCTGTGGTCTCAAGCAGTCCTGAAGTGCTGCTGTCCCCCCACTCCACCCATTTCCTGGCCACTTCGTCATCTCCCTGCCAACTGACCATCTGTTTTGTCAGCGATCTGTATACTGGGGTAAGCAGGTATTGGACATAAGGCAGAGAGACAGGAACAACTGGGTGTAGGGAGAGGAAGTTAGAGAGAAAAGCAAGGGCAAGAAAAGTTTAAAAAAAATAGATGTAAAGACTGGAACCTGACAGGTGGGAGTTTTCTAAAAATAGAAAAATCCACGGTGTGAAACATGAAGGTCTGCAGATGCTGTGATTTTATCATTAAAAATATAAAAAATCTGGAGAAACTCAGCAGGTTTCACAGCTTCCAGAGGAGAAAAGATGGGGCTCCAGCCTGAAACGTTGGTTCTATGTCTGATGCACCATCAATTCCTTCAAAAGACTATAAGTTATATAAAAGATAGGCTTTTATTAACAACAGAATGGAGGAACGTCCATGCTGGTTGACTGTCTTGGACTGAGGAGGGAGCTGTGGCATGGACGTCTTTATTCCTCGTGCCCATCCGGGTACGCCACATGGGCATATTGGGGGTTGGCATGGAGGAGATGGACTTTTTCCAATCAGGTGGTCAGACATGGCTCCTCATTTCCTTTCGTGGTCCATGACACAGATTTCATAGGGAAGGAAATCATTTTTTCACGTGGAATGGCGGTACACAGGAGTGAACTGACTGAGTGAAGCACATCAGGGAGGACATGTTGCCAGCAGAAGACTGGAAGGCCTCTAGACCTCAGGGATAGGAGGATGGCTTTCCAGACAGTCGTGTTCCCCCTTTCCACTTGTCCGTTCCCTCAGGGGTTGTAACTGGTGGTCCTACTTGTGACGATGCCTCTAGCCAGCAGGTACTGACGCAGCTCGTCACTCATAAAAGAGGACCCCCAGTCGTTATGGATATAGCGGGGGTACCCAAACAGAGTGAATAGATTGTGCAGGACCTTGATGACTGTGGTAGTGGTTGTGTTCAGGCACGTTGCGGTCATAGGAAGGGAGGGGCCCCTTGAAATCAATGGTCAGGCATTCAAAGGAGCGGGTGGCCTTTGTCAAATGCACTATGTATGGTCGATAGAAGTGCGGTTTGCATTCTGCATAGATCTTGCAGTTTCTGGTTATGGTCCTGATCTCTTCGATGGAGTAAGGTAGGTTGCAAGCTTTGATAAAGAAGAGGAACTTAGTGACCCCAGGGTGGCAGAAGTAGTTATGGAGGGCTTGTATCCAGTCAATTTGTGTGCTGGCACATGTTCCATGGAATAGGGCATTTAAGGGCTGGTTCAAGATGTAATAATTGTAGGTGGAATGTTTGATTCTGAACTTCAATATCTTGTTGTTTTTGATTTTACCTCATTCCTGATTGTTGAACTTGAAAGCAACTGCAAGTTGGTTTGTCAGCAAGGTAAATTGTTTGCAGTGAGGTAGTGTCTCCAGTGTCGTACCACCTCAAAAATGGTTTGGGCCTCCTTCATGACAAAAGAGTTTGAATTTTGAGGTCCTGGAGGGTGTGGGGGACAAAAAGGCTACTAGTCTGCCTGCCTGGCTAAGGGTGGCAGCCAGGGTGAAGTTGAATGCATCGCTCTCCACCTGGAACAGGTGGATTTGTTTCCCATGTGCATCGTTGCCTTGGCAATGTCTACCTTGATGCGGCTGAAGGTTGTGTGGGCCTCTGATATCAGGGGAAAGGAAGTGGATTTAACGAGAGGGTGGGCCTTATCTGCATAATTTGGCACCCACTGGGCATAGTTGGACAAGCCCAGGCATATTTTGAGAGCTTTGAGGGTGTGGGGAAGGGGTAGTTCAAGAGAGGGCACATACGGTAGGGATCAGGGCCAATGACTCCAAGGATAGCGAGGTGAGTTGTGCAAAGCATACACATATCCTTATTGTTTGTAAGGTTAAGGAAGTTGGCTGTCTGGGGAAATCTGTGGAGATTGGCGTCATGGCTGCAATGGTGATGTTGTCCAGATACAGGAATGTGGCCCGACTACAATTCATTCCATCTCTCGCTAGAAGATGGAGACCCCATTGGTGATGTCAAAGGGAACCCTCAGGAAATGGTAGAGATGGTCATTCTGTGTTTTGCACCATCCTTGCCCACCACCACTTGAACTCTCCAGGGGCTGGAATGATCCCCTCATTTAGTTGCCGCTGCACCTCCAACCTAACAAAGGCCATGTCTCTGGGACTGTATCACCTACTTTTGGTCGGAACTGGTTTACAGTTGAGGGTGAGGTTAGCGAACAGTGGTGGAGGGGTCATTATGAGGGTTGAAAAGCCACAGGCCATGCACAGTGGATAATCTGTGGCTTGCTGTCTGGAAATGGTAGGAGGAAAGGCTGGGGTTTTTTCCAGGTGAAGCACAGTGCGTGGTTTAAAAACTGTTAGTTGCAGACAGTGGGCTGGGCAGTGCAGGGGGCAAATGGGGTCCATTGTACATGATTGTCACACTTTTAAGGTGGCATTGAAAGTTCAGCAAGGCAGCGTGGAGCTGTGGCATCATGAGGAGTTGCCCCATACAGTCAAAGTCACAACACAGTAGCTGCGAACAATTCCTATATCAAACTTCAAGGCCATAGACTTTGTGTCTTGTTGGCCTTATCATGAGAGAGTAACACTGCGGTTCTGATCAAGTCATCCATGTTTAGTGCAGGCGTCACAGCCTTGCAGCAGCAGGCCCATCTGGGAGCTCGCAGGGCCCGAATTCCCTGGGTCACTGTTTTTCGGTAGCCAGGAGGTGCCTAGCATTTATCTTCCTCAGGTACTGACTTTTCAGTATTTCCATCACCTCTGGGTACAACTCAGCATCCATGATCATTGAATATACTAGGGGCCTGACCCAGGAATACAATTCTTGAGGTCTGTTGTTCTCTGATTGAACGATAGTAGAGGAGGGCTGCAGGACCACTTTTTTTTATTTTTATTTTTTTATTTTTTATTTTTCACACCATAAATCACATTAGCCATGCTACACACTTTTTCTTTTTTCACACATATACAGTGACTTTTTCTCCCCCCCCCTCCCTCCTCCCAAGCCACCCCCCCACCCCCCCCTCATCCATTTTAGGTATACAATCTAGGTTGCATTAAACCCGTCAGACAATGTTGTCATTCAACAAAAATACACCAGAAATTCTACTGAGTCCATTCTTTTCTTTCCTTCTCCTTCCATCAACTTAGGTAATGTTTGTCCCCGGTAGGTTTTCGCTATTGTATTTAATGTAAGTGTAACAGCAGCATTGTATAATTCAAAAACAAGAGGAGTGGCTATATTAATTAGTAAAAATGTGCCATTTAAAATAGAAGAGGAAATAATAGATCCAGCAGAGAGATATGTTATGATAAAATGTCAGCTCCTAAGTAACATAAAAAACAAAGAATTTGGAATTGATTTGGAGGATGCACAAAAAAGATTTGTTAAGATAGCCCTAGCCGTAGCAAAAAAATGTATTATGTCAACCTGGAAATTGGAAGATAATTTGAAAATACAACAATGGTATATAGAAATGAATAAATGTATTCCATTAGAAAAAATAACATATAGTTTAAGAAATAATATTGAAATATTCGAGCAAGTATGGGAGGCTGCAGGACCACTTTGAAGCAACGCAGCCAGAGTTCGAAGCTGCTGAAAGTGTCTGACGATTGTGGGTCGAGTTCCAGCTTTTCTGGTTTCAAGATCTCCATTAACCAAAAAATCTCTTGTTACTAAAATTGATACACCATCAATTACTTCAAAAGTCTACAAGTTATATAGAAACTGATAAGCTTTTATTAGCAACAGAATGGAAGCAAGTCCATGCTGGTTGACTGTCCTGGTCTGAGGAGAGGGGTGTTGCACAGTTGCCTTTATTCAGGGGTCTGTGGGAGGAGCCACAGGCACAGTCAGCAATAGGCATGTCCAGACAAACTATAACAAGTACTAACACAGCCAAAACGTGTATACAATGGTTTAACCACGATGTCTTTATCTCTTACGGATGGTGCAAAACTTGTTTTTGAGTTCCTTCAAGATTTTTGTGTTTTTGTTGGAAAAATCCATGGTATTGTGTTTTGGGTTGTTTGGCTTTGCATTGTTAATGGATGAGGCTAAGGGCATACATGTCTGTGTGGAAATGCTGCAAGGAATAGAAACAATTGGCACCTGGTCTTTCTTGTCATCTGGTTCTTTCAGGTAGACTGCGTATTCCATACATCCTGCTGTACAAAATGCAAAATTTGTCCTGATGCTTTTCCCCTACATCGCCATCCAGGGTGAAGATCAGATCTTGCTGGTGAGGCAGAGCTTGCACAATGTCCAATCGATACTCACTGTGGCCTCATCAATGTTGGTGAAACTAATTTCACATTAGGTGACCACTACTCTGAGCACCTGTGTTTTACCTAAGTTTCAACATTAAGGTGGCAACACTTTCAGTTCCTTGCTGATTCACACACACAGCCATATCTGTGGTCGACCTCATCCATTGACAAAGTAAGGTCAAACATAAATTTAAGGAACAATGCTCCTGGATGACCTTGTAATCAAAAAACAGGAACATCGATTTGGAAAAAAAAGTAACCTCCTCCTCTATCTGAATCCACTGTTTACATCTCCCCTTTACATGCTCGTGTTCTTTGTAACTTTCACACTGCCTGCTACTGCTCCCTCCCCTCCCCAAAGTTGTACAGGCTTTGTAAGTAAATTTGCAGACACTGAAAAATTGGAGAAACACACCAAGTGCTGGATTCAGTAAATGACTCCTACAGACTCAGACATCTGTTGATGTAATTTACTGCTCCTGACGCTGCCTCCTCTGCGCTTTGTCTTCTCTTGGGCTGTCTCGAGCCAAATGGCATCAAGATCAACCTCTAATTTCTAGTAGCCCCTTCTCTTCCCTCCACTTTTCCTCACCTCTCTCTCATTCCTTATGCTCTCTTCCCTCCCCCATTTCCTAACTTGCCTCTCACCAGCACTTTTTACCCTTTCCAACCCCCACCCCTTTCCTCCCTCCCTTCCTCCTATCTAAATGATAGCTCTCTGCCGCTTCCTTCATTACCTCTTGGCTCATTTCTTCCCACAACTACCAACCTCTGCTTTCCCCCCCACACCACTGTCTCCGCCCCCCCCCCCTTTATTTCAGGCAGTTCTTCCTATTCCTGATGAAGGGGTTTGGGCTAATGTTGGCTCTTGCTTTCCTTGGATGCTGCCTGACGTGCTGAGTTGCTCACTTCATATGCTAAATTTCTCCCCTCCTTACTTTGCTGTCAATAAAGGATTCCAACCTGAAATGTAGACTGATTATTTCTGCCTATGGATTCTCCCTGACCTCTAGTATCCTCATTGTTTATATTGGCCATGCAATATTCTAATTCTGTACCATAGTAACTGCACAGGAAGGTGATTTAAAAAAAATGTATTCTAATTGACCTTCATTGAAATTGTTTTACTGACTTGTAGGAAAATGTGCTTCTTTCTCTCTCAAGAACAGAACCTTTGTGTTACTTGAGGATTGCATGTGGGTAATCTTCTTTGGCATCCCTGAACCCTCAAAATGTATGACCTCATGCTGCTCAGGATTAATTTCCATCTGTTATTGCCTTGCTTATTAGCTGATCAATATTCTGCTGCCTAATTACTCCCCTCATCGATGTCATTTGTCACAACCACTTTCTTTACCTTCAACATAATTGAAGTTCAATTGGTTTCATCTGTCCTGAAGATTATTCCATTTTATGTTGGTCTGTTTTAAAGGTATTTTAAAGCATCACAGAACATGGAATATGTTTTGCTGAGCATTTTATTTGATGCTGTTTTGTACTTAAATCATTCTTAGATTTAATCCTTTATGACAAATTTCAGAGTTCTACCGAAGAGTATAATAATTTTCCCCCATTAAATAATTGTTGGGTTCTCTTCAACAGGTAGTCAAAAGCAAAAAAAAAATAATTCATTTAATTCAGTTTAACAGTTTCATTCCTCCTGCAAATGGATTTGGTAATTTCATGTAATTTCATATTTTTTTTAGAAACTTCAGCATCAGATCTAGATAAACATCTGAAATTTGACAATGCACAACTGAAATGGGTAGAACTGGTGTTTAGAAAAACTGCAATGTAATACATTAATGTGTATCCACAGGTGAAAAAGATGATTATGAAGAGAGAAAACACATCAAGAAGAAAAAGAAGGAACTTAAGGTCTTGGACCCAAAGGTAGCACAAAATCTTTGTAAGTGTGAGAGTGTTATTCTGAAACTGTTGATATATACTCAGAATTTAAGTTTTATTTAATTGCAGCAAATAATGTTTCTTTTCAATACTTGTTTTCTGTAGCTATTTTCCTTGGATCTTTTCGGATGCCTTATGAGGAAATTAAAATAATTATTTTGGAAGTTGATGAAGAAAAATTGTCTGAGTCAATGATCCAGGTATAATTTTTAAACTCTTGTTTATAATTTGTGAATTTCCTGTCAAGCTCACATGGTTGTCTGCCTTGTTGGTACATTGCTGACTTCAACATGAGATATTTTTGCAAACCATTACTTTATTTAAAAAAAAAAGGGTCACATTTTAAATCCATGCTTTGTCTTCGATTAATACTTATTGAATGTTTAATTTTTTGAATTAAAAAAGTTTGTTGGCAATAATCAGTGCAGGGAGAAGTTTACACTCAATTGCTGTAATAGCTTGTTAAAATATCCGTTATGTAGAATGAATTTAATGTCAATTGCAATATTTTTTCCAGTTGTAAATATATATAGGATGACATCAGCCAATATTACTCATTAATGGTATTAATTATAACTCCATTCAGGACTTAATGAGGCTAAATCGCATATATTTTAAGAACTTGTCTAAGGTACACATTTCAACTATGTATTGATTAATCAGTCTTTGAGTAGTGCTATTTTTATGTCAATTCACCTGAAACTTAGGATTTCATTTTCAATTCAGCATAAAACCATGTTAATGGTACTTGTTTAAAATCAATATTTATCTGTGATATATTTGAGAGAGAATCTTGGAAGCAATCCAAGTTAAATTAACAAGATGTTTTGTCCTGAATTACACCAGTTTTTGGTGCAAGGTTGTGCTGCAGTGGATATTGTGAATGGAGTTTAACCCATCATCATGATCTGTGTACATAATAATTCTTGGGTATCTGGACATGAGAACAACAGGACAAACAGCTCAGTTTCAAGGTACAGATGATACCGATGAAGTAGAGAAGGTGGTAGAGATGAGAGAAGTAGGGTCTTGTGTTTTTGATCAGGGAGAACATTGTCACAGTACTTAGAGATGATATTCTGCTGGGATTATTCAGAGAGGCTACAAGTATAGAAATAAGAAGCCAATGACTACTTTAGTGTTGTATTATTGTCCAACAACCCCCCCCCCCCCCATAGTCGGAAGGAATTAGAGGAGCAAATATGCACGGATATCTGTGGACAGCTGTAGGAATATACCATTGTAATAATAGGTGATTTCAATTCCCTTAAATTGACTGGGGTCTTGCAATCCAAAGGGCCTAGATAAGGTGGCTCTTATTAAATGCATCAAAGAGAATTTTCTCACATAATATTTAAATGGCCCAACTCGAGAGAGTGCAATATTAGACCTCTTGGGAAATGTGGAATGGCAAGAGACTCCCGTGTTAGGAGAGCACCTTCGGACCAGTGACTATAACCCTAAATTTAAAATAATTCTGGGAAATGATTGGACTGTTCCTCAAGTTAAAGTACTTTGTTGAGGCAAGGCAAACTGTGAACAGGTAATACTGGTCTTTCAAAGATTGATTAGGAGAAGATGTTTGCAGCTAAAGGGGTGCCCAACAATTCGTCACTTTAAAAAGAAAGGAACAGGCAGCACTTTTCTATCAGTGTGAAGGGCAGATGGGCAAGATTAGGAGGCCCTGGATGACCAGAGATACAGAAGACTTGTTCATGCTCAAGAAGGAAACTTATCAACTGTTGACAGTTGAAATAAAATGAATCTTTTGAACGTTAAAGAGAATCCAATAGTTCACTCAGGGAGGAATAAGAAAGGCAAAGAGGGGATATGACGTGGCTCTGACAGAAAAGTTATGGAGAATCCTATGAATTTCTTTAACATTGAGGGAAAAAGAAAATCTAGGAAAAGAATGGAGCCCCTTAAAAATCAGCAATGTCTGTTATGTGTGGAACCATAGGAGGTGGGTGAGGTCCTTAAGTATTTATCATCTTTGTTTACTGTGGAGAAAAGGATGGAGCAAAGGGGACTCAAAAGTAAATAGCAAAGTCTTGAAGAGAATATAGGTTTGGCACAGATAATGTTGAAACACAGTAAGGTATATAAATGCCCAGGACCTGATGAAGTTTATCAAAGGACATTAAAAGAAGCTGAAGAAGAAATTGCAGGAGCCCAGGTAAAGGTATTTGCAGCATAGATGTGCATAGATGAGGTCCTGGAAGACTGGAGGATGGTTAATGTTCTGCCTTAATTTTTTTTTAAAAAAGGTTGTGAGGATAAGCCAGGGACCTGCAAGCCAATGAAACAAGAAGGTGTGTGTATGCTTTGTTTGCAGTAAATACACAAAAGTGCTGGTGGAACTCACCAGTACCCGAAGGTTAGATGACCAATGTTTCGGTCCTGAGCCCAATTTAAAAGAAAGCTGAGGGATAATTTTTTTGCGAACGGAGAGTGATGGGTATCTGGAATTAGCTGCCAGAGGAAGTAGAAGAAGCAAGGATGATGGTATCGTTTATATGGCATTTGGACAGGTGCATATAACCATATAACCATTTACAGGCCACGTTGGCCTTTCGAGTCCGCACCGGTTCACTAGAACAACTCCACTAGCTCAAACCTCCCGCTCTCCACCAATAACCCTCCAACCCCCTCTCCTCCACGTACACATCCAACTTTCTCTTAAATGAGGGACAAAATAGAGACGAGGCAAGATGATGTCACATCCAAATGCTTTCGGCAGTTAAGCCATTTCTGAATCCACTCATCCAGAGATCCCAAGCCTTATGACTGAGTCTGTGGAGCCTATCAATTGCCTCACTAAAATGCAGACAAACCTCATCCTCTGCTCTTGTAAAAGTTCAGAGGGATATTGATGACATGCACAAAAAATGGGATCAGTTTGTTTGTTATGGACAAGGACCAAAGGGCCGATTTCAGTTCTATAGAACTCCATGACTCTACTTTCTTGACATCAATTGGGGATCAAACCTATTTCATGAGGGTTGCAGCTTGCTGGATGCCATGGCTTGATGTGAGTGAGTGTTGTTCCCTCTTTCATGAAATATCTTGGGAAGCCTTGGGTGGTATGGTTGAAAAGGAGAGAGGTCCGATCCAGAGAGGCTCAGAATGTTTTTGAAGTACTAGAATGAAGTGCTCAATTCAGGGTCTGTGAGAAATGAAGCCTCAAGGATGTGATTATTGTGATGCAAGTACAGCCAGAGCCATGAATGCATCATTAAATCCCTTCTGCCCTCAACCGTGTCACAAGCATCAACTCCCATGCAAAACTCATCCATCACTTAGCTACTCTGTATCTCTTTCATGTGGTTGTGATCTAAAGTTCAAATGCCCTCGTTCTCCCTGACAAACTGTTAATCACTCCTCCTCTATCAGATACTTATGGTCTCCTGACTCTTAAGGTAGCACTGAAAAAGCTCATGAATGATGATGAAGGTACACCCAGAAGATAATTTGACATTCTGGCGATGACAAATTGCTGGGAAGCAGGATCAGTATGTGATGAAGCTGCATGTGACTTACTACTATCGAAAGTGCAAATAGTAGCCTGGATGCCAGTTCTTCAAGGAAAAAAGGCCATCCATGGGTTGCTGAGGACTCTGGCGAGGACCTCAGAGGGAGATAATAGAAGAAGATTAATGGATATGTGCAATAAAGTCCTTGAGGGCAGGCATGCTGGAAAGTCTGACAAATGTCATGGAGTTAAGGTGGTGTTTGTACACTGAGCATCCAGGCAGTTATCTTTGTTTCCATTCTTGTATGAGCAGAAGTCATTTTCAATCCTATACTGCCACCCTGACCTTAGATTCTAGTATTAAAACAACTTGAGTGTCCATCAAATGTAGGAGCAGAATTAGGCCTTTTTGCCCATTCTGTTCTGCCATTCAAATCATACCTGAAGTATTTTTCCTCTCATCCCCATTCTTCTGGCTTTTCCCCGTAATCTTTGATACCTTTAGGGGAGAGGAACTTGTCAGCCTCCGCTTTAAATATATCCAATTTTTTGGCCTCCAGATCCAGATGTGGCAAGTTCTCAAGTTATATAATTGCTGAACTGTTACCTTGAAGGAGAGACACTGATTCCAATGGACTCCTCATGATGGCAACATTCATGTTCCATCTCTTGCACTCTTATTGGAGAACAAATTAGTTTATTAATTTGTACATATGAATAATACAAAAATGCATTAACAGTCACTCCATTATGAACTCACCATAGCATTTCAATTGTTAACTTTGTCGTTAAATAATTTATTTCCTGGCTAATTGTTGAGAAAGGGATAGTTGATTTCACTTGCTCCTTGATCTTTTCCACAGCTGCAGATGAGGGTGGTGCTCACATGACACATAGAATGTTACAGCAGAGCACAGATCCTTCTGCCCATGATGTTGTGCCAACCCACATATAACAACAAAAAAACCCTCCCAACCTCATGGACCTCTTTTTTTTCATCCATATGCCTAAGAATCTTTTAAATGCCTCTATTGTTTGAGCCTCCACTACCAACTCAGCAATGCATTCCAGGCATCCACAACTCTCAATGTGAAAAGACTTGTGACCATGATGTCCCCCATAAACTCTCCTCCCTTCTCTTTGAACAGATATCCTCTGATATTTGCTACACCAGCCCTCAGAAAAGGATGCTGACTATCTACCTTATCGATGCCTCTCATAATCTTATCGGCCTTTATCAAGTCACCTCTCATCCTCCTTTACCCCAAAAAAAAACCCTCGGTCTGCTAACCTTGCTTCCTCAGACATATTTTCCAATCCAGGAAACATCCTGGTCAATCTTTGCAGCTTCTCCATAATTTCCACGTCTTTGCTGTCATGAGGTGACCAGAACTGAACACAATATTCTAAGTGTAGTCTCACAGAAGATGTATAGAGCTGCAACATTACCTCACAACTCCTGAACTCAATCCTCTGATTAATGAAACCCAGCATTCCAACGATGGTCTTAACTGTCCTGTCAATCTCTGCGGTGATCTTAAGAGATCCATGGATTTAGAGTTTCTCCAGCATTGTGTGTTTTCAATTCCACCACGTTGTCCACCGAATTCTGTGTTTTACCTATGGATTTGGAACTTGTAGTGTGAATTGTGGAGGGTCATGTGACCTCTCCACTGCACCTGAGATTGGAAGTCCTGCGGATGAATGTTGTGTGTTTAACCCTTGCATTCCCAATTGGGAGTGAAGAATGATGAGCAATGATTCATTTGTACCCAATGTGTAGTTATTTGTGTATTATTTTGGGTTACTCTCTGTGAGTATATGACGTTCTAGTGAATTCCTCTGTGTGTAAATAAAGACCAGTGTTTGTTCATAACACGTGTCCAGTCTTAATTCTCTTTGAACCCGTCAAACCTATTCTGAACAGACCCAGGTTCCTCTGATCTTCCACACTGTTAAGTATTCTATCATTAACCATGTAATGTGCCTTCAAGTTTAACCTACCAAAATGCATCACCTCACACTTATCCAAATTGAACTCTATCTGCCACTTTTCTGCCCAACACTACATCCTGTATATATCCTGTTGTAACCTATGACACCCTTCAACCCTATCCAGAAAACCTCCAAACTTTGTCATCTGCAAACTTACTGACCCATCCTCTACAAATGACCTGGTCAAAGAAGTAAAAACAAATAGTAGGGGTCCCAGAAAAGATCACTGTAGAACTCCACTCATCAATGACCTCTAAGCAGTATACTTTCCATCCACTCCTCTCTACTTTCAACAACCAAGCCAATTCTGTATGCACACTGCCAAAGTTCTGTGGATCTTGCACCTCATGTATTTCTGATAAAGTTTTCTATGGGGGACATTTCAAATGCCTTATTTTAAAATCTATATACTCCAAATAATTTTTTTTTTTACTTCCTGAGAAAAAAAAACTATTGGGCTCATGAGGTGTGACCTTCCCTTCATAAAACCATGTTGACTATCCCTGAGAAGACTGTACTTCTCCAAATAATCATAAATCCTATCCTTAAGAATCCTCTCCAATAGTTTGCCCACCACTGATGCAAGACTCACTGGTCTATAATTAGCTGAATTCTATTCTGACCTCACTTTGATCAAGGTCCTTTTCCCTGGTGAGTACTGAAGCAAACTATTTATTTAGGACCTTCTCAATCTCCTCTGCCTCCAAACACATGTTGCCTCCTTTATCCTTAAGTCTTTGTCTTTGGCTTGGCTTCGCGGACGAAGATTTATGGAGGGGGTAAATGTCCACGTCAGCTGCAGGCTCGTTTGTGGCTGACAAGTCCGATGCGGGACAGGCAGACACGGTTGCAGCGGTTGCAGGGGAAAATTGGTTGGTTGGGGTTGGGTGTTGGGTTTTTCCTCCTTTGCCTTTTGTCAGTGAGGTGGGCTCTGCAGTCTTCTTCAAAGGAGGTTGCTGCCCGCCAAACTGTGAGGCGCCAAGATGCACTAACTCTCATCATCCTTCTGTTCTTCACATAAGCATAGAGTTTTTCTTAATCTTACTTGCTAAGGTCTTCCCATACCCTCTTCTAGCTCTCCTAGTCTTTTCTGAAGTTCTTTCCTGGTGACCATATAAATCTCATGAGCTCTTCCTGTTTTTCGCTTCCTAAATCTGATGTATGCTTCCTTTTTTTTCCTCTTAACCAGCTGCCTTACATGTTTTGTCAACCACAGTCCCCTTTTCCTACCATCTCAGTGGGACAAACCTATTCAGAACCCTGTGGAAGTAGTCTCTAAACGTTAATTCTGTGTTTTTTTCCTAATAATAGCTGTTCCCAATTTAGTCTCATCTGTTCTTGTCTCATCCCATTGGAATAAGCTCTTCCCCAATAAAGCATTTTATCATCTTGTCTGCTTTTATCCCTCTCTGTAGCTACCTTAAAGCTCAGGGAATTGTGGTCACTGTCGTCAAAATGGGGTGACACGGTTAGCGTAGCGGTTAGCACAATGCCTTTCCAGTGCCAGTGATCGGGACTGAGGTTAAAATCCCATGCTGTCTTTAAGAAGCTGGCACATTCTTCCCACGTCTGCATGCGTTTTCCCCGGGGGCTCTGGTTTCCTCCCATGGTTTGAAACATATCAGGTGTGTAGGTTAATTGGGTATGCCTGTGGGACATAATGTGCTGCAAGTCTAAGTTTAAAAATACAAAATTTAAAAATTAAAAAGTGCTTCCCCACTGAGAGGTCTGTTACCTGACCAAGTTCATTGCCCAGTACCTGATCCCAGTATGGCCTTTCCTCTAGTCACCTGGTTCACATACTGTGTCAGGAATTTTTCTTGGAAGCTCCTAACAAATTCTCCCCCATCTCTCCCTCTTGCCGTAAAGAGGTGGCAGTCAATATGTGGAAGTTGAAGTCTCCCATTACTTATCTGTTTCTCTGTTCCGAGGACTATTTGGAGGCCTATAGACTACAGTGAATGCTCCCTTCCTATTTCTGACTTTCACCCATACTTGCCCAGTAAATACTCCCTCAACAGTATCCTCCCTTTTTGCAGCTGTGACACTATCTCTGACCAGTAATCCAACTTGCCCTCTCTTTTACACCCTATCCTATCCCTTTTAAAACATCAAATCCTGGTACCTTCATAAACCAATCCTATCTTTCAACAGCCATGTCTGTAATATCCACAACACTGGAATTCCACAAACTGATTCATGCTCTATGTTCATTTCCTTTATTCCTAATGCTTTTGGCATTGAAATAGACACATAGCAAGGCTTCTTCTCTGCCTGTTGTTTCTCGCCTGTCCCGCATCGGACTTGTCAGCCACAAACGAGCCTGCAGCTGACGTGGACTTTTACCCCCTCCATAAATCTTCGTCCGCGAAGCCAAGCCAAAGAACAACACTGAATGCCATCCTTTCCACTCTCTTCCCTATTCTCTGCCTTCACATTCTGGTTCCTCTCCCCGCCAAAGTAGTTTAAGCTCTTCTAATAGCTCTGGGTGCAGTTCAGGTCCAGTCTCTCCTTTTTGTCCTGGTCAGCCCTTCGCCAGAAGAGATCCCTATGATCCACAAATCGGATTCCCTGCCCCTTGCACCAACTCCTCAGCCACATATTCATCTGCCACAACTTTTTTTTTTAACCATTGCTGGATAAGAATTATTGCCATGTTATTGTGAATCAAAAACTGACCATGAATTTGGAGACCTATTTTGTAATAGATCAATTAAAAGCGCAAATCATGTTTTGATATAGCAGTGGTGTCTGTCAGATTGTGAAAGACAACATATGATCCTTTTTGCTTGCAGTCTTCAGGTTAGTCAGAACCCAAGTTGTCAGAGAAAAGTCCATTTCACTGAGTAACTGCCCTTTGGTCAAAGATGGAAGATATCACTGTTGCAAACTTCTGAACCCCAGGTGGTGTGTGTTAAGCCATTATGATGATTCATTTGTGGTTACAAAACATTTTGGAATTCTCATGTACCAGCTAAACTATTAGAAATTTTAACAGTGATCACTCTGCAAATTCCACAATTCTGAATGAATCATCATGTTTGTGCTACTTGCTATTTTCTTTCAAATCACAAACCGAATAATTCTGTTCTCCTGAAATTGTCTGACCTCCCCAACTCGGAACCTTGATTCAAATAGTTTATGTCCTTTACCCCAAAGTCCCGTGTATCTCTGATAGTTTTTCTCATCTCTTGATCTAATTTCAGGACTTCTGCACAAGTGTCATTTAAAATGAGTGTAAAATTTCAGTTGGACTCGAGGCAATAGAATACTTTAAAGTGTCTTGATATTATTTGTGTACTATGTCAACAGAACTTGCTGCACCATCTACCAGATCAAGAACAGATGGTTACCTTGGCCCGTTTCAAGAATGATTACAATAACTTATCAGAACCAGAACAATTTGGAGTTGTGGTAAGTGTTCTGTGCAAATCATTGAGATCTGAAGAATTATTAATTCCTTTGAGCTTGCAATGGTTTTCTGGACCATAAGCATAGCTGAAGTTCAAGGTGTCTTCAGTGTGTTCAGTGCTTGTCATTCTGTTTACATTTTTGCATTATTATTAAAATGTATTATAGTCTTTTTGTTCTGCTCTTCATTTTAATGGTGTGAAATGGGTTACTTGAAAGGTCAAGTTCATTGCAGGAAGGAGTGAGGCAAAGTGTTTTTTAACATTTTTTCATCAGTTGGCTTAATAATTCTTTCACTGGAACTCGTTAAAATTTCAGCTAATGGGTAAGAAGTGAATTTTCTTTGTGAAGCAAATTAATTTAGGTGCAACGAGAAATGCACGAGGTTGCTGTGACAGGCAAGAGCTGGTAGTTGTCAGCTCTGGGAGCAAGGAATGAAAAAAAAATACTAATTTAAGGAGTTTTAAAAAATCTGTTGCAACAGAAATAGTAAGAAATAACAAAAGCATGAACCTAAGGTTATAGAAAATGTGAGAAATGTATAGATCCTCTATTTAACTAATGGAATGATGGGATTCTCGGCAAGGCCAGCAGTTTATTGGCATTCATAGTTGCTCTTGAGAAGTGATGGTTAGTAAAATCCTTGAGCAACTGCCATGTGTCTGGGGTAGATACATCAGTCTTGGATTTGGAGTTTCAAACTTTAAATTTATGACAATTAATTAATGGAACTGTGTTTAATAATCAGGGCTGTGTGAAAAGGAAAATGATAAATGTTTTGCTTGCAGAGCTAAACATAATGATATATTTGTGTAAAAGTTGAATTTTGTAGACCATTTTTGAATGTTAAATTTATGGGGTCAACTATTGCATAGATGGAACTTTTATGGGGCTGAAATTCACACTGAAGTCCAAAATACCATGTCACTTGCACAAGTCCAATGAATAAAATAATAGTCTTCACATCAAAACACACATCCTACCATGTGGGAAGTCGGGGCGACGGTAAGTATCTGCGTCATCAGAGCCATCAGGAGTTCCGATCAGCTGGGGCTGACGCGAGAGTCCACGTTCTCGGCTTGTGGGTGGCTGGATCTAAGGTGAGAGTCCGCATTTGAGATGATGGTATTTCCCATGGGCGGATGACCGAGGCACGAGTCCAGGTTCGAGGCGTCGAGAGCTTCAGTGGGTGGGCAGCCGAGGCTGAGGTATCATTCCACGTTTGAGGCATTGGGAGCTCCGTCCTGCTGGTGGCTGGGACCATGGTGAGAAACAAGGATTGAATTTTATGCAAAATATGTGAAAATTCCAGATATTTTGGCCAAAAATTGGGGTTGACTTTGACATCGACTTCTACATGAGTATATTCAGTAAGCATGTTGCAACTAATAGTGAACGATATTTCATCCTTCATGTATGCAAGGAGCATCTATAAAACTGACCAAAGGTGACTTCATACATTACTGATGTGAGGTGGGGGCAGTTGCAAACAAAGTAAAAAGCCCCTTTCACAATTTTTAGCAACATGTAGCCACATCATCCTTCCATCATGAAACATATTGGATAAAAAGTCTTGATTTAATTATCCTTTTCTCTGCACAAATCCTTGAGAATGAACCTTGTTCCTCATCTTATATTTTTGGATGTGATTCCTGAATTCCATAAGGGTGAATTCCATAACCAGAACACCACCACGTAATGTTGCCTGCATTTAATAATTATGCAACACTTAGCCTGTGAAATTTTGATGGCTGCCTAATATTTCTGCCCATAGCTGATATCCACTTCTGCAGAGAGCAGTTTGAAAGATGATAATGTGTTGAAGGTCAGCTGTTGTTGCATTTGACCTGATGTGTCTCTGTATTCATCTGTATGCCACCACAGTTTGTGAATGTAATGAACTCATTCATTTGAATGGCATAACAGAACTGGAAAGAGATGTTTGTTTTGTCTTCATATTGTTCACTGTAAAAAAAAAAGTATGCTTTCAATAAATTTACTTCAGCTCAGTATAATTTAAAATTAATTTAATGTTTCTTACTTTTTAAATCATTGGGAAGTATTTCAACTGTTTCTAAACAGCAATTTGGAGAAAGTCAGTCAAAGCCTTGCACAACGTGAACTGTCAGAATGTCAAATGGCAGTTTCTGGATGATGCTCAGGTTCTCATCCTGAGGCTGAAATTTCATTCGCTGACTGCTCTGCCTTGCATTGACTGTGTCAGTGGTCCTTCAGGCACTGAGAGTTGTGTGGCTGTAAAAGTTGACTGTTACCATGGAGACTGCAGAAACGCTAAATACGAGACTTGAACTGGATTAAACAGGATACAACCTTTCACACTGATTTTTGCTGTTGAAGTCATGAGGCACATGTCACTCACCAGTTCTTTTGTGCTTTCTTACATTTCACATTCTTTTACTCCCAAATTTTCTTACATATTTAACATTCCTCTAATTCATCTCAGGCAGCTTTTATCATTTTTTCCTGTCTTAAACAATGATTTTAAGAAGGTGGATGCCTTTTTGTCATTGGTGCATTTCTATCCATTTATGGCACAAAAATAATCCAAAAAAAAGTTAAGGGTTAAAATTCACTCTTGTAAAACATTTTGGGTCCACCGAAGATGTAATGTGAAGCTTTTTTTGTGAACAAACACCATCTCCCCATTTGAAAATTAAGTGATCATTGATTATATACAATATTCCATGTTAATCAAATATTTTCTTTGTCAATGACTGTTATTCCGAAGTTGTCACTTACAACAATGAAATCAGTGGTGTTGCTGTTCCCTATTGGAACTATGCAAGGTCAGATGGCATGATAGGACATGAACAGCATCCTTAAGTCAGGAATTACCACCTCCACATATGCTGTATCCATTGCATTAATTGAGCAGCTTTGTACCTTTGGTTACATTCATGGTGACGTGGTGACATTTGATGGTCAGCATCGTTTCTGGAGATGGGATATCTTTGTTTTACTAATTAAAAACACAAAAATGCTGGAGGAGCACAGCAGGTCTTGCAGAGTGCATAGGAGGTAAAGATATGTCACTGTTTCAGGCCTGAGCCCTCTTCAAAGTACCTTGTTCAGTCTTAAGCCGTGTTCAGGTGGAATGGCCTGGAGAATGTGGCTGTGGGTGTCTGTGAAGAGATGTTCAGGTGGCAGCGCTGAAGGCAGTGTTCTGACACCTGAATGGACTGAAGCGGGGAGAGGTGCCGCGGAGCAAACACTGGCTCCTGAGTCCTGGCAGGGGCAGCAGTCTGACAGCTCGTTTCCCCATTGCCTGACAGCTCGCTTTCCCGCTGCCTGACAGCCCTCCAGTGTAGGACTACGGGGCAGGAGCAGCCAGGGCGGGACATCAGGGGACCGAAGTCACGTGCCGGCCGTGCCAGCCCCGTAGTCCCATGTCAGGGGACTGTCAGGCAGTGGGGAGGGTAGGTGTCGGCAGCAGGGACTCCTGTTCCACAGTGTCCCCGGTCCGCATGGTGACTCCTGCCCCACACTGTCCCTGGTCCACTGTGGGGAGGGTGGCTATCAACAGCCTGCCCGCTGCTAGGTACCTGAAAGCTGCTAGCTGCCTTGCTGCTTTCAGGTGCCTAGGGGGTGCTCTCTGAGCCGGAGAATATACCTCCCCGAGGACGATTAGGTAAGTGCTCCTCGGGGCTGGGTTCTCCACTCTCAGGTGGCCACCCGACAGCCGCATTCGTGTATTTTAGACGGCTTTAAATTTGGGTATTCTGGCCACCTGAAAGCACCTTCAATAAACTGCAGGATGGAGCATCCAGGTTGTTTGGATGTTATATCTCTGGTCAGTGTTAAATCCTCAGTGAATATCATTACTTGAGGACTGAGCCATTTTATGGATGATAATGGAAGATCGGCATTATACTTTTGCAATTTAGTTTTTAAAATAATAGTGCAATTAGAAGCACAGATTGATTGCTGTTAAGGGACTTTGAGCTGCTGTACTGCAAAATTTTGAAGTGAAATTGGGTATTGGTTCCAGTGAGGACGCACAAGACAAAGTCTAAAGTGAAAACACAAAATGCTGAAGATGTTCAGTTGATGTAACAGTGTCCTTTATGTAGCAAAGGCAAAGATACATAACTGATGTTTCAGGTTTGAACCCTTCAATGTTTGAAAAATGCTGGCAAGCATCTGAACAAAAGAGTAGGAGGGGGGTGGCAAGGCAGGAGATGATGGGTGGAGAAAGGAGGGAGGGGTCAGCAGCAATGAGGGGGAGGAGGAATGTAGGGCTGTGTGGGTGAAAGAACTGACAGGAAAGGGGGAGGGGAAAGAAAAGTTGAGCAGGTTTAATAGAAAGCAGTAAAGTCAATGTTCATGCCATGTGGCTGGATGGTGCCGAGATAGAAAATAAGATGTTGTTCCTCCAATACATGGTTGGTCAGGGTGAGAATGTACTTAAGGCCATAGACAGACATGTGAGCACAAGAGTGTGACCCAGGATTGAAATGGTTGTCCACTGGGAGGTTGCTGTGGTTGCGAAAGGAGTAGAAGGGCTGAGTGATGCGATCTCCCAGTCTGCGACTGGTCTCTCTGATGTACAAGTGAAGTGTTGCTTCATATGGAAGACCTGTTTGGACCGTGATGGGGGAGGAGGTGTGGGCACAGGTGTTGCACCTCCTGCAGGCACAGGGGAAGGTGGCGGGAATGTGATGGGTGGAGAGGGATAAGTGAAAGAGTGAATCACAGATGGAGCACTCCCTGCGGAAGGCATAAAGAAGAGAAGGAAAAATGTCAGTGGAATCCTGTTGTAAGTGCCGGAAATTCCAGGGGATGATGTGTTGGATGTGGAAGCAGGTGGGGTGTTAGGTGAGGATGAGGGGGATTCTATGTTGGTTGCGTCTTGGGTTGGGGGGGCCCAGAGCAGATGAGTGCAAGATGCAGGTGAGGGCTGAGTTGATGGTGCTGGAGGGGAAGCCATGTTTGTGGAAGAAGGCAGACATTTCAGAACCTCTGGAATGGATGACCTCATCCTGGAAACCAATGTGACAGAGACAAAGAAATTAAGAGCAGGGGGAAGGGTACAAGTAAGTATAGTCCAGGTAGTTTTGGGAGTTGGAGGGTTTATAGTATATGTCAGTGGAAAGCTATTCTCCTGAGATAACAGGAAAATTCAGGAAGGGGAGATGGACCAGGTAAGTTTGAGATCGAGTTGGAAGTTGACAAGCTCATCATTCATGCATGAGGCAGGAAGAGTTGGGGTGGGGGTCTTGCCTGTGTAGGCTTGCAGCATAGATTGCTCCACAAAGCCTTCAAACAGACAGGAGTAGCTGGGACTCATGCAGGTACCCATGGCTACTCCTTTTATTTGGAGTAAGTGAGATGAGTTGAAGGAGGTTATTTAGAGTGAGGGCAGGGTGGTGGTAGAGGATGACTGGTTGGATCTTTGGTCCAAGAAGAAGTGAAGTGCTTTTAGACTTGTGTGGGGGATAGAGGTATAAAGGGATTGGACATTCATTATGAAGATGAGGTGGTCTGGTTTTGGGAATCTGGTCATTGAGGAGATGGTGGGCATATGAAGTATTATGGATGGTGGTGGCGAGGGAAAGTTCAATTTTTTTTTCATGGTATAAGTGGGAAAAATTGCTCGAGAGTTTTGTATGGAAACTATGAACAAATAGTTAAAGGAGATTTTTTTTGGAAATAATAATGTACTGTTTGCATGAGATGTTAAGGTTATCTGAAAAATTCTACATTAGGAGAAGTCCATTAATCTTACAGTTCATTAAATTCATGGTGCATACAGGCCATTTATATTGTGCAAAGGCTGCCACTGGAGTGTTCAGTTGGGCTTGAGATTCAAAATGTTGGATGTAGTAGAAAAGCTTTTGAAAGTTTCATACAACATTTCCTCTACTTCTGAAAGGTAGAGTGAATGAAGAAAGCTAGGTAGGTTCCAGACATGGGTCGAGAGTTGTGGTGAGAAATTGTTAGGGAAATGGGAGGGGACAAAAAGTATATCTTTCTGGAGGGTTGCAGAAATGGGCCTTGGAATCTTGGAATTCTTTGATCTGCTTTTGTGTGGATGGGACAGCATGATTAGCTTCCTAGAAAATCACCTAATGGGCTTGCTGTTCAGTGCAGAACATCTTGCCACGATGTTCAGATGCATACTTGTTTAACAATACAGTAACAGCAAACTGCTCATAACAAAATGCCATAAGACGCTTTTAGATGTTCCAAAAAAGATTTGGTGACTGCAGGCGCGGCTAGCAGAGTTCAGTTGGCATGTTTAGATGGCCACGGAATGGACGGCTTTCGGGCACTTGAATGTGCCAGCTGACTGCTAGCCGTTTAGCAGCAAATCTACTCAAGACAGCAGTCTGACAGCTCGCCTCACCGCTGCCTGACAGCCCCAGTACAGGACTGTGGGGCTGGGGCGGCCGGGGGGTGAGTATGGGGCTGGGGTGGCCGTCCCCGAGGATCCTGACTTATCGAAAGCTCTCACCTTTTAAATTTAGCGGGATTTTGTGTGCGTGTATAAGCCCAGTAGTCTCATGCCAGGGGACTGTCAGGCAGCGGGGAGGAAAGGGTGGCTGACAGTCAGCCTGCCTGCTGCTAGGCACCTGAAAGCTGCTAGAAGCTTTGCCTCAGCTGCTTTCAGCTGCAATGGGGAATACTCCGAGCAGGATATTATACCTACTGGAGAAGGGTAGGGCGAGTAGACCTCCTGGCTGGCTTTTCCTGTTTCAGATTGCCACACGACAGCTGCACAGGAGAATAATGTGCGGCTTTACAGTTGGGTATTGTGGCCATCTGAAACCGGCTATAGAATAGCAAGTGTATAGTTCTGAATTATTGATTATTGGCATAAAATTGCAAACTATCCACAGGAAATAGCAAATAGCAAGTGACCAAAAACAACAATTCCATGCATAAAGATTATTTGGATACATAATTTCAGTACTGAAGAAAGGCAAATGTAATAATTCACACGATAAATTGTCAGAATTATTCAGAGGCAAACTGAAGATTGAAGTGTATATTCAATACTTATTTCTATCTGGAAAATTGTAATAAATTTACAGAAATGCAGTACTATTTTGTGGGGACTCTTGAAGGCCATATCAGATGAGTTATTTTTTAATATTCTGTATTTGGCTGAGAATTTGTGAGGACATTGTTATCGTCAAGCCCATTTCATGATTTAACCCTTGAGAGCTGATTCAAAGCACTTGTGTGAAATCTGCATTCTGAACGTGTTATCGGCTTGAATCACACTCTCAGCCATCTGTTTCAGAGTATTTAAATTAGATTGCCATTTGCTCTGATATTTTAAACTCTGAATATTCCCAAAGGGAAAGAGAAAACTGCCACTCAGGTAATTGGAAGATTTAATGACTGGTATTTTATCATCAAAACACACAAGAACAGGTATTCATTTGCAAACTATAATTGAGTTCAGTTATTGGAAGGTATTGAACTTGTGTTCAGGGTCCCAATTACAGGATGGCCACAAAATCAGTGGCACAACTGGCAAAGTTGTTGCCGCACAGTTCCAGAGTCTCCGGTTTAATCCTGACTTCAGGTGCTGTCAGTGTGAGAATTTCATGTTCTGTAGTGTGCTTTGGTTTCCTCCCACAACCCAAAGATATGAAAGTTGGTAAATTAACTCACCACTCTAAATTGTCCATCGAGTGTTCATGAGTAGGGAAGCTGATGAGAAAGTATGCAGAAGAAAAATAATGGGATTAGTGTTGGATCAATGCAAATACTGTAGGTTGTTGAGGGTCAAAGGGCCTACTTCCCAACTGAATCTCTCTTTGATTCTCTGATCAACTCTAACCATCAGATGTGCCATTAACATTGAGGATGAGCAAAATTCAAGGCATAATTAAAGCTAGTCTGGAACAGATTTGGTTAATAAGTATAATGTCGTTTGACTATTTGCTGAAATGCTTTGTGAATTTCATGACTGTAAAAGGCGACATGGTTAGCGTAGCGAATGACTCACTATTCTGGCGCCAGCGACCATTGTTTGAATCTGGTGCTATCTGTAAGGAGTTTAGGTTTTCCCCATGACCTGCATGGGTTTTCCCTGAGTGATCTGGTTTCCTTCCATCTTCAAGACTACAGGGTTGTAGATTAAATGTGTGTAACGGGCGCCACAGGTTTCAATATCCAGAATTGGCTTTTACTATGTTGTAAATTTAAAAAAAAATTTACACTAGAGCTTAATGCATACTGTCCCCAGGTTATCATAGCCTGAATTATGGACAACTTGACATATAAATGGTTGGAGCAATGTCATAGGCAAAGGGGCTTGAACTGTACTCTAGTGTTGTTTGTTCAAATAGGCTACCATAATATTAAATTCTATTCATTATTTTGCATTTTGACTATAAACTCATTTTCATAACATTCAAAATGGTTATGAATGTATATTCACTACTGTGAAAGGCATTTCCCTCTGTCTTTCTCTGTCTCTCTCTCTCACAAGATCACAAGATAAAGAAACAGAAGTAGGACATTTGGCCCATCGAGTCTTTTCTGGAACTCCACCCTGAGCTAAATTGTTTTTGCATCTTGTTCCAAATTCCAGCCTTTTTGCCTATCCCTTGATAGCATGACTAATTAGATACCTATCAATTATAATCTCTTTCCTGTGATTTCATGGATTCTCATTAAGCAGCCTCTTATGCATCACCTTTTCAAAGGCCTTTTGAAAATCCAAATACACTGCATCCAAAGCCTCTCCCTTGTCCATCATACTTAAGATTACCTCAAAAAATTCCAATAGTTTGGTCAAACAGAAGCTTCCCTTCATGAAACCTCAAGGTGCATGGACCTGTCATGTCATGCACCTCGAGGTATTTCATTACCTCATCCTTGAGGATAAACTTCAAAAACTTTCCAACTACTGAGGTCAGACTAATAGGCATATAATTTCCTTTTTTCTGTCTCTCCCCTTTCATAAATAGAAGAACTACATTTGCGACATTCCAATCCTCCAGAACCATGCCAGAGTCTATTGATTTATGGAAAATCAATTGCATTGCCTCCACAATATGCAAAGCCGTCTCCTTCAGAACCCACGGGTGAACCTCATCTCGTCCGGGAGACTTATCTATCTTTAGTCCATTCAGTTTACTAAGCACTATCTCTCTAGTAATCCTGACTATTCTATTCCCTAAGACCTCTGGATATCAGGTATATGTCTTCCTCAATCTTCACTGCAAAATACTCATTTGGTTCCTCTGCCATCCCATTATAATTTTTCCAGCATCATTTTCAATCAGTCCTATTGTCTACCTGTCTCTCTTTTACTGTTTATATAACTCTTAGTATACTTTTGTATGTTATTTGCCAATTTCCTTTCATAATTCATCTTTTTTTGCCACTTTCTGTAAGTTTTTTAAAGTCTCCCAGTCCTCTGTTTTTCCATTAATTTTGCTTTATTGTATGCTCTCCTTTTTGCTTTTATTTTGGCCTTAACCTCTCTTATTACCCACATTTGTGCTATTTTTCTATTCATAATTTTTTTTGTGCTTTCTTGATTTCTTGTCCAAATATCATCCAATTCTGCTCTGCTGTCCCTCCATCTAGCTTACTTTTCCAGTCACCTTGGGCCAGTTCCTCTCTCAAACCACTGTAATTCCCTTTGTTCCACTGAAATATTGATGCACCTGATATCAACTTTTCTTTTTCATATTTGAAACTGAACTCAATCCTGTTATGATCACTATTTCCTAAGGCTTTAATTGCCTTTAATTCCCTAATCAGCTCAGATTCATTACACATAACCCAATGCAAAACCACCGATCCCCCTGCTGGGCTTATTGACAAGGTGTTCCAAAAAGCCACCCCGTCGGCATTATGCAAGTGCTCTCTCTCCTGAGATCCAGCACTTTCCTGACTTTCCCAATCCCCTCTCATGTTAAAATCCCCCATAACTGACATTTTCGTTCTTTAACTATTTTTCTATTTCCAGTTGTAAGTCGTTGTTCACTTCCTGACTGCTGTTTGGGGGCCTGTATATACTATTAAGGTCCTTTTAGCCTTGCCATTTGTGGTCATTCTGAACTTTGTTACCCTTGCCTTTTCTCAACCCATAAGGATTCTACCACTTCTGCTCCTATGTCCCTTCATTCTAGTGATTTAATATCATTGTTTACCATCAGGACCATGTCACCCCCTCAACGTACCTGCCTATTTTTCCTATACACGGTATACACTTAGGAATTCAGCTCCCAACACATCCATCATTAAGACATGTCTCAGTGATGGGTACAATGTCCTATCTTTCAATCTGTAGCTCTACAATAAACTCATCTACTTTATTTCTAATGCTCTGTACATTTAAGTACAGTGTCCTTAGACCAGAATCTGTTATCAATTTTGCTACATTCTTTTTTAAAAAATTTTATTTAAAAGATAGTAAAAAAAAAGCGTAACATACAGTATAGAAATAATCAAGAAAAAAATAAAGGTTTTACATTAACACCCATCCCACCCTCCCACCCCTTCAGCCAACTCCCTTAAGGGGAGCAAAAAAAATATAGAATATATATATATATATATATATAAAACATTCTAAATGTTAAATAACATTTCAAAGTATATCTAAATGCATATATTTCAAATACAGAGACCACTTACTAACAAAAGAAGAAGAATTATCATGTAAATTATAAGTAATTTTTTCCATGACAATTCATACTTTCAATTCATTGTGCCAATGTGATATATTAATTTCAGTTTCATCTTTCCAAGTACTAGCAACACATTTACGCGCTACTGATAACACCAAACGTACAAAAGCAATTTGAATTTTGTCCAATCCCATTCCCCTTAACAAATACAAATTTCCCAACAAACAAATCATTGGATCTAATGTTAATATAAAATTATATAACTTTTCCAAAACTACTTTAATTCCTTGCCAGAATGATTGAGCGTTAACACAAGTCCAAACAGCATGTAGAAAAGTTCCAATAAATGAGCCACATCTAAAACAAGAATCCGAATTACTAAACCCATTTTTTTTTGGCTTTTCTGGGGTCAAATATAATTGATGTAAAAAATTATAATTAATCATTCCATATCTTACATTAGTCAATTTAATTACATTTAATTTTAATTACAATTTAATTTAATTACATTGTCCTGACACACATTCGCCCAACCATCTTCAGGAAAAATAAATACTAAATCACTCTCTCATTAAAGTTTATAATTGTCCGAATCTTGTAACAAATTATACATAACTGAAATGTAACCCTTTTTCGGTATAGAAGAAATCAAAGATTCAAATCTCGACAAAGTAGGTAAAATCATCTCTCTACCATATTTATCTTTTATCAAAACTCTTTGATAATACGAAAACAAAGAATTTACAGGTATATCAAATCTTTCTCTCAATTGATTAAAAGAAAGAAATTGCCCCTCAACAAAACAATCTTGTATTGTCTTTATACATTTAGAATCCCAAATCTTTAAATGGTTATTAAACATTGAAAAAGGAATAAGCTGATTATTATACAATGGAGGTAAAATAGATAATTTATCTTTCGACCCTAACACCCTATTTTTTAATCCAAATCTTTAACAAATGTTTCATTATCGGCATATCATATTGCTGTAACAAAATCAAATTCCAACAAAATATAAATTAATGTATCTCAACCCTAGAAATGCACGCCATCTCCACTTTAGCCCAGCTAGGAGGCTGATCTAAATCCATCAATCTACTAATAAACTTCAACTGGGCCGCTTATAATAGTTTTGAAAATGTGGTAATTGTAGTTCGCCCAATGTATACTTTCATCTAAATATATCCAACACCACTCGAGCTAATTTACCTTTCCATAAAAACTCTCACACTACTTTATTCAAATCTTAAAAAATGCCCTTAGTAAGTAAATAAGGTATTGACTGAAATAAATATTGAATTCAAGGAAAAATATTCATTTTAATACAATTAACCCAACCAATCAAAGTTAATGGATGATCTTTCCACTTAATCAAATCTGTTTTAATCAATCTTAATATAGGTACATAATTTAATTGATATAATGATTGATAATTAGTATCCATAAACACATCTAAATATTTAATTTTACTTGTCCACCTTAATTTTGTAATAGTTTTAAATTCAGAATAATCTCCTACTCCATCTCGTAAAATTTCACTTTTATCTCAATTAACTTTATATCCCGATAATTCTCAAAATTTGAGCAAGCACTCTTGCAATTGTTTCAACGACCGTTCCGGTTCTGTCAAGTATTCCAACACATCGTCTGCAAATAATTTAATTTTATATTCTTCATTCTTAACTCTTATCCCTCTAATTTCTTCATTTTGTCTAATAGCCTGAGCTAACGGTTCAATAACCAATGCAAATAAGGCTGGTGACAACTGGCAGCCCTGTAGAGTTGAACGAGTCAATTTAAATGGTAGAGAAATCTGTCCATTTGTCACCATCCTAGCAATTGGGTTCATATATAAAGCCTTAACCCAACCAATAAAAAATGGCCAAATTTCAATTTCTCTTACACTTCAAATAAAAAATCCCACTCAACCCTATCAAAAGCTTTTTCTGGATCTAATGCATCCACCATAGAATGGTTAGGTTGCTTTCGATATGCGTTGACCAAGTAATTAATCGAAATATATTGTCTGATGCATTTCTATTCTTAATAAAACCTGTTTGATCAATATGTACCAATTTAGGTAATTATTTAGCAAGTCTATTAGCTAATACTTTCGCTATAATTTTATAATCTACATTCAATAAAGAAATGGGTCTATATGAAGACACTTTTAATGGATCTCTTTTTTTGGAATGACATTTATTAAAGCACTTAAACATGATTCTGGTAACTTCTGATCTTCAGTAACTTGATCAAACACTTCTCCGAATACATTAGAGAAATCATCATAAAAAAGTTTATAAAATTCCACAGGGAATTCATCATTCCCTGGGAATTTTCCATTAGGCATTTCCTGAATAGCTTCCTTAATTTCAAAATCCGTAAATGGAGATTCCAATTCCTGAACATCATTTCTGTCTAACTTTAATTTAGATAAGTAAGAGTCAATAGAACCATTATCCTGTTTCCCCTCAGAAATATATAATTTTAGATAAAATGAATAAAACTGGTCATTAATTTCCTGAGGTTTATAAGCAATTTTTGAATTCTTCTTAACAGCATTAATAGTCCGAGATGTCTGTTCAGCTTCCAATTGCCAAGCAAGTACCTTATGAGCTCTTTCCCCCAACTCATAATAACGTTGTTCAAATCGATTAATTAAGCGCTCAAACTGTTTAAGTTTGTAAAGTATTATATCGTAATTTAAAACTCGCTAATACGACTTTTTTTTATCTTCTGTTACACCTTTCTGAAAATCTTTCTCTAACTCAGCAATCTTATTTTCTAACTCTAAACTTTCTACCATATATTGTTTCTTAATTTGGTAGAATAACTAATAATTTTCCCCCTCAAATATGCTTTTAAAGCATCCCATATTATAAAATGGTTATCCACAGAATTAACATTCTCGGTCAAAAATAAAGAGATATGCTCTTTAACAAAAATAACAAACTCTTTTTATTTCATTAACATTGCATTAAACCTCCATCTAAATGACTGACGTACTACCTCCAAACTTTCACAAGAAAAAAGTAATCATGAATGATATGATATAATTCTACTTTTATTTCTTTGGCTTGGCTTCGCGGACGAAGATTTATGGAGGGGGTAAAAAGTCCACGTCAGCTGCAGGCTCGTTTGTGGCTGACAAGTCCGATGCGGGACAGGCAGACACGATTGCAGCGGTTGCAAGGGAAAATTGGTTGGTTGGGGTTGGGTGTTGGGTTTTTCCTCCTTTGCCTTTTGTCAGTGAGGTGGGCTCTGCGGTCTTCTTCAAAGGAGGTTGCTGCCCGCCAAACTGTGAGGCGCCAAGATGCACGGTTTGAGGCGTTATCAGCCCACTGGCGGTGGTCAATGTGGCAGGCACCAAGAGATTTCTTTAGGCAGTCCTTGTACCTTTTCTTTGGTGCACCTCTGTCACGGTGGCCAGTGGAGAGCTCGCCATATAATACGATCTTGGGAAGGCGATGGTCCTCCATTCTGGAGACGTGACCCATCCAGCGCAGCTGGATCTTCAGCAGCGTGGACTCGATGCTGTCGACCTCTGCCATCTCGAGTACTTCGACGTTAGGGGTGTAAGCGCTCCAATGGATGTTGAGGATGGAGCGGAGACAACGCTGGTGGAAGCGTTCTAGGAGCCGTAGGTGGTGCCGGTAGAGGACCCATGATTCGGAGCCGAACAGGAGTGTGGGTATGACAACGGCTCTGTATACGCTTATCTTTGTGAGGTTTTTCAGTTGGTTGTTTTTCCAGACTCTTTTGTGTAGTCTTCCAAAGGCGCTATTTGCCTTGGCGAGTCTGTTGTCTATCTCATTGTCGATCCTTGCATCTGATGAAATGGTGCAGCCGAGATAGGTAAACTGGTTGACCGTTTTGAGTTTTGTGTGCCCGATGGAGATGTGGGGGGGCTGGTAGTCATGGTGGGGAGCTGGCTGATGGAGGACCTCAGTTTTCTTCAGGCTGACTTCCAGGCCAAACATTTTGGCAGTTTCCGCAAAGCAGGACGTCAAGCGCTGAAGAGCTGGCTCTGAATGGGCAACTAAAGCGGCATCATCTGCAAAGAGTAATTCAGCTCTTAATACTCTACCTTGCAAATGTGCTGATACCAAAAATAAATCAAATCTAGAAAACGAATCTTGTCGTGAAGAATAAAAAGAAAAATCTTTCTCTGAAGGATTAACTTTTCTACAAATATCCACCAAATTTAAATCTTTCATTAACTCATTAATTTGTGTTGCCATCTTTGATTTCCTTATACTTTCTGGATTTCTGTCCAGTAAAGGGTCCAAAACACAATTAAAATCACTACCAACTAAGACGTTTTCATTAGCTTGAGTTAACAGTAAAAAAAGCTTCTGAAATAAACCACTCATCACCTTTATTAGGGGCATAAAGATTCAGCAAAAATTTTACAGTTCACTCTTAATACTCTGCCAGCATACCCCTCTGAAGATTCCAATTCAAATGGTAAATATTTTATGAATCAAAATCGCTACTCCTCTTGCCTTAGAATTAAAAGAAAAAGAAAAAACATGACCAACCCAATCTCTTTTCAATTTCAAATGTTCTTTTTCAGTCAAATGTGTTTCTTGTAAAAAAGTAATATCAATTTTCATTTTCTTAATATCAGCCAATATTCTCTTTCTCTTAATTGTATTATTTAATCCCTGAACATTAAAAGTTGCAAAATTCAATTTAGACATCTTTTTTAACTACTAATATATTTACACACTATAAAATAATGCTCCCCTCTATAATTCCTCCAAAAGAAAACCCCTCAATTTTTTTTTTAATTACAAATGAAAACCACCCAAAGGTAGTAACACCCTAATAATCTGGGTGTGGTAAGCCCACTAGCAGCAGATGACTATCAAAGTTTTCAGTGTCATCCACCCCACCCCCCCCCACCCCAGCCAGCTACATATTTATTATTTAATTAAACACAATAATACGTAGTCCATATATTCAGCCCAATGATTCCAAGCCCAACAACTGCTCCGGATCTTCAACATCAAGAAGACTTTGTGTCATCTCTTCTTTCTTTCCATTCTTTCCATACCCATGTCAATTTCTATTTCCATTAACCCTCCTCTTAGGAGACAACGGAGGAGAACGCCCATTTCTTCGCAGTTCCGGCAAAGAATTAGCAAAAACCAAAGCATCATGATCATTCTCAAAGAATTAAGGTTAAAAATTTCCATAAAAATACCTTCAAAATTGCAGGATAACGAAAAGCAAACCTGTAGCCTTTTCGCCACAAAACACCTTTGGCCATATTAAATTCTCATTGTCTTCTAATAACCTCTTGGCTCAAATCGGCATAAAAGAACACTCTGTCATTTTGAACCAATAATGGAGACTGATTCTGCCGTGCTTTCTGTACTGCCATACGTAGAATCTTGGTATTTTAAGACTGCTCTTGGTGTTTGTCCTGGAAGCGGTTTTCTTCTCAGAACTCTGTGAGCCCGATCCAATTCCAAGCCCTCAGGAAAAAGCTCTTTACCCAGCACCTCTGGGATCGAATAATTAAAATTTTTTATAGGATCGGCACCTTCAATGTCCTCTGGAAGACCAACTATTTTCACATTATTCCTTCGGCTTTGATTTTCCAACGAATCAATCCTCTTCATTAAATCTCTTTTTTAAAACCCCCAATCTACAAAAGAACCTTCCACTTTTTCAATTTTTTCTCTATTACGTTCCACCTGATTTTGACACTCAGAAAAGGCTGATTCAATTTTCTTAAAATTATCTTGCACAGTATCAACTGATTTTATACATCGATTAATATCACTCTTAACTACAGTCATTTCCTGTTTCATAGTTGACATTTCATCACACAGGGTATTCATTTTTTATTTTCATCTCCATAAATCCTTGATTCACCTGAATTGATATTTGTTTTGACATATTGTGCATTTGACAAGCAATCCCTTCCAAAATAGTAAACACTAAATCCATTCCAGATTCCACCTCCACTTTTTGAAGTCTACCTCCTTTAACTTCAGGTTCTTCCTCCTGGACAAATTCCACTAAGGTAAGTTCCTCTTCTTCCTCAGTCAATGTAGATCCTTTAGCTGAACAGCTGCGTGTCTGGACACCCGACACCGGCACCTCGACCTCTTCGGGATGCCGGCGTTCGGACTCCCCTACAGCCCATACTTTGTCCAGCAATTCTCGGACTCGGTATGCCCCACGCAAGGCAGGCAACGCTGCCGGACATGCAGAAGCATCCTACACTGCACACCACCGAGCCGCCCAGCGATGTTGCGGGTTCGCAGGTCCCCTTGTTGGCCGTGCCGCCCGCATGCATGACTTCAGGTGAACGCAGATTGGCAATGGCTGAGCTCACCAAGGTTTCGGCATCCATTTGCGGAGGCAGGATCGGCGCTGGAGTCAAACTCGAACAGGCTGGAGTCCTTTGAGGCTTAGAGACTCCCAGCGATGATTCTGTGGATTCAGCTATGCAGGTAGTCCTCAATTCTTCCGCACTTTTGTATGGTAATTTTCACATTGAATGCCATCATAAATCACTGTTATTTAAACAACTGTAAATAATATTTTTGACCACTTTTATGCTTTTTAAAAACTGGGTATTTAGTGATCCAGCTGGGGAAAGGTGGAATACACATCTTTCTTTTACGCCATCTTGGCATCCCCCAATTTTGCTGCATTTCTGTTGTTCATCAAATTCTCGTGTCTTTTCACCTGCATGTCCTTTCTGTCTTCTTTCCTGCAGATTATTTTTGACATTTTTCTATTTCCTCTTACGAACCTAACGTCCTGGTTCCCTTCTACCCTAATCTTCGCGTTCATATTCTGATTCCCACTCCACATGCCAAACTATGTTAAACCCTCCCAACAGCTCTTGCAAGCCTGCCTGTCAAGGTATAGGTCTCTCTCCCGTTCAGGTCCAGCCCATTCTTTTTGTACAGGTCAGACCTTCCCTAGAAGAGATCCCAATTATCCAGAATTCTGAAACCCTACCCCCTGCACCAATGCCTCGCATTCATTTGGCTCAACTTCCTGTTCCTAACATTTTTGGTATGTGGCACAGGCAGCAATCCTGAGATTACCACCCTTGAGGTCCTGTTTTCTTCAACTTTCTTTACTCCCTCTATTCCTCTTCAAGATCTCATCTCCACTCCACTCTGTCGTTGGTCCCCACGTCAGCCACGAAACTTGGTCACTCACCCTCCCCTCCAGAATTCTATGAACTCTCTCACACTCACCCCCCTCCTCTCCCCCCTCCTCTCCCCCCCTTCCTCCCCCCCTTCCTCCCCCCCTCCTCCCCCCCCCTTCCTTCCCCCCTTCCTCTCCCCCCTTCCTCTCCCCCCTTCCTCTCCCCCCTTCCTCTCCCCCCTTCCTCTCCCCCCTTCCTCTCCCCCCCTTCCTCTCCCCCCCTTCCTCTCCCCCCTTCCTCTCCCCCCTTCCTCTCCCCCCCTTCCTCTCCCCCCCTTTCTCTCCCCCTTCCTCTCCCCCCTTCCTCTCCCCCCCTTCCTCTCCCCCCTTCCTCTCCCCCCTCCTCTCTCCCCCCTCCTCTCCCCCCCTCCTCTCTCCCCCCTCCTCTCTCCCCCCTCCTCTCTCCCCCTCCTCTCTTCCCCCCTCCTCTCTCCCCCCTCCTCTCTCCCCCCATCCTCTCTCCCCCCTCCTCTCTCCCCCCTCCTCTCTCCCCCCTCCTCTCTCCCCCCCTCCTCTCTCCCCCCTCCTCTCTCCCCCCCCCCTCTCTCCCCCCCTCTCTCCCCCCCTCCTCTCTCCCTCCTCCTCTCTCCCTCCTCCTCTCTCCCCCCCTCCTCTCTCCCCCCCTCCTCTCTCCCCCCCTCCTCTCCCCCCCTCCTCTCCCCCCCCTCCTCTCCCCCCCCCTCCTCTTCCCCCCCCCCTCTCCCCAGTCAGGTCTGCCATTGCTTTTTTCCAACGCCCTTCATAAATTTTGCTCTATTGGCCACCAGTTTTCCCACAGTTTAAAAATTGTCTGCTATCGTAATTTATTGCCTCTCACCCCCCCATTGCAATTCTCCCACGACAAAGTTTATACTTTCATTTTAATCTTTTCTTCCTGCACTCATGCAAAAACTTGGGCCATTTCAGTCCCACAATGCAATTACCCATTTTACAATTGCCTGATTGCAAGGCCGGTGTTTGCATTTGCCTGGGATTGTACTAAGGGTCGAGGCCGTTAATCACCAGTGTGAGATGATATCATCTGATGCAGGTGTTTAGCTGATTTTATTTTCACACTAGGCACTTTAAAGTTCAATTGGCGGTTAATTCCTGAGATCACTTGCAAACGTGAAAGGGGCTTCTGTCTCTCCCTCTCCCCTCAATCTCCTTTGACAGAGCCAAAAAGAATTATCGCCTCTCCTGTTATCATATCCAATTAACACCTTTTTTAGTCTAGACCCCTCCCACGGCTAGTCATCCGTCTCTTTATTGAGACACCTTTTGGTAACATTGGAAATGTATCTTGGACACTGTGAGACTGGCTAAGTTCCTCAAGCATTTCTGTGTGTTTTTAATCTATTTGGGTGCACACTTTTGACCTCTCTTTTGATTGGGATTGAACATCTGTCTTAAATTCTTCTGTTGATTAAGCATTCTGTGCAGAATAAAACATTGCTTTCATTACAGTTACATTCTTTAGAGGCTGAAGAGCTGAAGTCTCCAGGTTAGATATTATCTCACCTAATGTCTCAGTTCTACTAGGAAGGTTTATGACGATTACACTGCATGAGTCACAAGGGAAAATACCAGGATACTGGAAATATTGTGGTATCTGTATTAAAAAAATAATTCCACAAATGCAATTTGTTGTTGATTAATATTAGTCACACAATGCAGAGTTGCAGAAACATCCATCAGTCCTGTGGTTATTTATTTAGAACTTGGTGAACTCGAGTCAGTTTCATACTTTCTAATCCTTTTTGTGTAAATGATTTTCCTGTCAACTCTGGTAAACATTTCAACATTCCGTGTGCAGAGTTTCCACTTAGCATTTGAGAAAATTCTACATGATTGTTGAAGATCAAAGTTATGAGGATTTAGAATGAATCTCAACTGGAGTAAAATTCAGCTGAAGGAGAGAAAATGTCTGGTCTATTGGGCCTGCTCTGCCATTCATTAAGGGCAAGGCTGATCTGGCCATGGACTTGACTCTGCTTACTTGCCTTTTCTCCACTGCCCTTAATTCCCTATTTAAAATCTGTTTTTGCCTGCAATGTATTTAGAGGCAGGATCTCCTGCTTCCATGGAAGAGAATTCCATCGAATCACTACTCTGAGAGAAACATTTCCTCCTAATCTGTTTTAAATCTTATCCTGTAAATGTTGAGACTACATTCCTAGTTCTTGTCTCATTTGTTGGAGGAAATGACCTCCATGTTTCTATCTTAACTATTCTTTTCATAATTACTGCATATATTTTGGTGTATAACTCAATTCTTGAAACCCTCAGAAGTCTCTCAGAAATGTGGGGTTGACAAAAAGGCCAGATACACTTTTGAGATCTTAAATTCGATTTGGCGTACAAGTCAACACTTTCAAAATGGATGGTCTCACACTTAGCATCACTCCTTCTGGCAGATGCTTACTCACCCACTCAATGTGTCTTTAAATCTTGACAGACTGTGTCTCCTCCACATAATTTGCTTTTTCACTCAATTTGATGTCATCACCAAATTTAGATATGCTGCTCTTGGTTCCCCTGAATACTTTCATCTAATCCTATACCCATTTACGTATCAAAATATTTTTTTTAAATTTCAGGCAGGTTGTTTCATAAACACACCACCTCTATGGAAGAAGTTGCCCCTCAGATCCCTGTTACATCCCTGCCCCCACCGCTGTAAACCTTTGCCTTTCAATTTTAGACTTTCCTACCCTGCCAAAAAGACTGCTATTCTCCTTTTAGCCACCATAATTTTGTTTTCCTATGTAAGCCCACTCCTCAGCTTTATGCTCCCCAAGGGAAATAATCCTAGCTTATCTCTATAATTCAAGTTCTCCTGACCAGCAGCATCTTTCTGAATCTTTATTGCTCTCTTGACAGTTTCAAGAAATTCATACCTGTGGCAAGGCTTACAATGCAGGCAGTTCCCAGATCATGAACAAGTTCCATTACCTAGGTCTCTCCATAAGCCGAATTTGTACACAAGGTGGAACAGGTACTTAAGGTTCTTATTTAGTGTTTGTGAGGTAACAATATGCACATGCACTAATTGGGGAACAGCCTGTTTGTAAGTACAAGTTTTTTGTAACCCGGATGTTTGTAACCCAGGGACTGCTTATATTCCAAATCATACATCCAAACTCCTGTACTCGTTGTTATTGATGAAGGCAAGAGTTCCAAACTATATCTTCACAATATCTCCCTAGGCAACGGTGTAAAGCAAGGCTGCATTCTTGCTCCAACTCCATCTTCTTCAGCATGATGCTATAAAGGGCCACAGAAGACCTTGATGAGGAGGACGGTGTGTACGTCGGATGCCGCACCGATTGCAGTCTGTTCAACCTGAGGTGAGCACAGTGCCACACCAAGATATTGGAGCAACTCATTCGAGAGCTACTCTCCGCTGACGATGCTGCCTTTGTTGCCTATTCAGAGACAGCCTTGCTGTGTATAACATCCTGCTTTACAAAGGCTGCTGAGCTCTTCAGACGGGAAGTCAGCTTGAAGAAGACAGAAGATCTCCATCAGCTCACACTTCAGGAAGAGTACCACCCTCCCTGTATTGCCATCGGTGAAAATGAGCTGAAGTCAGACCAGCAGTTCAGCTACCTGGGGTGCACCATCTCATCAGGTGCCAAGATGGATAGAGGTTGACAACAGACTGGCAAAGGCAAACAGTGCATTCGGCAGGCTGTACAAAAGAGTCTGAAACAACAAGCATCTGAAGAAAGGCACAAAGTTCACTGTGTACATTGCCATGTACTGACCACTCTCCTCTGTGGCTCTGAGTTGTTGGTCTCCAACCATCACTACCTCCAACTCGTTGAGCGCTTCCACCAACGCTGCATCCGCACCATCCTGAACATTCACTGGAATGATTCCATCACCGACGTTTAAGTTCTCAAACAAGCAGAGGTTACCAGCATTGAGACCATGGTGTTGAAGACACAGCGCAGGGCATGTCTTCAGGATGGAGAATCGTTGCCTGCCAAGATAGTGCTGTATGGCAATCTTTCCACTGTCTGGCAATCTTTCCACTGGCCACTATGACAGAGGGGCTCTGAAAAAGAGATACAAGGGCTCTCTGAAGAAATTCCTTGGTGCCTGTCACATTGACTATTGCAAATGGACTGCATGCCTCCAATTGTGAGGGTTGGCGACATAGCATTCAGCAGTCTGTATCCTCCTTCAGGACCACTTGCAGGACTGGCCTTGAGGACTAAAGGATATAGAGGAAGAACTGTGATGTAGCAGCACTAAACCCAGAACAGAATTTCCCTTGCATCCGGGCATGTTTGTGCTGCATTGACTTTGTCAGCCACGAGCAAATCTGCAGCAAACACAGACCCCGCCCCCTTTCCTAAATCTTAGTTTGTGAAGCCATGTACAAACTATGTGAAGCCATGTACTCATTATTGTTATTGATGAAGGCAAAAATTCCAAACTATGTCTTCATCATCCTGTCTGGCTGCATACCTGTACCCCTGGATCTTGCTGTAATAATACAGTACCAAGGGCACTACCATTTCCCATGTACGTCCTTCCTTTGTTTGACTTTTCAAAATGCTGACCTGAATGAAACTCCTTCCTACTGTTCCTTGGCCTGATGACTCAGTTGATCACATTCCTGTTGTAATTTTAGCTGCCACTACTCATTGTCCATTATTCTACCATTTTTAATGTCCACCTCAAGCCTACTAACCATGCCGACTGCACTCTCATCCAGACAGTTGATATAAACAGTGGTGCTGGATTTAACATGTGAGTAATTAGATTGGAATTTTCAATTAAATTCATTTGAAATTGAGGAATGATTTTGTAACAAACTCCAACATTGATTCTGGCTTTACATTTCTTTAAAAGCTAAGGTACTCCAATCTGAACAAGATTTAACATTTACAAATCTTGTACAAGAAAAATATTGCAGAAATCACTCAAATTCTCAATAGTTCATTCACACTGAGGGCAACTCCAACAGTGAAAGGCCATGCATTAACTTCTGATTTTTGGTTTGAAAGGCACATGAATGTACTCCTGATTTATTACCAGATTTCCATCAAGTGGTGAGAATCGATTCTGACCACTGAATATTTGCTTCTGAATTGAATGATTTAGGCAGTCTCCACCTTGCACAGCTGTCAAACAAATCAAAAAGTTGTGAATGAAACCTATTTTTATCTCATACAATGGCCATTGGGGATCAAGGCTGAACTTGATATGTCTTATTTTTGTTGCCCCGTTATTCCTATGAAGTTTCTTCTGGCGGACTCAGTATAATCTGTATTGTAATAGAAATCATTGATCATTTACATGCATTAGTTTGTAATGTTTGACCAATGCTTGACTTCTGCATGATAAAATTTCATTTATGCAGCAGCAGTTCAAGCTTTGAACATGTTGATACTGATTTGTGTTGATTTTCATGACTCTTGGTTGTAAATTGAAGAGAAGTTTGCTTCATTCTGACTGATGATAGGTAATTGCTGACGTGTGATCTACCTGCTTAGAATATTGTATGTACTTTCCAGATATCATTACCAGGAAAATGCATGGAAGTTTAAAGTGGAAATATTGCTGAATCAAATAATTTAGCGTTGAATGTTATACTGGAGGTTTATATGTTTTTGAGTCAAAGGTTATGGGAAGAAGACAAGATAATGGGGTCGAAGGGAAGAATTGTTCAGCACAAACTACAAGGGCTGAAGGGGTCTGTTTCTGTGCTGTAGTGCTCTTGGGTTCTAAGAATATATTAGCCATGAGTCAAATAGTGGGGCAGAATCAATGGTTCAAATGGCCGAATTCTGCTCCCATCTTTTATGTCTTTAATTCCTTATTCTTGGAAGCACCCTTTTAAAGCTGTTCTTTTTACACCTAATTTGATCAGTAATGATTCCTGTCAATATTACATCTCCATCTCCATTCGCAACATTTGCTAAGTCCAGAAACTCAAACTTGAGAAGTTTTCATAATACATTTCTGTATTTTGATAATTTATCGTATTAACTCGTGTGATAGTTGAGTTTTGGGGACCAGTTTTTCAGGTCAAATTTGAAGGGGGGGGGGAGTTGACTTTTTCGTGAATACCACTTTTGACCATGGTAGGTACCTGCATCATTCAAAGGTCGGGGTGTCGGGTATTCAGATGGGTGGTCGGTCAGGTCGTCAGGAGTTCAGATGGGTGGGCATTTGGGGTGCCAGGCGCTCAGGTGGGCAGGCAGTTGGAGAGAGGATCTGCTGTTGGCGCGTTTGGAGCACGGATGGGTGGGTATTTGAGCTGTCAGGAGCTCAGATGGGCAGGCAGTCGGGGCGAGAATCTGCCATTAGGGCCTCGGGAGCTTGGATGGGCAGGCGGCCAAGGCAAGGGTCAGCAGTTGGAGCATTAGGAGCTTGGATGGGTGGGCGGTCGGGTCCATAAGGAAAATGTGCAATTTTTCAGCCAAAATGTTGGGGTCATGTGGGTGGGGGGGATGTGATGACTTTTACATGTGCAAATCAGACAACTCAATCTGCAGCTGAGCTTTAAACAAGATTGGGTTGGGAAGATTTAGAGTCAGAACAACATGAAGGTCAAAATGTAAAGTTACAACTTGGTTAATGATAGGTATGATGTGACACATTTTAACTGTAATTTTTCGTGAATGACAATGTATGACGTCAGAAGATGTGCAGATAAACTCCTGATAATGCAAGAAAAAACGGCATTTAATCCAGACTCCGAATTGTATATTGACCATTCAGTAATGACTCATGGCGGAGCAGCAAAGTCTGGTTAAAAATTTCTAAGTACTTTAGAAAGCCAGAAGTGAATGCATGGCTTCCAGAAGATATTTGGGGTAGGCTTTCCTCATTTAAATCCTTGTTCACAGTCATCTGATCAGTTTGCTTTGGCTTCTGGCCAAATTGGAAACCCAGAAGGACCACTGCTGAAGTGCCAATTCGATCAATGATAAAGTACTCAACTGGACCTCACTGATCCAAACTCTGGCAGTGAGGTTTGTATGTGGTCTTCTGCCCAGTGAATGAAGTGCACTGAACTTCATCCAACTTTGTATCCAACCTGTAGGAAAATCATGAGCATTTAACAGGAACTACAAAATGTGATTTTGAAGGGTATTTAATAAATATTTGAAATAATTGGTATAATTCCTTGTATTTCTGAATTAACAATGCTCTGTTTAATTATATTGGGTCAATAAAAGCCTGTCATGCCCACCTAAATAATATCTCCTTGTCACCCAATAGGTTTAGCATATCACCCTTTTTGGTTGCTTTGGTTGTGTTCATTATTGTGTCTGAAATGATGACTGGAGACGACAGGTGCAATGAACTTTATTAAGTATAAATCAAACACATTGACGTGGCAGGGAGAGAGAGCCTTCAGCTCAGCATCTGCTCTCTTAACAGTACTGTACTCCACTGCAATGACCTCACAGCACCTGCACATGTGCCGTGCACCCTTGTAGGTATAAAGGTTGCAGTAGGAGTAGGACAGCTAATAGCAGCATCTGTTTACATCCCTTTTCTTGAGCCAACCCTCCCTCACATCACATTAAGTACCTGCTGTCATGATAATGAATATGTATGAGATGTACCGGAAGTCACGTGGTAGGAGAGAGAGATAAGAGCACAAGCAGGAGAACAAAGGAAACTGGAAAATAAAGACACTGAGAAGTTTACCTGATAAAACTTGTGTTAGATGTTTTATTAACTTCACATTTCGGGCCACAAATGTGACATTGGCGACGAGGATGAAAGAAGCTTGAAGAAAATTAAAGACTAAAGAAGATTACAGAGGATTACAGAGAACTTCAAGGTGATAAGAATTTTCTCTTTGACTCATTACTTTTGGGGCTGGAATATTTCCTCATGGCTGGGGCAGACGGTGTCTTTCTAACACAGTGGAATTGCTCATTTTGACCCAACGGGTGATGCAAGCACTGTAAGTGTGAAGTGGAAGGCATGGCTGGAAGAATTTGAATCCTACGCCGACAGTCGTGGCCTATTTCTAGATACCGGTACAGTTGAACAAAAAGCGCAGAGGAGGGCGTTACTTGTTTTCACTGTGGGACCCGCAGTTTGGGAAACATTTAAGACACTTTTGAATACTGGATGAATACCGGAAAGCAGTAGATGCATTAAATGCACACTATGTAGTGACACCGAATGCTACATTTCAACGCCATTTGTTTCGGAGAACGAGACAAGAAGATGGCCAGACAATTGCTCAGTACGTGACGAGACTACGCCAGCTAGCTGTTGGATGCAATTACATGCCAGCTGATTTGGACAACCAATTACTGGATCAAGTCGTACAGCACTGTAGATCAGATAAACTCAGAAGACGTCTACTGGAAAGAGGGATTGAGTTGAACTCACTGATGCTTTAGCCATTGCTGCTGCATTAGAGGCTGTTGAAGGGCAATTTCATACCATGTCCCTGAAAGAACTCAAGCCAGCAAATTAAGAGGCTCTCACATCGCCATAACCAGCTAAGATATACATCGACACAGGACGTGGAGTGTTATCGATGTGGAAACCGAGGTCACTTTGGAAAAGACCCATATTGCCCGGCCAAAGGCAAAGTTTGCAGAAAGTGTGGAGGTAAGGACCACTTTGCAAAGAAGTGCAAAAGCAAGTCCAATGCAGACCAGAAGAGGAAGAGTACAACTTCCAAAGGCAAAGCCTGGGGGAAAGGAAAGAATCCTGGAAAGAAAGACACCATTCGCCAGATAGACGGTGACGATGATGATACCCAGGAGGGACAGAGTTGTTACCAATTTACGTTGAATGAAGTACATCATGAGAAGGTCCCAGTGATCATTGGTGGAGTGACAGTGCAGGTCATTGTAGACTCAGGCAGTGACAGTAATGTGATTGATCGACATTTATGGGAGAAGTTGAAAAGGAAAAAGATCATCTGTACCTCAAAGAAGTGTTCCAAGAAACTGTATCCATACACAGCAACCAAGCCATTGCAGACCATTGGATGTTTTACTGCAACTGTTGAAGCTGGAGATAAATACACCGAAGCAGAGTTTATGGTCATAGAAGAGAGGGGAGAACCATTGCTGAGTAGAAGCACAGCACAAGACCTGGCAATACTTCATATTGGAGCTTGTGTCAATTCAATTCAGTCATACGAGGATATGAAGCAAGAATTCCCCGCAGTCTTCCAAGGAGTAGGAAAGCTGAAAGGTCGACAATTGAAGCTAGCGGTAGATGAAACGGTCAAACCCAAGGCACAACCAATGCGCCGAACTCCGTTTGGACTTCGTGGGAAAGTCAAAGCCAAAATTAAAGAATTGATCGAACAAGACATTATTGAACCGGTGGAACATTCGACACAATGGGTCAGTCCTGTAGTGATTGTGCCCAAACCAAAGGGTGACATAAGACTATGTGTTGACATGAGAATGGCCAATGAACCTATAATTAGAGAACGACACCCTATACCAACAGTGGAGGAAATACTTCAAGAACTAACTACCAGCAAGGTATTCGCAAAAATTGATCTGAAATGGGGCTATCATCAATTAGAGCTGGATCCAGGTTCCCGAGATGTAACAACATTTGTGACTCACTGTGGATTGTATCGTTACAAGAGACTATCATTTGGAATTAATGCAACTTCGGAGATCTACCAATATGAAATCCATCGAGTGATTCAAGGCATTCCTGGAGTTGCCAACATTTCTGACGATATCATAGTCCATGCAACAATGAAGGAAGAGCATGACAGACGGTTGAGGCGTGTACTATCTAGACTACAGGAGGCAGGCTTTACCGTGAATGGAAACAAATGCCAGTTTGGTGTGTCAGAAATGGACTTCATGGGACACAGACTTACACGGGAAGGACTAAACCCTGCAGAGGCCAAGGTGAAAGCTATTGCAGAGGCACGTGCACCTCAGAACGCAACAGAGGTGAGGAGTTTCCTGGGATTGGTTAATTTTTGTGCAAAGTTCATTCCTAATTTCGCTACAGTGGCAGAACCACTAAGGAAACTAACCAGGAAAGGTGTACCATTTCATTTTGGATCTGAGCAGAAGAAAGCGTTCACAGCGCTGAAGCAAAGCCTGACAGATGCACAAACTCTTGGATATTATGATCCGGTGGCATCAACCAAAGTCATAGCAAATGCCAGCCCGGTTAGTTTAGGAGCCGTGTTGGTCCAGATGCATGATGGAGGACCAAGAATCATTGCCTATGCCAGCAGATCGTTATCAGATGTGGAAAGAAGATACTCTCAGACAGAGAAAGAAGCACTCGGACTTGTATGGGCCTGTGAGAGGTTCCATGCATATTTATACGGCATTGAATTTGAACTCATCACAGATCATAAGCCATTAGAGGTGATCTATGCACCTAGATCCAAACCATGTGCCAGAATAGAGAGATGGGTACTCAGACTACAACCCTACAAATATAAAGTAATCCACATTGCAGGGAAAGCAAACATTGCAGATCCGCTGTCCAGATTGGTGAAGGATGGTGGTCCACAATCCAAGTCAGAATTGGGAACAGAAACAGAGAGCTTTGTACGCTTCGTAGCTATTCAGACGACACCAAAAGCTGTGACTACGAAGGAAGTCGAGAGAGAATCCGAACGTGATCCAGAACTCATGGAAGTAAGAGAATGCATACAGAGTGGATAATGGGACAAGTGTACTCACAAGGCTTACATTCCCATTAGAGACGAACTTTTTTGCATTGGACAGTGTGTATTAAGAGGTTGCAGATTGATGATACCGCAAAGATTGAGACCGAAGATCGTATCCTTAGCGCATGAAGGACACCTAGGTATTGTTGGTACCAAGCAAAACCTCAGGACCAAGGTATGGTGGCCAGGTTGTGATAAAGACGCAGAGAAATTTGTTAAAACTTGTCACGGATGTCAAATCACAAGTAGGAGTAATCCGCCAGAACTGATCCGGAGTACGCAACTCCCGACAGGACCATGGACCGACGTAGCTGTTGATTTTCTTGGTCCTTTACCAATTATGGTAGTGATAGATTACTACAGCAGATACTATGAGTACGTGGTGTTGAAGTCCACAACCACTGAAAAAACAATACAAGCATTAGCAGAGATATTCGCAAGATATGGATTACCTGTTACATTATACTCTGACAATGGTCCACAATTCATTTCAGAGACATTTGCGGAATACATGAGGACCACAGGTATCCACCATCATAAAGTAACTCCGAAATGGCCGCAAGCCAACGGAGAAGTAGAGAGACAAAATCAGTCCATTGAAAAACGATTGAGGATTGCACACAAAATTGGCGAGAAGCATTGCGATCTTATGTGGCTGTCTATTGAGCAACGCCTCATGCAACCACTGGGAAAAGTCCTGCAGAAGCATTTTTTGGGAGAAAAATCCGCACAAAAATGCCAGAAATAAAGGAAATCCGAGATGACCAGGAGATGAGGGACCATGATGCTGAAAAGAAAGGTGCAGCAAAGCTGTACACAGATTCGAAACGTGGAGCCAAGTACTCAGACATCATGCCAGGAGATAATGTTCTAGTGAGGCATGAAACTGGTGGTAAGCTAGACACACCTTATTACCATCAACCCTATACTCTCGTATCCAGAAGTGGCAGTATGGTGACAGTCAAGTCTCCGACTGAAGTCCTGTATAAGAAAAATGTATCAGATGTAAAAAGGTACCAGTCCAGAGATACATCGAGCGAAGAGGTTGAAAGGCCAATACGAGATGCTGAAACTGAGAGACCTGATGATGTTCCAGAGGCAGTTACCAGCAATCCTGATGAAGTGACTAGAGCGCCAGAAGCACCCGAAGCCGTGGTGAGCAGTATTTTCGACGCTGAGAGTGAACAACCGAGAAGCGACGACAATATCGCAGGCAGGCCGAAACGAAACCGGAAAGTGCCCAAACGATACGAAGACTTTGTGCCATAGTTTTAATAAGAACTTTGGGACAGTATTTAATCTTATATCATAAAGTGCATGTATGAGTGTTGTAGGAAGTAAATTTTATGTAGTTGAGTTATAGTATTACCATTAGTTACGATGTTTGTAGGTTTCCGAGGGATATTGGTAAGTGAAGGTAAAGTTTATTTCTGATTAAAGGAAGGATGTCATGATAATGAATATGTATGAGATGTACCGGAAGTCACGTGGTAGGAGAGAGAGATAAGAGCACAAGCAGGAGAACAAAGGAAACTGGAAAATAAAGATACTGAGAAGTTTACCTGATAAAACTTGTGTTAGATGTTTTATTAACTTCACATTTCGGGCCACAAATGTGACCCCTGCATTTACTAGTCCAATAACAAATATACAAAATATAAACATCAACCCAGTTCAGCCCTGGTACTTGGGTTTGACTTGCAAACACACCCAGCGCACGTTTTTTAGAACCCATCTTTGGAGATGGAAGCTTGAGGCAACTAGTCCTGAGAGTCTCTCTTAGTCACGTTTGTGTGGTCACTGTCTGTGTCGCTCATGTCTTCGTCTGAGGTTGTGGCTGGGTTCTTAATGTTTGTGGTCTCATCAAGGAATATTGGTCTGTCTGGGTTTTGTGATTGAGGGGAGGATGTCCTTCTGTTCCTCCTGTTGGACCCCCCACCCCCGAACGAATGAGGTATGACCTTGGCTTTTGTCAGGTTTGTTCCTCTGGCATTTGAAGTCTGACGACCTGTCCTTCAGTAAGGGGCATGAGTGGCCTACTGGTTTGTCATAACATTTGTGCCAGTCGCTTGTTTAGCAGTTGGGCATTGACATCCTGTGGGTCTTTGACATGAGGCTCTTGGAGCCTCCTTGCTACCAGAAGGGTTGTCCCAGTTTGCTGGGACATCAATCGTTGTGCTGGTGAGCCTAGGGTATTGTCCCGAGGGCCATTCCTCAGATTGAGCAGGTTGAGGAATATGTCTGTCTTCTCTCTGTGGCAATGTTCCATGAGCTGTATGGCGCTCCTTACTGATCTTTCAGTGAGCCCATTGGATTGGGCGTACTCTGAGCTGCTGGTAATGTGGGTAAAATCCCATGAAGAGGTAAAATCATGAAATTTTTGGCTGGTGAACTGACTGCCATTGTCAGAGAGGAGTGTATGCGGGGCTTCGTGCACCGAGAAGTGGCGTTTGAGCTTCTTGATGACTGCCTCTGAGGTGGTGACTCGTAGTAGGTCTATCTTGAACCAGCCTGAGTACGAGTCAATCAGCATCAGGTAGCGTTGTCTGTGCCATTCAAAGATGTCAGTTGATGCTGTCGACCAGGGTAGGGTGGGCACCAGGTGCAGCTGTAGTGGCTCTCTTTGTTGGTGTGGTGGGTACTGTTGTAGACCACACAGGACTGCACCTCTTCATCTATCTGGTCGGACATGCCTAGCCAGAAAACAATGTCTCTTGCCCTATGTTTTGTTGCTTCCATGGGCAGGATTTCTATGTACATGTTCTGCAGTGTAGTGGGGGATAACTGCTCTTTGGCCTTCCATAATTATCCTCGCTTCAATGATTAGTTCATCCTGATAAGGAAAAAATGGTTGTATTGTTGGTTCCAGGCTGCACTGCTTGGTCAGCCAGCTGCCTTTAATGAAGTTACCCAAGCAGCTCAAGGTTTTGTCCTCTGCAGTATACTTTCTCAGTTCATCAAGTAGGGCTGAGGAGATGTAGCTCACTGTCATGACATCAAGGGTATCTTCTTCCTCGGCTTTCCACATTGTGCACTTCCTGGGGGCTCGTGAAAGGGCATCAGCTGGGTACATTACTTTGCCACATTTGTGAATTAGGGTGACGTGGTATTTTGCCAACGCTGTATGGATGGGTTTGTTGATGATAGTCATGAGGGGTGAATGGTTGGTTTCGATGTTAATCCGTCTGCAATCATTGAATTTGGAGCAGGCGAACACCACAGCCAGAAGCTCCTCCTCGACTTGGGCGTAAGTGATCTGAATGTGTAAGCCATCAGTTTGCCGTCCTGCAAACATGCCATGCCTTGACCATACTGTGGAGCATCACAGGTCAGCAAAACAGATCTGTGCACGTCAAATTAGGAGAGGACTAGTGGGCAGGACGTGGGTTGCTTGAAGGCCTCAAATGTGTTCTGCTGGTGCCAGATTCACTCAATGTCCTTGTGAGTCAGCTGTCGGAGTGGAACTGTTAGTTTACTGGCGTTGTGTATAAATTTACCCAGGTAGTTTACCATGCCCAGGAATCACTGTAGAGATGCCACGTCCTTGGTACTGGCATTTCACTGATGGCCCTTGTTTTTGAAAGGTCCTCCTTCAGCCCCTTGCCAGTAAACACGTGTCCCATGTAGCTGAGGCGGAACCAGCACTTGATGGAGTTAAGCTGCAGGTTTACTTCCCATGTGCAGTCTCAGGTTTTCGTTGTGCTCTTCTCGTGATGTTCCACCCACCACTATATTGTTGATGATAATGGGGCAAGGATATTGGCAAATATCTATTCCATAGACCTTTGGAAAAATTCACTTGTCGAGTTGATGCCGAATAGCATTCTCCAGAACCTGTGCCTGCTGAGCGCCTTGCTGAAGGTGGTCAGCAGTGATGAGTGCCGGTTGAGTGAGATTTGCCAGAATGAAGTCTTTGCATCTACAACCGAGAACATGGTTGCACCGGCCATCTGTGTGGCCACTTCCTTTACTGTCCAATGGGGTGATGTGGTCTCCTTAGGTCTGTGTTGAGGTCCCGCAAATCGATACAAATGCAGATTTCTTGACTGTCCTTCTTCTTGGCAGCCAGCATGGATGATACCCACTCTGTTGGTTTCAAGACTGGGGTTATGATGCCCAAATCTTGCATTCTGTCCAGTTCATCCTTGATTTTCTTTCATGGCCACAGGGATGTGGTGTGCTGGACGAACCATGGGTCTCGCCTCTGGGTCGAGCCATATGGGGTGCATCACTGTTGGCTTCCCTCATTTGTTCGTTAAAAGTTCTTCATACTCCAAGAGGATTGTTCGAGAAATTGTGTTCAGACAGCCTTAACTGGTGGATGTTGGTGCCAGAGGAAATGAGTCCCATGTATGTGGTTAGACCAAGCAGGGGCTTGATATCTTCATGGACTATGAAAAAAGACAGCTTATGGAACCTTCCTTCTATCCAGCACTGCAGCTGTACTCTGCCATTGGTCTGGATTTTTCTGCTTCCATGAGCCACCAGGCTTATAGATGTGATGCATGGTTAGACCTGCTCTGTGTTTCTCAGCCAGTGGAAAATCTTCAATGGCATGACGTTGCATTTCATCTCCACTACCTTGTTATTGACCTCCATGACACAAACTCCTTGTTATTGCCTCTGATTTGGGTCGCCGCTGGGTCATCTGTCACTCCTGTAGAAATTCCATCGACTTTGTATTCATCATCTGGGTCACTCCATCTCTGCTGCGGTTCCAGGTGTTTGATGGCTCTCCTGGGTCCAGTCTGCGTAGAGGTCTGCTGTCTGGACCTGCAGCATCTGCTGTAATGGTTCTGTCTTCCACAGCTTTGGCAGTGCTGGCCATATGCCGGGCACATCTCTCACCTTGGAATGTTGTCCCCTCCACATTTGCCGCACCCCATCCTGGGTGTAGAGCGGCCTGCATAGGGAGGAGGGTATCTACTCCGGTCCTCCAGCCATTGTTTGCTCGCCGGTCGCATCTGTACTGTATTGATACTCACAGTCGGCTGTTGGGAAGCAGCCTCTTTTTTACTCTTCCCCTCAGTAGATTCATAGGCTAGACAAATGGTGATGGCATTTTCCAAAGTTAGCTCGCTGTATCACAGAAGTGTTTTTCTCATATTATCGTCACAAATTCCACAGACTATCCGGTCTTTGATTAACTCATGACAAAGCATATCAAAGTAGCAGATTTTGGCTTTAATTTTCAAATCGCTCATGTAGGAGTGCATGGACTCACCAAGTTTTTGATCCCTCCTATTAAATTTGTGCCTTTCCATTGCGACATTTCTCTGGGTGTTGTACATTTCTCTAAACTTGTGTTTTAGGCTCTCTGGTTTCTCCCTGGCTTTGGCTGGACTGGTCACAAGATTCCCCTTGCATCTCACCCGCATAAACGAGCAATCTCTCTCTCTCGTCATACTCATGTTCGAACTCGCATCATTTCTTTGACACGTTCCCTTCGGACACCATGGGGACAGGCTTTCTGAACATGTCGGCCATTTTTAGGTTTCACAAATGTGGTTTTAATTACTCACTGTGGTAGTTCTTCAGTTGTGAAGCTTCACTTCTGACACCATGCTCATTATTGTGTCTGAAATAATGACTGGAGCTAGCAGGTGCAGTGGACCAAACAATAAACTTAACTAAGTATAAATCAAACAGATTAACATGATGGGGAGAGAGATCCTGCAGCTTGGCGTCTGCTCTCTTCACAGTATTCCACTCTAATGACCTCACTGTACCTGCACATGCTCAGTGCACCCTTCTCGGCACAGAGACTGCAGCACAAATGTAGTGGAAGTAAGACAGCTGATAGCAACAAGTCGTAAGAACATGCTTATATCATTTTGTGTCTTGGCTGACTGATTTGATCTACTTTTAACTCCTGTTGTCATGGGATGTCATGGGATCTGCTCCCAAGATGGAGGCGCCTTTGTTTGGCTGCAGCCATGAGGGGTTGCAGACTCTGGTCAATCAGGAAGTAGCGCAGGGCACTAGAAAACAGAATGACCAATGGCCACCCTCCCTTTCCCCACCCCTGTTTAAGACAGAGAATCAAAGGAGATGACCCAAGGCAGTGGACCAGAGAGGAACATGGCAAGAAAATTGTGGGAAAGTAGAAGGATGTGGACAATTTTGTTGATGGTGACCAAGGCGGTGGACCAGAGAGGGCCTTGAGGTTGTTAGTTATTCAAGGTAAGGAATCCATGAAGGCTACAGGCTGATGGTATCTACGGTTAAGAGACTCTCACCAGTCTGTGAACTGCTGGAGACTGTCTTAACACAGGCTGAACCAGGTATTGGAACCAAATGCGAGAGGGTGCCAAGGGCACTGAATGCTACCTGATCATATCAAATGGTAGCATCTGGAGCTTGGGTTGCTGACAGTTGGACTGGGGGTTGTGTGATTGTGGAAGCTGCAGGAGCACTGGAGGCATATCATGGGCACTCACTGATTCTGGGGGGACTCCCTTTGCTGCTCTTTCTCTGATAAGGAGTGCTGGGCAAGTTCTGCTGATAGTGAATCTTTGTCTGCCTTATGGAGAACTAAAGGAAATTTTGTGCAGAATCATTTTCTGTTTTATTACATGACAATAAAATCTTGAATCTAAAGTAGGACTGTACCCTTTATTACAAATACCTGGGTTATTGTTAATTAATTAGATGGTATTTGCAACAATAAATTGAGTTTCAATTACTTTTCCAAGTGTCTTTTATTCTTAAATCCACCTTTCTCATTTTAAATATGAATTTAAAAATTGAACGAATGTAGTTTGCTTACACCAGTGATCAACTGTGATCAGATTCATTTGTTTCAGAACTAAATCAGTAATAGCATACATTGTTTGCCCCCTCTGTTCAGGTGAGCAGCATTAAGAAGCTTCGTCCACGGCTGAATGCCATTCTATTCAAGCTTCAGTTTGAAGAGCAGGTGACCAATATCAGACCTGACATTATGGCTGTCACCACTGCATGTGAGGAGATGAAGAAGAGCAAGAGCTTTGGCAAGCTGCTGGAACTGGTGTTGCTGATTGGAAACTACATGAATGCTGGGTCTCGAAATGCTCAGACATATGGCTTCAACATTACCTTCCTGTGCAAAGTAAGTCCACGTATTAAAATTTTGATTTAATCTAAACTAAATAACTTCTAAGTAACACAATAACCAGTGGATGTATCAGGTCAACATGGAAAGGTGAAGGTACAGTGGCACAGCAGATAGCATTGCTGCTCCATTTCCAATCCTATTTATATGGAGTTGGCACATTTTCAGATGGCTGCTTTGGTTTCAACTGTCATGCTGAAGACATACTGGGAGGTTAATTACCACAGAAAAATTATAGGTACGTGGCAAGAAAATTGTGGGAAAGGAGAAGGATGTGGACAATTTCATTGATGGAAAAGGTTGTAGGAAAATATGCACGATTATGGGATTGTCATTGCTGTGAAAGAAGATACAAACTCACTAGGCCAAATACCTCCCTTCTATTTTGTGAAATATGGAGAAGCTAAGTATCCTACTCTGCATAGCCAAAGTAATTATTTTCAGAGGTGTGTTTATAAGTGAAAATACTATTTGCAAACATGATTGAAGCTCAGTCTCGGCTTAAAACACCATTTGCTGAGAACATTATTCATTGTACCTCTTTACCAATGAGATGAAACAAATGGGGTAAAAACATGTAGGATTGAGGGCTAGTTTGAATTCACATGGGTGAATTAATTGTAGAGAGCTTCAGTGATGTTAGATGGAGAGGCATGAAGGAAATGTGAGAATGAAATGTAAAATGGACCTTTTTTAACATTTCTGTCTATAATCTACACTGTGAAGAAAATAATTTGCCCAGTGTTGGAGAGGTTAATTAGCAATCATGAACTATTTTACCATTTAATAAGGGATAGAAACTACTAATTAGAGATTTCATTTTCTGTGGTGAATTTAGTGGACAAAGCAGCATTTTGAATCTACACAAGGACAAAAATGAATTGTTTTTTTTGTGATGCTGACAGCTGAATAATATGAATATTTAACAACTTGTAATTCATAATTCACTTGTTATCTCTTTCATGCCACATGACTCTGGGCAGCTCACAGTTCAACAAATTTTGAAGCGTGTTTTTCATAATTTTAACATTTTTTAATGAAAGGTCATCTCCGTAGACATTATTGCTCTGCTGAGTATAATCAACAATTTTGATTTTATTTCAGATTTCCAGCAGTGATTTGGTTGTCTTCAGGTTTTACTAAACAGGACAGTGTCCTCAGCCCAAGCATTTTCATTCTTTCACAAGGTCAGAAGTGTGGATGGATGTTAGGTGATGAATACACAGTGTTCAATTCCATTCACATATCTTCACTGGATGGCGCATGATCCAGACATTGTTCAGGCATGGACTGATAAATAGCAAGTAATATGAGACTTCTATTTCTGGACATCTGAGATCTTGCCCTCCTTTAGAAAACGTGGCTTCCCCTCTACTGCCATTAACTCAGCCTTCACCCACATCTCCTTCATTTCTTTTTTTTTTGGCAAATTTTATTTATTAGTCAAAATTAGTCATGCAATTAAAATACTATTAAGTATATAATATTTTATCCCATGTAACCTCCCCCAACCCCCCTCTAAACTACCTCCCAAAAAAGAAAGAAAAGATAGAGTAGAAGAGGAGATCAACTTACATAACAACCTTCAATTTTTGCCATAGTTTGGAGCAATCCCATCGATTGTGGGATAAAAAAAATTATTACAAATTCAATCCCATTTATCTCGTATACGGGCTTCAAACCTTAACAAAGAAAGGATAATTACGTAAATTGTACGTTATTCTTTTCAGTGGAATACAAGACCTCATTTTCGAATGCCACCGTTGAATTCTCAAATCAGTCTAATTTTTCCAAGTAATTTCCAAACATTTTCTAGCCACAGCTAATACCAATCTCAAATAAGCAATTTGAGATTTATCTAATTTTAATTCCAAACTCAATTTCTTAATATAACCCAATAGGATATACCATAGGATCAAGCAAAATTTTAAATTTAAATAAAAATTCGAAAAGTTCCTTAATTCTATTACAAAAAGGTTTCACTGTTCCACGTAACCAAGTAGAATGCAAGAAAGAGCCAACTTGTTTTCGACACCTAAAACATAAGTAAAGTTAAATGTCCTTAACTTCTCAGGAGTTAAATACAACTGGGGAATAAAGTTACAATGAACCAGTCTATACCTTACATTTACAATTTTAGTCATACTATCCTCACATATAGTCATCCAATCATCTTGAGAAATAAATATGGATAAAACTTTTTCCCATTTTAATTTAGATTTCTGAATATCTGGCTTAAACATTTCATTCTGTAATAAAGCATACATCTCAAATCCTCTGTTGCCCCCTTCAGTCAGTAAACTTTTAAATTTAGACTGCCTAGGTAACCGTAATGTATGCCCAAAATTATCCAACAACAAGACTCTAACTTGATAATAAGTAAACAAAGTATTTGAAGAAATTTCATATTTCTCTTTCATTCTTTGGAACAAAATAAAATATCCAGCCTCATAACAATCCTCTACCAATTTAATTCCTTTCCGTTCCCATACTTTCAAAATTTGATTATTTAATATAAAAGAAAAAAGCTTATTTTGAAACAAATGAATTTTAGCTGAAATTTTACCTTCCGTACCTATAATTTCATTCTTCTTAGTCCATAACTTTATTAAATGTTTCAACACCGGTAAATTATAAATAAAATGATCCATCCTCTTCTCGTCAATTTGAGATGATTCAATCTTGGCCCAAACCAAGGGTTTATCCATTTCAAACATCCTATTAATAAATTTCAACTGCGCTGATTCATAATAATTCTGAAAATGAGGAAGTTGCAGTCCTCCTAAAGCATATTTCCAAGTCCATTTCTGCAATGACACCCTCTCCATTTTACCTTTCCATAAAAATCTCCTCACCAAAACATTCAAATCTTAAAAAATTTTGGGGGGAATTCTACAAGGAATAGACTGAAAAAAAATATTGAATACGGGGAAAGATATTCATTTTCACACAATCTGTTAGCTAGAACCTTGACAACAGTTTCTACCAATTTAAATCATATTTAATTTTAGACAACAAAGGTAAGTAATTCAATTCATATATATGATTATAATTGCGATCTATTATAATTCATAAATACTTAATTCAATCAGACCACTTAAATTCCACAATATGTTTACAAGACATCAGCTAAAGGCATAATTTAACTTTTAACCCAATTAATCTTGTATCCCAATAATTCACCATACTGTTCCAGTCTTGCATGCAGACTCCCCAAAGATTGTATAGGTTGTGTTAAATATATCAAAATATCATCTGCAAATAAATTTATTTTATATTCATCCACTTTCACCCAACTACCCTTAATATTATCTTGTCTAGCTAACTGAGCCAAAGATTCAATAACCAATGGAAATAGAACTGGTGACAAAGGACAGCCCTGTCTAGTCAATCTAGATAATACAAAAGAAGATACCTGCCAATTTCGCACAACTCTCGTCGTAAGGTTTCTATTTAAAGCCTTAACCGAGCCAATAAAAAGAGGCCCACATTTAAACTTTTCCAACAAAAAAACTCCATTCCACTCTATCAAAGGCCTTTTCTGCATCAAGAGCAATTACCATAGGTTGGTCGGATTGCTCCTGAGAAATATTAATTAAAGAAATCAACTTCATAATATCTGTTGAATAGCGATTTTTAATAAATCCCGCCTGGTCAACATGGATCAAATCTAGTAAATATTTAGCTAGTCTATTAGCTAGAATCTTGGCAACAATTTTATAATCTACATTTAATAAAGAAATAGGTCTATAAGATCCAACTTTTAATGGGTCCCTATCTTTCCGAGAAATATCTGTAATAAATGCTCTAGAAAAAGAATCAAGAAAAGAACCAATCTCTGTCGCCTGCTTCAATACATCCATCACCTCCACATAAAACATATGATTCTCTGCAATTTTTGCCATTTATAACAGGATCCCACCACCAGACACATTTTTCCCTCCCCTTTCTACTTTCCGTTTGGATCACTCTCTCCACGACTCCTTCATCCACTCATCCCTTGCCACCAGCTGCCCCCTTGGTATGAACTCCTGTGCCCACAAGAAGTACTTCATTTGCACTTCCTCCCTCAAAACAAAATTTCCAAGTGAAGCTATGCCTCTGAATCTGTAGGGGTCATTTACTGTTTCCAATGCTCCCAATGAAGCCTCCTCTGCATCAGGGCGACTGGACACAGACTAGGAGATGGTTTCATTCAGCACCTTTGCTTAGTCCACTGCAGAGCAAGAATGTCCCAGTAACCAACCACTTGAATTACACATCCCATTGCCACACTAACGTGACTGTCCATGGCCTCCTACTGATAAATTGAGGACACGTACAAATTGAAGAAATTGCCTTCTATTCTGTCTTGGCAGCTTCTATATTAACCTCCATTTTCCATTAACTCTTTTTCTCTATCTGTCCCTCGCATCTTCTTCCTAGATTCCACCCCTTTCCCTTATCAGAGCTATTTTGGCTTCCTGCCCTTTCCACTCATCAGCTGCTTTACCTTCTATCCTCTTCACTGTTAGCCTGTACGCATTCCCCTCTACCTTTTTATTCGGGAATCTGGCTGATTTTTTTTTTAACACTCCTGATGAAGGACTCAAGCCTAAAACCTCAATTGCATTTTACTTCAGATGGATGCTACATGACCTGCCAAGTTTCTCCAGCACTTTGTGCACTGAAAGTAATGTTCCTGTCTCTAATGTACCAAGCAATATTTATGCACCATCTTTACTTCGGACCTTCCAAATTGCAACACCACACACTTGGTCAAATTAAACAGCATCTGTCATTTCTTTACCCATAATCTATAACTGCTCTATATCCTGTTTTATCCATTGTTGTCCTTTATACTATCCACTTCATTGATTTTTGTTTCAGCTGAAAACTTAGTCAACTCATCAACCTTTTTCATTCAAGCCATTCATGTATTTCACACACAACAGGGCTCCAGCACCAATCTGTGCAGACCGCAACTGGTCATGGACCTCCATCCAGATTAAGACCCTTCTGCCCAGTATCCTATGGGCAAACCATTTCTGAATCTAAACCATCAATCACCAAGGATCACATGCACCTTACCTTCCAGAATAGCCTACCATGATGGACTTTGTCAAATGTCTTTCTGAAGTTAATGTACACAACATCAAATGCCCAGCCAGCTCCCCACCATGACTACCACCCCCCCCACATCTCCATCGGGCACACAAAACTCAAAATGGTCAACCAGTTTACCTATCTCGGCTGCACCATTTCATCAGATGCAAGGATCGACAACGAGATAGACAACAGACTCGCCAAGGCAAATAGCGCCTTTGGAAGACTACACAAAAGAGTCTGGAAAAACAACCAACTGAAAAACCTCACAAAGATAAGTGTATACAGAGCCGTTGTCATACCCACACTCCTGTTCGGATCCGAATCATGGGTCCTCTACCGGCATCACCTACGGCTCCTAGAACGCTTCCACCAGCGTTGTCTCCGCTCCATCCTCAACATTCATTGGAGCGACTTCATCCCTAACATCGAAGTACTCGAGATGGCAGAGGCCGACAGCATCGAATCCACGCTGTTGAAGATCCAACTGCGCTGGGTAGGTCACGTCTCTAGAATGGAGGACCATCGCCTTCCCAAGATCATGTTATATGGCGAGCTCTCCACTGGCCATCGTGTCAGAAGTGCACCAAAGAAGAGGTACAAGGACTGCCTAAAGAAATCTCTTGGTGCCTGCCACATTGACCACCGCCAGTGGGCTGATATCGCCTCAAACCGTGCATCTTGGCGCCTCACAGTTCGACGGGCAGCAACCTCCTTTGAAGAAGACCGCAGAGCCCACCTCATTGACAAAAGACAAAGGAGGAAAAACCCAACACCCAACCCCAACCAACAAATTTTCCGCTGCAACCGTGTCTGCCTGTCCCGCATCGGACTTGTCAGCCACAAACGAGCCTGCAGCTGACGTGAACATTTACCCCCTCCATAAATCTTCGTCTGCGAAGCCAAGCCAAAGAAAGAAGAATCTTTATAATTTGTAGAATAATTTCGCAAAGTATTTATGAATACTAAAGGATTTACATAATCATGAACCTTGACTATAACTTCATTTTTTTTCATTTTCAGGTTTTATATGATCTTGAATATTTCCTAAAATATGCAGAATTTTCTTGCAAAAATATCATAGAATTTCTTATTTTATGGCATTCTAAGCCATCTGTTCACCAAAAAACATTGTGAATCCTTCCCTGTTAAAGGGACAATGCTGACAGAACAGCCATGCTTTTTTAAAAATTTCCTCTGAAAATGTTACTAATGCATTTAAAATCGCAGAATAATGATCTTTCTATTTTCTCAAAAAATGTGGTTAAATTTGCTTGTTTTTTTGAGGGCCAAGAGGAAAATTAACTAATCTCCCAGTAACCTCTCAGAGCACTCTACATTCTCCTATCCATGGTAAATCATGTTTGTTTGGAAAGTGCTTTTTTTTTTTGCAGCACGTGATGAGAAATTATCTTAATGAGTGAAATGCCTTTATGATTATATCCAGCTTGTGCCTCACTCTTCCAAAATTTGAATTAACTATTTCAAATCACAGTGTATGTTTTCAATGTCAGACCATTACACAATTATCATATCACTGTTCATGTATCAATGTTTATTGTCATTTACAACATAACCTGAACTGTTACCTGCAAGTTGCAATTGTTTGGCAGTCAAGGGAAAGCAAGGCATGGCACTCCATGGGGAAAAGGGAAGAAGTACAGATGTGCTCCATCCCTATCTCAATATTTCTGAGAAGCAATGGCTTAACAAGGCAGTTATCATGAGGTATGTGACATTCTGCAGGACTTCACAGCCATCCAAATGTGCCTGGAGTACAGGGGCCTTAAAAGTCAAAGTCATTGTTACTCTCAATGTTTCAACCTCCAGATCACTTTGGGTGACTACTACTGTCTATTGTAACTCCGTGCTGTTTACCTTGCTATACATCATGTCACTTATTCTGTACAGTGTAGGAGAAATTATCTCTTTTACTTTTCCCTCAGTCAGATGGGCATAGTTCAGTGAACACTTGCATTTGCCAGCTTTCTCATATTAAGGACTGGATTAAGTGCTACGAAACGACACTGAGGATATTCGGTGGAGTCTATGGATGCTAAGGCAGATTCAGTGATTTTATTAACATTGTAGGTGGGTATTTTCCCCTGCAACCGCTGCAATCGTGTCTGCCTGTCCCGCATCGGACTTGTCAGCCACAAACGAGCCTGCAGCTGACGTGGACTTTTTTACCCCCTCCATAAATCTTCGTCCGCGAAGCCAAGCCAAAAAGAAGGTGGGTATGTGTAGTGAAATGATTGGTGTGGTCAAAGAAATCAGCCAGTGAAACAGCATCTGTGGAATGAGAAACCAGTCAATGTTTTGGGTCAGTGACCTATCTCGGACCTTGGGAAAGAGTGGAGCATTTACAGTTTTCAAAGTAGAACTGGAGGGAGGGCTGTTGTGAACAATGTGATAAAGGCACTGACAAAAATCCCATTAGAGAGAAGAGAAGTTATTCAAGGTAGATGTATCAAAAATAAATACCCTCTGGAAATCTACAAGGAAACTGCCTCCATCACACCTGCAGACATTACATTTCAGAATTAAATACAAGTGATTGTAGTAAAAATGCACTAAAATACTGGAGGAACTCAGCCAGTCTTTTCAGCATCCATAAAAAGTAAAGATACATTGCCGGCATTTCGGGCCTGAGTTTATATATAAAGTTTCTCCAGCATTTTGTGTTTTTACCTCCAGCATTTCAATATGCTTTCATTACATTCCAGATTCCAACTGTAAAAAGTATATTAAAAAAAAACTTTTATTGTGTTACTCTTAGTTCTTTTTAGACCATAAGATATAGGAACAGAAGGCCATTTGGCCCATTGAGTCCACCATTCCATCATGAGATAATCCATTTTTCTGTCCAGTCCACGCTTCTGTCTTCACCCCATATCCTTTGATAAGCTGACTATTCTGATAACCATCAATCTCTACCTTAAATACACCCGCTAACCTGCCCTCCACACCCACCTGTGGCTGCAAATTGACCACGCTCTACCAAAAGAAATCACTCCCCATCTCTCTTTAAAATGGGCACCCTTCAATCCTGAAGTTGTGCTCCCTTGTACTTGAATCCTCTGCCTTGGGAAGCAACTTTTGCACATTTCCCCTCTCCAAGCCTTTCAACAATCAAAATGTCTCTGAGGACCCCCTCATTTTTTTGATCTCTAAAGAGTATAGTCCAAGAGCTGTCAAATATTCCTCATATGTTCATCCCTTCATTCCAAGAATTATTCTTGTAAATCTTCTCTAAACCTTCTCCATTGTCAGCAAATCCTTTGAAATAAGGAGCCCAACACTATACCCTGTACTGCAAGTATGGCCTCACCAATTCCTTATAAAGCCTCATGGACACATCGCTGATCATATCTGCTATTCCTCAAGATACAAATGTAACTTTGCATTTACCTTCTTCACTATTGACTTACTCTGGAGGTTAACCTTTAGGATATCCTGCTCAAGGACTCTTAAATCTATTTGCACCTCTGAATTTTCTCCATAAAGTGTGCCCTGTTATACCCTCTACCAAAATGCAACATTATATTTCATTTGTCTTTTCTTTGTTTTACTATTTATTAAACCATGACCTTTCCACTAAAGGTCATTCTCCATTGTGTCCAACCCCCTTCTTATTTTACTTCAATTAAATCTCAATTCAACCTTATTTTCTCCAATGAAACCAGTCTCAACCTTTTTAACCTATCTGGTAACTGTGGTCATTCATCCAAGACCATTCTCATAACCATTATCTGGACACTTCACCAGAACTATTTTAGAGTTGCCTTTTTCAGATCTGAAGCAATTTGTGTAAAAAAAAAGTCATTCAGTAATTTTACTTGTTTTTCCAAGGGAATAATTGTTGCTTAAACCATAATTATAAATCTTTTTCAAATCTGGTATCTTAATTTTTTTTTTTTTTCTTAAATACTGAATTCAGTTCTTAAACTTAAACCTTATCCAATCCACTGTTAAAATTTTGTATCTAAAAATACCACCATTAATTTAGTTAATGGTGAAATGACAGCCGTGCTGAAGATTCTGAGCAATATAAATGCAATCTTGATGGGAACTAAGTGAGAAGGCCACTGAATAAATACATGTTTATTAAATCTTGATATAGAGAAGTCATTGTGCACAGTGCACAATATAGTTTTGATGTCATGGTCATTGAAAGTAGGACATTTATACTGAGATTTCACAATATTGAATAACTGATAAATTTTAAGTAACAAGTTGCATCTGTCGGTATTGCAATTTAATCACACAAAAGAAGAATTTGTTTTTTCCTCTCTAGCAAAATTGTAAACCTGTGCACAAAATATTTTGCAGAAATCCTCAGGTTACTGTTTACCTTTATGAATAGTTAAAATAGAATTAAAACTGAGGGGATGGTATCAGCATCTGGTTTCCAAAAGACACTATTCTCTACTCCATGAGGCATTCATTCAAGGAAACATAATGTAGAAACTAAGTTTTGAGACAAAAGTAATGGTCGGAGACCGAAAGACAAAATGTCACCTCACCATCACACAAATCAACTTTGCGATCGAAATGTTGTCATGCAAGGTGAAATGAAATATTCCACCTCAAGCAATGGGTTGATAAAATAATGAACTTTGATTCTGTGGGCAAGATATGAATTTGTAGTCACATCACAATTCTGTCAAATATTGTAACCACCATTTATATTTTAACCACATCTAAAATTTCAGCTTGTGATAATTAGAAGGAACTCTTTAATAGGGAAGAATAAAGCAAGGCTGGGAATAAACTGTTCTTGTTTTGCATAGTCTGTTTAATACATTTTCCAACACATTAGTTGTATCATTGATAATGGAACTTTTTTTTTGCTTGATTAGTTTCGGAATTAAGGATTATTTTGTTGTGGTTAATCACCTTCAACATGAGTACAAATAATTTCCTTATTTTCCGATGAACCTTTTAGCATCCTCTTAAAAGGATAGGGCTGTAGTGGGGTCGCTATGGTTATAGCTCGAGGTAGAAAGAAGACTTGCAAACCAAAGGAGTGTAATTGACTTTATTGGGCTGCAACTCTGCCTTTTCTAGGCAGCCAGCCATGTCACCACCGGGGCGTTGCTTGAGCGAGGCCAGTTGTCTCAGATACGCAAGCCCGGATTGGACCCCCTGTGATCTGCTGGCTGTGATTAGCCGATTCGACTGCTATTCCTGCGGCCTACAGGAGCAGGCGTCTCATCCAGCGTGCTGTTTGCCCTATCGTCGGGTTCGACAACTGTTTGCTGTGTTGGCCCATGGAGTGGGTTGCAGTCCACTACACGATGCCCCCCAGAATCAGCAATTGGGACACTGTCTTTTGGCGGCCGACCCCTGAGCTGTGGGGTCGGGTGAGTAATGGGCTGGTTAACGTCCCATGGGCCAGTTTTGGCCAGTTGAATAACACGAAGGTGGAGCCATAGTGGCTTGCGGTCTGAGCAAAGTAATGGAAATGCCGAATTGCCAGGTATAATGCTAACAGCTCCCTATCAAATGCAATGTACTTGAGCTGAGGTGGCCTGAGATGTTTACTGAAAATGGCCAGTTGCTGCCACTCTCTGTTAACCAATTGCTCAAGTACATCCCCGACCGTTGTGCTGGAGGCATCTACAATGAGGGCAGTCGGGGCATCTGTCCTTGGATGAACAAGGAGGGTGGCTTTGGTTGCTTGAAAAGCCTCGGTCACTTCCTGTGTCCATTGAATGTCTTTACTGGGCCCTGCAGGCTGCTACAGGTATGAAAGGATGATAAAAATTGACCATACCTGCAAACTCTTACAGTCCCTTCACGGTAATAGGTCTGGGGAAGGAACAAATAGTGTGTGGGCGTCCTGGCCCCATGTTGGTCTATGCGATGGGCCAGGAAGTCAATTGTCTCTCAGTCAAACTGGCGTTTGGCCGGATTAATGGTTAAACTGAACTCCTGTAGCCTGGAGAAGAATAGTCTTAAGTGAACAGCATGCGCTGTGTGGGTGTGGCTGGGTATTAAAATGGCATCAAGGTAGATGAAGGTGAAGTGCAGATCCCAGCCCACTGCATCCATATACCTTTGGAAAGTCTGAACCCCATTTTTCAGACTTAATGGCATACAGAGGAATTCACACAATCTCAAGGGAGTTATGATGGCAGTTTTTGGAATATCATCAGGGTGGACTGGGATCTGATGATAACTCCTGATGAGGTCCACCTTGGAGAATATATGTGCCCTTTGCATATTAGCTGTGAAGTCCTGGATATGGGGCATGAGATATCTGTCAGGTGAGGTGGCCTCGTTAAGGCGGCAGTAGTCTCCACATGGCCTCCAATCTCCAGCTGCCTTGAGTATGATATGGAGTTGGGAGGCCCATGGACTATCAAAGCACTGCTCAATGCTGAGTTCCTCCATCTTTTGATACTCTTCTCTAGCCAGGTTGAGTTTCTTGGGAGAAGATGCCACGCCCTGGCGTGGAGGGGAGGGCCACCATAATAATTTAGTGTCTCATCCCGTGTTTTGGTTCCGCTGAGTTGAAATGGGGTATAGTGATGGAGGGGAATTCTGCTAAGACTCAGGCAAATTCATTGCCGGCAGTACACACTGAGTGTAGATGGGGTTTAGTAAGTTCGGTGCCCTTGAGTGAGAGTGTCTGAAATGTCTGGGTGTGTACCAGCCGACACCCCTTAGTGTCCACCAGTAGCAAGTTGGCTCTCAGGAAATCGGCACCCAGTAACGGTTGTTGAACAGCCGCCATCTGTAATGTGGACCAACTTTATTGCAGGTGAATTGTCGGTCCCCAAAGTGGAGGGGAATTGTCTGGGTGCTGAATGTTGGAGCTGTTTGCTACTCAAAGCTCTCGGCCCACCTTGCTGCTGCGGACTTTGAGGCTGGATGGGGGAAAGGATGCTGTACTGTGCTCCGGTGTCTACCAAGAAACATCGGCCCGATAGGGAGTCTTGGATGTTGAGGAGGCTCTGCTGTTGGTTGGTCATCGCAGCCATCAATGACGGTTGGCTTTGGCATTTCCCTGGAATGAACAGGGGGAGCGGCGTTGATGGGCCTCGATATCCCACTTTGATAATAGAAACAGTGTTTCTCACTGTTGGGGTGTGTCGATCGGATGGTCGGTCGACGGGTTTCCTGGCTGGGTGTTGCTGATGAGGTGCCGTTACCTGTTCAAGCAAAATGCAGGCATCCCTCTTTGCCACCCATAGCACGTTTCCTTGGGCAGCCACCCTCCTGGGGTTGTCGAAGTCCTCCTCCATGAAGAACAGCCGGATGTCTTCAAGCAGCCGCTCCAGAAAGATCTGCTGGAACAGCAGGTAAGAGGTGTGGCCATCATTGAAAGTGAGCATGTCACTCATGAGGGCGGAAGGGTCCCTGTCCCCCAAACCCTTGATTCGCAGCAGTCAGGCCGTGCGCTTGAACTTTGAGAGCCTGAAAGTGCGGGTTAACAGTGGCCTTCCTTGTTGTGGAGGTTGCTGGAGGAAGTCAATGATGTGGGCTGCAGTGTCTTGATCGAGGGAGCTGACCACGTGGTAGTAGCACCTGTCGTCTGCAGAGATCCAGCGAATGGTGAACTGCACCTCAGCCTGCTGGAACCACACCCATGGTTGCAAAGTCCAGAAGCCCGCAGCTTCAATGCTATGATGTTGATGGTAGGCTGTTTCTCCATTGTTGGGTGCAAAGTGCCATTTAAACCAGTCGGAGTCACCACTGTAGCAGGGTCACTATGGTTATATCTCAGGTTATAGCTTGAGGTAGAAAGAAGACTCGCACACCAAGGGTGTGTAATTGACACTACTTTGTTGGGCTGCAGCTCTGCCTTTTATAGGCAGACAACTGTGTCACCACCGGGGCGTGGCTTGAGTGAGGCCGGCTGCTGATTGGTTGTCCCAAATGCGCGACCCCGGATTGAAACTCCTGTGATCCGCTGGCTGTGATTGGCCGATTCGACTGCTATTCCTATGGCCTATGGGAGCAGACATCTCATCCCACGTGCTATCTACCCTATCATCGTGTTCAACGTTTTTGCTGTGTCGGCCTGTGGAGTGGACTGCAGGACACTACAGGTCATCATTGCAATATTTCATCTGAAAGAAAGGTGGAAAATGTTATTATGGATAATTAAATAAATATTTTCAGAATGTTTGCTTCCTGAAAAAATAATGAATTGTCAAAGACAACTTCAAACTGAACACAGATATTTTCAGATTTGCTGCATCGTGTATACAGTTGGAGAAGCATTAAATTAACTTTTGCTGAATTTATCATGTCATTTGCATAATATATCCCTGAGCCAAGCTTTCAGGTTGATGGCACATGTTGCACAACGAATGTGAGGAGCCCAGAGTTTGTCTTGCTCACCAATTGTACAACCATGGAACCATAGAACACTACACTGAAGAAGAACTCATGAGCTTGCTGCATCTTTGAGCCTTGTGTATACTCACCACAAATGTAACAATGTATTGCAGCTGTTGCGTCATTGCTTTCTGCTGTATTGAATGTCCTGAAGGCAATAAATGCTATTGTTAAGGGCGCTCACTATGTTATTGCCTGAAGAACATGTGCATCAACATGTGTTCAATCTATATCAATGTGATGCACATCATCAGTTTGAGTTGCTTTTATAGCCTGTCTGCATCTATCCTGACGAAGCATGCCGAGGCCGAAGACAGTATTGACATAGCACCAGCACGGAGTTCATGCCCAAGCATGCTTGGACTAGCCAAAAGAAATTACTCTTTGGACATTGTACGAATAGACTTAAAATATGACATGAAATCACAAAAATAAGTTGTTTCTAAAAAATGATATATACGATAGGCAAGGTTTAAGGTGAATTTCATGATCAGCAGCCCAACCGTGTTCGAGAAGTAAAATCTTCATTGCCCAGTGTTAGTTAATCTTTTACTCTCCCGGTGTTACTTCATTTCATTCATAAAGGACATGCTTAATTTCAGTCGCATGGGGAGATTTTTCTGTTTCTTCCTTTGGCTGTTCTGTCACTGCAAGAAATGTGCAAAAGAGGCATGTGTTTGTGAAAGAACCTGTCCATTTTTCTCATTGGCATCTGCAAAGTGGACCAACTTTATTGCAGGGAATTAATTATGAACTATCCACATACTAGGAACTCAAGCAACTCCGTATAAAAGGCTAGGAGAATTCCACGGAATGCTTTACATGTCCCACAGTGGCAATCTTCATCAATTCTTTGAGTAATTTTCTGCCTTTTTAATTATATTTTTAACTCTATATTTATTAAGAGTTAATGGAATGATCTAATAAGAGTTCATTGAAGTGATGAACTGTTAAGACAAGGTAACTAGGGAATGATGTCCTTCCACCAACCTGAATCACATTTTTGCTAATGGGATAATCAATCGAAGAGAATGAAGATATTTAAGTTTTGAATAGCATTGACTGTTGCTGCTCTAACAGTCAATAAACTACAAGGGATTAGTTCAGATGAAAGAATATTTTAAGTATATCAGCCAAAGGGATGAGGACAGAAATTTGTGAAGAAATCAAAGCAATGTTTTCTAATTTACTATGCTGATCTGAATGTCAGATACATTTACTCACTGCTGAAGATTCCATTTAGTCTTTGAAAGCCCATCAGGGTGTGTCCCTTGGTTGGGTGTCAGTACAATGCTGCCTGAGATGTCGCTTTGCATCCATGGCAGCCAACAAGAATGCCCATCTATTTCAGGACCAAGCAAGATCAAGTTGGAGGTAAATTGGATCAATAGACAGAGCTCTGGAGGAACTTGGTGGGTCAGCAGCATCCGTGGAAAGCCTAGGCGGTCAACATTTCGGGTCTTAAACCCTTCATTATGGATAGTGAGGACAGGGCAGATGAAAAATAAAAATGTGGGTGGGGAGAGAAAGAAGTGTACTGATTGGCAAGTGAGAAGTGGTTGGGGGAAAATCCAAAAGGTTTTGCAGAATGTTTCAGTTTAATAACTTTTAATCAGTTCTTGAATCAAATGATCTGTTTTAGGGAATTTTGTTTCATGTAAATTGACTGCCTTGACACAACAGTAGAATCTAAAGGGCTTTTGAACATTTATATATTGCAAGTTTGCTTGTTTTCACATTGGATGTAATGAGCGTAAAGATTTACATAGCTGTGGTTGGTCTGAAGGATGAGTGTTGTGACTAAAATAATTTTTATTTGAATAAAATATTATTTACAGTAACTCATTGCAGATGCTAGTTTCATAAATTTAGAACAAACGTCCAATAAGTATTTAACTACCTTCTTTTGCGTGAACTGTTGAGTTGATCTCAGTGAATATTGTCTTTTACTTGCTAACCTATTGTGATAATAGAAATGTGTAGTGTAATAGCAGCTGACCATGGCAGGAAAAGCTTAAAAGAAAAGTTGAGAGAGAACTGGAAAGAGATCTCTTTCCTTTGTGAAGGCCAGGGTGCCCTGGAATGGGTTCGGCCATTCCAGAGAGGGGCCAAAAAAAAGGGTGGGGAATCTGTGGAATTTATTGCCATAGAGGGCAGTAGAGGCAGGTTCATTGAATATATTTAAGAGGGAATTAGATATTTTTCTTCAGTTTAAGGGAATTAGGGGTTATGGAGAGAAGGCGAGGACGTACTAAACTTTAAGATCAGCCATGATCTCATTGAATGGCGGAGCAGGCTCAAAGGGCCATATAACCTACTCCTGCTCCTATCTTCTATGTTTTTTTTCTATGACCTAAAGCATTCACTGAAAATTACTGTAAAATTATGGATATGAACTTTCTCAAATGAAATTGATGAGAAGAGTAAGCAGAAAATTGTTGGTACTTTGTAATTGATTTATGAAAAATAAATGCCATATGATTTGAGCATGGTTAACTTTTTTATGATCCTCAGCTGAATGATACCAAATCATCAGACCAGAAAATGACATTTCTGCGTTTCCTGGCACAAGTTTGTGAGCAGAAATATCCAGATGTTCTGAAGTTTACGGATGATCTACAGAATGTGGACAGGGCCGCAAAAGGTATTGTTTTAAAGAATATTATCTAAAGATGGAATGTGTATTCAAATTGATTTTTTTTTAGTTACATATTTTATGATTATCACTGTATAATTTTAAATGTGTTTGAACCATGAGATCATGTTATGTAGGCAGATCAATCAAAATGTACAGTAAAAAATTTTTTAAAGTACTTCCGCACTCAAATGCTCATTTCCCACCACAATTATGCAGTTTTAATCTTGCCTTCTGTGGGTGAAATCTTGAGTGAATTGAGCTGCTTTTCATTTTGTCGCAGTGAAACGTTAGACTGCAAACTTTTCCCACGTGCTATATCGTGAATTGAAATATCATTTCTAGCATTGTTTATTTCCTTGTTTACATGCAGTCTGCAGGAACTCTATTCTGATAGTACTTCACAGTTTGCTTCTGTATCATAATAAACATAATATACAATGTCTTAGATAATAGTAAGAAAATAGTTGGGATTTCCCCCACTGAGTTTTGTGAACCATTTCTGTTCATTTACAGGTCATTTGACTTGAAAAATGGACAATGCTCGTTTTTTTTTCATATGTTATTTATTAATCAGAAGGCACAACAATAAGGCAGTTCAAATTAGGATTGTGTTTTGTGATTTGGGACCATTTATTTCTGAGAGCATGAAAAGCTAGAAAACAAATTTCACTCAGACACTGGCTTGTGCACCTAATAACAATGCCAATTTCAAAAATCCTGCTTCAATGAGTGGCAGCTAATTTGTAATTGGAATTTTGCTTGCCTATGACATCAGACAAGTAAATCTTAAACTACCTTTTTCCATTTTTCTATTTTGATTGAACACCAATTCTTATGGGGAAAATACTTGGATAAATATCATTACTGCCATTTTCTTGACATTTCTGGACACCATTGTGTTAAAATACAATCAGGTATATCAATATCTGCTGGTAATGATACACTAGGCAGCACAGCTGGCATAGCATTTAGCACAACACCTTTACAGCTATGGCCGGACAGGGGTTCAAATCCCCTACTGTCCGTAAGGAGTATGTACATTCTCCCCGTGTTTGTGTGAGTTTTCCACGGGGGCTCCAGTTCCCTCCCACTGTTCAAAATGTACTGGGGGTTAATGGGGTATAAATTGTGGCATGAACTCCTGGGCTGAAATTGCCTGTAATTGTGTTGTATGTTTAATTTTTTTTTATTTTAAGTATTAGTTCCATATTTTTCAGACAAGGCTTTAGGCATTCTGAAGAACATTACAGCATAGAAACAAGCCCCTGCACCCCTTCTAGTCTGAGTCAAACCAATTTTTTGTTTCTAGTCCCATTGATTTGGACCCAGTCCATAGCTCTCTCCTTACCTCTCCCATCCATGCACCTATCCAAAATATTCTTAAATGTTAAAATTGAGCCCACATTCAGCACTTTAGCTATATGTTCATTCCATACTCTCTGTGTGAATTTCACCCTAAACTTTAGCCCATGTCCTCTGGTTTGTATCTCACCTTTCTTTGGCTTGGCTTCGCGGACGAAGATTTATGGAGGGGGTAAAAGTCCACGTCAGCTGCAGGCTCGTTTGTGGCTGACAAGTCCGATGCGGGACAGGCAGACACGGTTGCAGCGGCTGCAGGGGAAAATTGGTTGGTTGGGGTTGGGTGTTGGGTTTTTCCTCCTTTGCCTTTGTCAGTGAGGTGGGCTCTGCGGTCTTCTTCAAAGGAGGTTGCTGCCCGCCAAACTGTGAGGCGCCAAGATGCACGGTTTGAGGCGATATCAGCCCACTGGCGGTGGTCAATGTGGCAGGCACCAAGAGATTTCTTTAGGCAGTCCTTGTATATTTTCTTTGGTGCACCTCTGTCATGGTGGCCAGTGGAGAGCTCGCCATATAACACGATCTTGGGAAGGCAATGGTCCTCCATTCTGGAGACGTGACCCACCCAGCGCAGCTGGATCTTCAGCAGCGTGGACTCGATGCTGTCGACCTCTGCCATCTCGAGTACTTCGACGTTAGGGATGAAAGCGCTCCAATGGATGTTGAGGATGGAGCGGAGACAACGCTGGTGGAAGCATTCTAGGAACCGTAGGTGATGCCGGTAGAGGACCCATGATTCGGAGCTGAACAGGAGTGTGAAAAAAGCCTATTGACATTTAATCTTTCTATCCCTTCATAATTGTAAATATTCCTATCAAATCTCCCCTCATTATTTTACGCTCTAGGGAATAAAGACTTAACTTGTTTAAACTTTCCCTGTAACTCAGTCTCTGAAGTCTAAGCAACATCCTAGTAAATATTTTTTTGCACTCTATCTTATTGATATCTTTCCTGTAATTAGATGACCAAAATTGTACACAATACTCAAAATCTGGTCTCACTAATGTCTTGTACAACTTTACCATAACATCCTAATTCCAATACCATGCTTTGATTTATGAAGGCCAGTATGTCAAAAGCTCTCTTGTCAACCCTATCTACCTGTGACACCACTTTCAGGGAATTATGTATCTGTTTTCCCAGATCCCTCTATACTATTGGACTCTTCAGTGCCCTACCATTTTTTGGGTTTGCCTACCCTTGGTTTGCCTGCCCCCCCCCCCCACTAATCACATCTGTGAATTCAGCCTATTTTCCAGCTGGTCCAGATCCCACTGCAAGCTTTGAAAAATGTCTTTGTTGTCCACATTGCCTCCAATCTTAGTGTCATCTGCTGATCCAAATTATCATGTTATCATCCAGATCATTGATAGAGATAACAAACAACAATGGTCCAAGCACCGATCCCTGAGGCACACTACTAGTCACAGGCCTCCTGTCTGAGAAGCAATCATTCACCACAATTCTCTGGCTTCTCCTGTCTACCCATTGTGAAATCTAGTTTACTACTTCACCATGAATATCTAGCATCTGAACCTTCCTGACTAATCACCCATGTGGGACCTTGTCAAAGGCCTTACTGAAGTCCATGTAGACACGATCCACAGCCTTGCTTTTCCTGGTAACCTCCTAGGAAAAACTATATAAGATTAGTTAAGCATGACCTACCATGCTGAAACCCATGTTGATTATTCCTAATTACTTCCTGGCTATCAAAATAATTGCATATCTGAACACCTTCCAATAATTTACTTACTACTGACATCAGGCTCACTGGCTTATAATTTCCAGGGTTACTTTTGAAGCCTTTTTTAAACAATGGAACAACATAAGCTCCCCTCCAATCCTCCGGCACCACACCCATGGCTTAGGACATCAGTCAATGTCCGAGGGAATATTTGTCAGGCCCTGGAAATATATCACCTTTATTTGCTTTAAGGCAGCAAGCACTTCCTGCTCTTTAATCTGTATAGGTTCCAGGATCTCGCTGCTTATATTCCTTACTTCCCACTACTCTGTGCCCATTTCCAGAATTAATACTGATTGGGGGTAAAAAAAATTTCTAAGAACTCCCCCATCTCTTGGCTCTATACAAAGCCGACCACTCCGATCCTCAGGGTGACCAATTTTTTTCCTTGCTACCCTTTTGCTGTTAATATACTGTAGGAACCCTTAGGATTTTCCTTCACGTTGTCTATCAAAGCAACCGTGTGTCTTCTTTTACCTTCCCTGATTTGTTTCTTGAGGATTTCTTTGCATTTTTTTAAGCTCCTCAAGTGCCCCATTGGCTCCATGTTGCCTACACAGTAATTTTTTGATTATCTGAAATGCTTTGGACCTGACTTATGTTGGTTATATGGATTTTTTTGGATAATTGAGAAATTTCTTTAAGAAGCCCAGTAGCATCAGCAGAATACTTGCATTGGCTCTCGTTGATCCCTGGCACCTTCCCACCATTGTCGCCAATCCTGTCTGGGAACCCAAGGTCCCTGCTCCTGCCCTGGAGCTTGAAGTCCTACCTCACCTATAAGTGGTAGGAGACTGCATCGTGTTTGTCCTCCGCCAGAATTTCAGCGACCCTGCTGAAAAGAGTATTTGACAGAGGGAGTGACTCGGGCAAGCGGGGAGAAAGCAGCAGTGCGGCTCGAGTGGGGGGAGAGTGCAGCTTAGGTGGGCGAGTGGGGAGAGAGAGTGTGGTATTCAATTCAAATTCTGAGAATGGCACAATGCAATCCGATATTCAATAATTGTGATAGAATGATTTTCAAATAGTTGAAAACGTACAATACCTGCAAGACACCTCTCTTCTGAACTAGATCCCCAATATCCCTCAAAAACCAAGGTTCCCTATGCCTGCTAACCTTGTCTTTAATCCTGCCAGGAACATACAGACCCTGCACCCTCAAAGTTTCATCTTTGTAATTAATTTAATGGAAGTCATTTTTGATTATTAATGAAAACAAGGAAGAGGAAAAAACAAAGTTACCTCAAATGTTCTGAATGAAAAATGAGAAAATCAAATTCCATTGGTAACTGCCTTGACTGTGTCACGCATCCTCCTTGAACAACTCACCAAATCACAAAATCTCACATTTTTCAAGATTAAAAAATGGACATTTCACATAGATTTCGTTACATTGAAATTAAGTGGCTCTATTTATAATTTTGAGGGATGCTGTTCCATCCATCATGCTTGTATTTGCACTTTGAAACGGCGATCCATTTAGCCTAGCTTTTAAATTCATGCTTTTTACGAATATCTATAATTCCCTTTTGAAAGTTTGTATTAGATCTTTCAACATTCTTTCAAGATTATATTTCAGAGCAAAACAACTTGTTTTGTAATTTGCACAAAAATGCCAGAGAAACTCAGCAAGTCATTCAGCATTCTTTAGGTAGCAAAGATAATGATGAATAACTAATATTTTGGGCCTGAGGCCTTCATCAAGCAGGCAGCTGCCTGAATATATTTTCTTCTCTTCCTGCCTGGGTAGGAAAAACTGTACCTTCAAGTTTGGACAATTTTAATTTCCCAAGGAGCAGGGCCTTTGGGTAGAAATTTCACAATACTCTGCAATTTTTTGTATTTTATAAATTGAATGCAATGTCACTAAATAAGATATCTTTGTGCAAAAAAAGTGACTCAGCAAAAGTGTAGCCAGTCCCCTTATAGTGTCAGAGCACCACAAATGCTGGATTATAATTCTGTTTTAAGGAAGAAAAGCAAATTAACAATACATGGGACAGAATTCCAGAGTTTAGTGTGTTATAATAGCATCCTTAGATGTTATCATTAAATTCTGGGATTTACAAGAGTCTGGAATTCGAGGATATTGGAGAAATATATGACTGGGAGCAATTCCAGCAATAGAAAGAACCAAAGAAAATAAGAAGGCAACACTAAACTAAGAATCAGCAAGCACAGGTAATGGGTGAACAAGTTGCAAAATGGAATGCAGTGGCATAGTTGTGTCTGGAACCATGTTAGTGGGTCCCATCATGAAATTGAGGGGGGGGGGGGTACCTCAGGCAATTTATTGAGATTGTCCCATTCTCGTTTTAGTGGTATACAGTAAAAAACCTGGAATCTAGCCCCTATGGGGGTTGGTGGATGCCAGATGAATGAATTTTCCGTTTGCCTGAGATTGCATGTTGCGTGATTGGCAAACTAACAGCGAGATGTACCAATTTTAAATTTCCTTTTTTTTTAACCTATTTATTTTCTGTATTTTTGCCAGTTACTTGAGGCTGCCAGTTGCTTGAATTCCAGATTATAGAGGTTTTACTGTACCATGATTCTGCTATTGAGAACTAAAGGTTAAGTGGTGTTGTGACTCTCTGACAACTTCAATAAGTTTCTTACTGTCCTTCATTCAACCCCCATGCCCTTCATTCATCCTCCCCCTCAATAGGCCCTTGCAAACTGCCATGTAAAATGGGGTTAACCGGGCAATTTGCCCAGTTACTCAGCAGTTAGAAAGGGTCCAACCAAGCCAACTCTGTTGGAACCCAACTGGGTCCCTGACCTACCTCAGAGGTAGTCAGGGAACCTAGTTAAACTTACCCAAGTTGCATCCGCAGGCAATTTGAAAATTAAAATGGCTGACTAGCTTATTCTGGTGCGTGCGTCACTGGGCAACCAGCATCTGAACATCCAGCAGTACTTCTATTAAGTACGTGACACATCATTGCGGGGGCGGGATCCCCCTGCAATTTAAAAGGTGCTTCAAGCACCTTTGCCCCAGTAATCGCACATGGGTCCCAGGAGGGCTACCCAGGTGCTACAGTTTAAAAGAGGCTAATGTAATGTAATTCCCATGACCTCCCTCCTCCCCATCTTGATCCTCTTTTTTTTGCCATCTCCAATCCTCTTAATCCGACTTCATTCCAAACTGGTTCTGGTGTCTATCTACACCCTCCTTTCATTGTTCGGTACACTTCACCATCCGAGTATTTATACTCCTGACTTTATCTTTGCCTCATTCCCCCTATGTGAACCCATCACTTCTGCATCTCTCATCATTCCATTTATCCTTTGCCACGCCTCTTCTGATTTGTCTTAGAATACACATACTTAAAATCAAGAACTTCATTTTGTGCCTTGTGAACAGTCAGACATTCTCTGTCTTATTTTGGATCCACTTCCTGCATCCATGCTTCAATTCTGCCTTGCTGATGCTTTTTTTATGGTATTGATTTCCCTTTGTCACCTGTTTTGTTCTGGAAATTTCATTTTACGTTTTTGCTTCAAATCTCAGTCAGTTTTTTCATTTTCTGTTCTTTGGCAAATCCCTTCCAAAATGATATCTTTGTGTAATACTACGCAAAGTTGATGAGTAAATCAAGTGAAATGTCCTTTTAGTTTTTTTTGCTAATGAAAGTATTGGAGTGAATTGAATTTGGTTTATCCAAGCAAGTGCATGACCAAACACAAACCTAAGTCTTCCATTTGAAACCTATTCACTTCCTAGAATATTCTCTGCAATTTAAACTGGCTGACTGGAAAATATGAGCTTTATGTCCTTTCAGTAATATCCTATTACCCCAGGCAACACCCAAGGCGAAATCACAATCGAATCGAATTCTGCCACAACCCATTATGTTTAAAAGTTTTGAACATGTGATTGTGCTGCAAAAAAATGTGGGAATAAATAAAAGTAATCCACAGTATTTGGATGCTTTAGAATACAAGAATTTTAATCTTTCATACTGATATTTTAAATATATTGTGAGGTCTTTTTGTATTTTTTACTTTAGGATGGCAATGAGACAATTTTTCTCTATATATGTATGTATATTCTCCAGGAGCACTTCAAATATGTACTGTCCATTTTTCTTACGTTATTTCTAGTTTTTTTTAATCCACATTCAGGGAAACTGTTCAATTTTGTATTAACCTGAATTACCACCAAAGGCATCACACGGGTGCTGCAGTTAGTGGAAAACCCACGCAGACACGGGGAGAATGTACAATCACCTTACAGACAACACAGGATTCGAATCCAGGTCCAGATCTCTGGTGCTGTAAAGGCGTTGCACTAACTGCTATACCAACCACGCCACCCAAGATTGTTGACTTTAACACGTGTATGAAATGATAATTGGCACTTCTATTAGCAGAAGGGTTCGCTGGAAGTGTATCCCACATGAAACGTTGACTGATTTATATTTCTCGTGTGTTTCAACTGGCTGAGTTCTTCCACCATTTCTTTTTGTATTGCACATAGTTTTTTTTTATGGGTCCTCTTGTAAAACACCCACAAGATTGTTAAAAGAGTACAATTTACCTTTTTAATGGGAAGACCATTCCTGTATTATCCATTGTACCGGCAGCAATGAATCATCTTCTCATGTGATAAGAATTTTTTTTTTCAAATTTGATACTTAGTATGCATTTAACTTTGTGTAACTGCACATATATTTGTTGTTTGGCTCCAGTTAGATTTTCATGTGAATTAATAAAAAATTACACGTTAGTTCCTGATTACCATTCATATGAACTAAAACTACTATTAGAACATTACAGCACAGTACAGGCCCCTCGGTCCACAGTGTTTTTACTGACCTCTATATACTCAATATACTAAACCTTCCCTACCTCATAACCCTCCATTTTTCTTCTATCCATGTCCCTGCCCAAGAGTCATTCATATGTCCACATTTTACTAGCCTCCACCACCATGTCTGCAAATGCATTCCAGGCAGCCACCACTCTGCTCTTTTTTTAAAAGTCCTCTGATACTCCCTTAATCCTTCTTCCACTGAATTTGTATAGATGTCCTCTGGTGTTTGATACTCTTGCCCCCAGGGTAAAGGTGCTGGCAGTTCACTCTATCTATGCCTCTTGTAATCTTGTAGACCTCCAATAAGTCAACTCTCAACCTTCTTTGCTCCAAAGAGAAACAAACTTGCTCTGCTAACCTTGACACATAAGAAACATTCTACAATCCAAGCAACATCTTGGTAAATCTCTTCTGCAATCTCTCGAAACCTTCCACATTCTTCCTGTAATGAGGTGACCAGAACTGAGTGCAATATTCCAGGTGTGGTCAAACCAGTTTTATAGAGCTGCAACTTTATCTCTTGTCTTTTTATACCTAGTCCCTTCATTTCAGGGCACCATAATATTTCGGACATAGCAATGGTGTGTATATTAAAGGATTACGTTAAATACTTTGTTGCTTCTCCCTTGCATGCAATGACTGCTAGAAGTCTGAGATTCATAGACATAACCAGGTTCTGAGCACTTTTGGTGCTCTGCCAGGCCTCTACTGCAGCCATCTTCAGCTCCCACTTGTTTTGGTGGCTTGTCCCTTAAGTTTTCTCTTCAGCATACAGCAAGTGTGCTCGGTTGGATTTAGATTGGGTAACTGACTTGGCCATTCAGAATTTTCCAGTTTTTCTCTTTGGAAAAACTCCTTTGTTGCTTTAACGATCTGTTCGGGATCATTGTGTTGCTGTAGGATTAAGTGCCATCCAATGAGTTTGAAGGCATTTGCTTGAACTTGAGCAGATGTTTCTATGCACCTCAGAATTCATTTTGCTACTGTCATCAACAGTTACATCATCAATGAAGTTGAGTGCACCAGTACCTGTAGCAGCCACACCTGCCCAGGCCATAACATCCCCATCACCATGTTTCACAAATGAGATGGTATCCTTTGGATCTTGGGCAGTTACTTCACACTTCCACACTTTGCTCTTGCCATCACTCTGATATGGATCTCATCTATCCACAAGACATTTTTGCAGAGTTCTGCAGGCTCTTTTAAAGACTTCTTGCCAAACTGTAATTTGGGCATCCTGTTTCTGTGGCTAACTAATGGTTTGCATCTTGCAATGTAACTTCTATATTTCTGTTCATGAAGTCTTCTGCGGACAGTGGTCATTGACACATCCACACCTACCTCCTAAAGAATGTTTCTGATCTGTCGAACAGGTGCTTGGGGGTTTTTCTTTGATGATAATACTTCTGCCATCAGCAATGGAGATCTTCCTTGGGCTACTTGCCTCTATGCAATTACTGAGTTCACTAGTATGCTCTTTATTCTTAATGATGTTCCAAACTGTTGATTTTGGAAATCCTAAGGTTTGGGCTATGTCTCCTACTGTTTTTTTTTGTTCAGCCTCATAATGGCTTCTTTGATTTTAATTGGCACAACTCTGGTTGTGCCAATGTTGAAAAATGGCAACTACAGAGACTCCAAAGGTGATCAAAAGCTTAGAAACTCGTCCAGCTATACCTGCACCAATGAATCAATTAAGCATACTGAGTAATCACAAACACCTGTGAAGCCAAATGTCCAAAATATTATGGTACTCTGAAATGGGGAGCGATGTATAAAAAGTGCTATAATTTCTAATGGTCAAACCAAATTGTACACAAATAACCTTGAATAAAATATGGAATGCGCATGTGATAAACAAATGAATTCTTTGATTACAAATTGAAATTTGTGGAGCAGAGGGACAAATAAAGGAAAAAAAAGTGTCCCAGACATTATGGAGGGCACTGTCTATGTTTAGTCTATAATTGACAGTGCAATGGGGTAACATATTGCCTATAGAATCAAACAATTAATGTTTAAGGGTGGCACAATAAGTGTAGATGTTAGCGCAACATTATTACAGTGTCAGCAATCCAGGTTCAAATCTTGCACTGTTTGTATGTTCTTCCAATGTTTGCATGGGATTCCTCTGGGTGCTCCAGTTTCCTTCCACCCCTCAAAATGCATGGGCAGTTGTAGGTTCATTGTATTTGGGCGGCACTGACTCATGAGCTGGAAAGGCCTGTTATCGTGTTGTATGTCTATTTTTTTTAATCAGTCAAACTAAATCAAGGGACTTGATTGATCTCACAGAAACTGTTGCTGATGGTGCTGACATGATATCAGATGTTCTGGGAAACTCCAGTAGGAAATGGTCAGACTAAACCTAATACCGTATATTTTGGCATATATGTTGAGTCGTGAAACCCTTTAAAATAAATTCTCAAAAATGGGGGGTGAGGATCAACTTGTACGCCAGATATACTTGTGATATCTTAAATTCACTGGGGAAAAAATAGATTGACATCAATTTGACGTATAAGTCAATACTGGGAGCACCTTCTCACTGCCGCTCCCCTCACCTCCCCATTGCTGGGTGCTGCCATAACGGTGGCCGTCACTCCTGCCTGGTAGGCAGAGGTTCCTGCTCCCATCAGGAGCTTATCGTTGGCACTCCAGCTCCGTGGACAATCGCCGCTACTGACTGGTAGACAGAGGTTTCTGCTACCACTTGGAGCACAATGTTGCTGTTCCAGTTCTATGGATCATCGCTGATCCTGCCTGGTAGGCTGTTGGGCTTCTTTTTTTAACCCACTTGAGAGCTTTGTTACTTGTGATTGGGGGTGTTGTTTTTTTTTAATAGATTGTTTCTGGGAGGTCCAGTCAGCCTGAAAAATGGGGGTCAATTTTTTTAGGCTGGATATACCATAAAACCCTTAAATCTGCCTGAAAAATGGGGGTCAACATAGACCAGTCGATTTGTATGCCAAAATATACAGTAGTCACCTTGTGAGATGTAAATATTGTGAACCACTGCAAGATTCAGGCACATGTTTTTATGCCACTCAATTAATTTCCAACATATCAACAGATCAACCAAATGGATCTACAAATCATGCAAAATATCAGGATAGATTTTTACTGTGAGCAAGAACTCTCCAGAGACAATAATAGAAGTCATTAAATATATCTTAATGTAGACAAGAGTGTTTCTGTGAATTATCTACATTACTCAGAGCGACCTTTTAGAACTCTTAAAGAAATTATTCAAATAGATGGACCTTTGGCAACAACTTCAGTGAAACATGTTACCACAAATCTTGTGGTATTAATCCGTACACATCAACAGGGGGAGCCATGCACTGCGAGGCAAGCTGCATATCTAGCAGTGCTATGCTTGTCGGATGGGGATGGAGTCAGTTGTTAATGAAATCCATAATAAACGTTCTGTTGCTATCTCAGTGGCTTGGCACATGTTCTTAATACTGAATGTTGTGTACTTGTACATGTTATGCAAAGTGTTTTAGCTAGAAGTTAGGCATTTTAAGCCCCTTTTCCACTGGCACCCTGTCCCAGGAATTAACTGCGAATTTACTGGGACAGTAAAAGGAACATTGTCCAAACGTCGGCGTCAGATTTCATGCCAGGGATTATCCACCTCTACCCCAACTCATCTCCCCAGCATTTGCTGACTACAGCATGTTGATAAAAAGCAGTAGAATAGGGACAGCAGAAAGTCACCTGTTTCCTGTTAAAGGTAGAACACTCCAATCCCTGGGGATGAGTGTGTTCAGTGGAAAAGTAATTAGTGTCCCAGTTAAGGGTAGCCCAGTGGAAATGGCACAAAGGACTTCCTATCCCAGGACACTGCACAGCTAATTAACTGGGATGCCAGTGGAAAAGGGCTTCAGTAAAAGATGTTCTTTGTCCAATGCTCAGTGACTTTAGGCAAACCTAAGCCTGACCACAACAGCTTTAAAACAAACACTTTCAATCACGCCTGATACGTACTCAGTACTTTGTTGGGAGACTGCTAGGCCAAAGCAATTCAATGTTCCCCTCCATTGTTAAATGGTGTCTGTAAGCAGCTTTGCTGCTCTCTCAGGTTGTGCATTCCAGTACCTGCAACTTTCTATGTGAAGAATGGCCTCCTCTCCCCTCTTAACTTAAATCTCTGTCAAGTTTTATATGCCTTTGATACGGCGATGTTCCCGAAATCTGCCCTGCCGGTACCTCTCGTAAATTTAAGTACCTCAATTATGTTCCCTTTTAACCATTTCTGCTCCAGGAGGGGAAAAAACAAGCCCCTCAGTCTGTTCTCTGACTCCTTCATACTATTTGTTCAAATGTGGCTAGTCATTTACCTCAAGTTCATTTGAACACACAATCTCCATGTTCCTTGATTCCCATAGCACCTTAAAATGTATTTAATAAATAAACATATTTAGTTAAACAATTCCAAAGATCTGCAACACTCCAAATGAAATAACTCTGTTCACAATCACCAGCCTTTCAACCTGAAACAATGACCCTCATCCTAACCCCTCCAGCCAGGCAAAGCAGTGCACCACCATCTCCTCTGCCAATCCTTCTTAGAATCTTGTATACACCTCATTTTTCTGTTCATTAAACAATAGCTAAGCCTTATTCAATTATCTTCACAAGCGACCATATTTGTTATATCAAGACAATGTCCCTTGCAAGAGCACCATGCAATTGAATCGGGATTTTTTTTTATTTTCAAAATCTAATCTCTTTTGCAATTGAGGCCAATGTAACATTGCTTCCTAATTGTTTAATATATACCTGTATGATATCAATGTGGCACCTCCATGAGTTTGTATCTTAATTTCACTAAATTAAAAAGCAAGCCTGTAGGCAATGTGACTCATTCATTGCTTTTTCAGAATCCGAATCTGGTTTATTGTCATGAACATGTCATGAAATGTGTTGTTTTGCGGCAGCGTTATTGTGCATTACAGGAGCAAAAATTGCTAGAATTTACATTTCCGTGAATACACTATTTAAAAATAAATAATTAGTACAAAAAAAAGGAAAAAAGTGGGGCCGTGTCTGTGGTTCATTGTCCATTCAGAAATCTGATGGCGGAGGGGAGGAAGCTGTTTTTGTAACATTGTGTGTTCGTCTTCAGGCTCCTGTTGCTCCTTGCTGATGGTAGTAGTGAGAAGGGCATGGCCTGAGTGGTGGGGTCCTTGAAAGATATCCTTAATGGAGTGAAGAATAATGTTCATGATGGCGTTGCTGAGTTTACAACCCTACGTACGATCAGAAAATAAGAGGCCCATCATTTCCATTGCTTTTTATAGGAAAGTTGTTTTATATTTGTTCATCCTGCTAATCATAATTTGGGAGGTCGAGAGTGAGCGAAAGGTAACTTTACAAAGAGAAAGATATTTGCCATTCCATGGAAGGAAATAACAACAAATTTAAATCATAACTCTAGCTTTATACTGATTATGCTGCAGTCATAGTTGCACGAAAATGGATTTTTATTGCTTTAAGATGAATATATTTCACTGTGCATAATTTTATATTTCACTTTACAGTTCAGCCAAAAGTTTTTTTTTAAATATTGCATACATAGGTTGAATGTGTTCCTGTCAAAACCCCTGCACCCACAGTGAGTTTTGACAGGAACAAGTCTCTCAGGTGATGTTTAATTGCTAATACCAATCTGATCTGAGTTTCGCTGATTTAATTTGCTTTAGTGGACAGGGACAATAACATTGCATTGTTCACAAATCATAGCTTTACAATTATTATACACTCTATCTAAACAAGTGTTTGAGAATTTTTTTTTTGGTCAGTTTTTTAAATTTGTTATTTATCTGTAATTGAGGCAGAAATTTGTGCAGTGTAAACCTTGCTCAAAAATACATTGTTTTATATTGTTGAAATCTGAAGTCTTGTATTAATAATGTCTTTTTTGTTTCATAAGTTTTTTCTTGATATTTTGAAAAGATTTGAATGTCTATATTTTAAGTCTAAATTTTATTTTCTATTTGGAAAATGCCCACATTTACTTCCCTTTCAAAATAAAGGGTATGAATATGAATAATAATGACACCAGATGCTGCAATTATAGAAATGATTCAGCAGCCTGAAGCTGATGTCTGCATATAATTTTCTTTCTGTGCTGATTTTTCTTCAAGGGGAAGGAAGTTGATCTCAAAAAAGTCAGACAGGTATTGGTTTGGTATCATACAATCCAACTACAATACTTTATATTGTTAGGCTTCTCACACATGTATGACATGTTGCTACCCTGCTTCTGATCCATGTATTCTTTTGCCATAGATACATGGATAGATATTTTCCTTCAAAAGGATCAGTGTTATCCACTTCAGTTACTCAATGCAACCACAAATTCACAATCTCATTATTTCCTGTAAACCAAAGACTTCTGGTCAGTTTGATTTTCTTCTGGACTAAACTACATCAAATTAGAACCCCTTCATAATGTCGACGGTTCTAGTAGATAGAGGAAAAAAAAGAGGTGTGTTAATTGGCTTAGTTGATGAGATGCTATTCTCAACACTTGTAGTTGTCAAATATGTTACTGTAACTCTTCATCTTCGCTGTGGAATCTAATTCTGCCACCTCTCCTGGCAGTGCATTCAAGCACCTTTCACACTTCGTGCAATTTAAAAAAAAAACTTTCCTCATGTCTTTGTTGAACTTTCCTCAACTGTCATTAAAACCCAGAGTAGCTGAATTTTGACTTGGGAATTATGAATGGTTAGTGATAAAATATGTTATCAAAGCACTGTGTGATTTGAAGGGTGACTTGGCAATACTGGTGTTCCTTTATGTTTAATGCCTTTGTCTGGACAACAGATACTGCAGGTTTAGCACATCTGTTAGCAAGGATAATTGCCAAAGGCTAAATAGATTGGAAAGTTGGGCAGAATAATGGCAGATGGAATTTAATCCAGACAAGCGTGAGCTGTGTTTTGTAAATCAAATCCAAGAGGAAAGTATGCAGTAAACAGCAGAACCCTAAGGAGCATTTGATGTAGAGAGTAATCTTGAGATGCATGTCCATAGCTCCCTGCAAACATTAAGGGGATAGAGTGGTAAAGAAGGCATTTGGTCTGCTTTCCAACATCACTTGGAGAATTGTTTATTCAAGGGGCATCAATGTTGCAACTGAGTAACATTTTGCAACTGAGTATTGTGCATAGTTCTGGTCGCCACATGAAAGGAAAGATGATTAGCCTGGAGAAGGTATAGAAGAGGTTCACCAGAATGTTATCTGGATTGGAGAGTATTCGTGACAAGCAGAGATTGGACAAACTTAGATTCTTTAGAGCAAGCGATGCTGATGGGCAATCTGACCAGTTTATTAAATTATGTGAGGCACAGATAGAATAGATTCATTTTCCTGGGTGGAAAAATCAAATACGAGAGTGCATTGATTTAAGGTAGGAGGTAAAGTATTCAAAGGGCATCTGCAGAGCAAAATTATTACAACATATTAGTAGGTGCCTGAAGTATGTTGCCAGAGGAGGTGTTAGAAGCAGAAATGACTGCAGTGTTGAAGAGGAATTTAGACAACCACATAAATGGCCAGAGAATAGAAGGATACGGAATGTTCAGGCAGCTTGGATCAGTTAGATTGGCATCATGGTCAATGCAACATGCTGAGAAGGAAGAGCTATTCCTGTAGTAAACTTTTCCATGTTCTGTGATTTTTTTTTTTAAACCCTGAACAAATTATTTTCAAGCTGCCCTTAGGCAAGTGTTATTTGCTTACACTCATAATGTGTCTTGTAGATGGGAGAAATCTTTGGGAAGTTGAAGTAAATATCTGGCTACTTGGCAGTATTTTGACTGAAAACCAAATCAGTGCCTGCTCCTGTTATACTTCTTACCATGATTACCCCAAACTGCTAGTGATGAATCACTGGTAATGTGGCCAGCTATCGATTGGCGATTAGACAATTTTGTCGAAGATAGTTAATGCTGAGCACTTATGCAGCTAAAATATTTCTTGACCTTTATAAACCCTGGTCTTGTTGCATGCAGACAAGGACTGTTTTGATAACTGCAGTGTGTAATTGTCAGCAAATATCATCACCTCTGACATATCTCAAAGAAGGTCATTGTTGAAGCAGTTGAAGATAATTGGACCAAGTGCACTGCCATAGTCTAATCTCATCTCTTGAGGCAGTGTTCTGAGGTTGACATGTTTGACATACGTTGGCATTACCTGATTTGATTTTCTGCCATCAGCATTATTTTTGTTTTCCCAATCCAGTGATTTAAATTTGCCAAACACATTCAAAGTTCAGATTTATTTTCAGAGTACATAGATGACTTCAGAAATAATCCTAAGATTCTGTTTCATACGGGCCAGTCAGAATTTCTACTTATCAGTAGTATATAAAAAAACTGTAATCAAGAAAATGAATATGCAAAAGAGAGAAATTTAAAGAAAGATGTGTAAACAAATTATGCAATGCAGAAAAAAGGATTTTCAGTGATAAATAATGTGCAAGGTCAGAGTCCTTAAATGAGTCTGTGATTGAGTTTGTTGTTGAGGAGCCTGATGGTGGAGGGGGAGCAACTGTTCCTGAACAGTGTGAGTCTTGTGGCACCTTTACATCTTTCTTGATGGCAGCAGTGTGAACAGAGCGTGCCCTAGGTGATGTGGATCCTTGATGATTGCTGCTGTTTTCTGACTGCAATGGATATTCTAGATGGTTGTGAAAGTTTTGCCTGTTATGTGCTTGTCCATAATCTTTTGCAAGCCTTTCCACTCTCAGCTATTGGTGCCTCCATACCAGGCCATGATGCACCCAGTTAGCACACTTACCTCTTCAGATCTGAAATTTTCCAAGGTTTTGGGTGTCATACTGAACCTCCACAAACTCCTAAGAAAGCAGTGGCACTAACATTTGTGTGTTGGGTCCAGGAAAGGTCCTCCAAGATAGTGACTCCCTGGAATTTAAATTTGCTCAGTCTCTCCACCTCTGATCCCCCGATGATCACTGGACCGTACACCTCTGGTTTTTCCCTCCTAAAGTCCACAATCAGCTCCTTGATCTTGGTGAAATGAGTGAAGGGTTGTTGTTAGTACACCATTCAGCCAAATTTTCAATCTCCCTTCTGTATGCTGACTCATTGCCCCCTTTATACAACCTACTACCATGGTACCGCCAACAAGTTTGTAGATGGTGTTATTGTCTCACCAAGTCATTAAGTCATAGGTGTAAAACAAGTAGAGCAAGGGACTAAGATTTCAAATGTTATCTTGATGATCAGGACAGTCACCAGCATTTGCCTTTGGAATTATTTCACCTATATTTGGCCTGCACTGCAGTGAAGTTGAGAATCAAGTGGCATGATGAACCAACCCAATGACTGATACAGTTGCCTGCCACCCATGTGTTAAATAAGGGCAGACAAGCAGATTTTCTGGACAGTAGGATGCTCTTCCATTTAAGAACTTCCTCATTGTTTTAATTCATTTTTTAAAAGATAGAACACATAATAAATTTTCCAGTGAACTAGGCATCCTCAATCTGAGCACAGAGAATCAAAGACTTGGGAAATTTGAAGGAGAGTGTCGAAACAGAAGCAGGTAAGTTTAAAGTGTGCTTGAGAACTAGGACAGTAATGAGTTTACAGAGAGTTTTGGAACCAGGGTTTCAATTCATAGTTTAAAGAGCAACAGGCCACTGGTGTTTGAAAGGAGCATGGGAATCAGCATTGGGAGAGCCGGATATCAAGTCATCAGAATTTCCATCTAGTTGAAGAGAGGTTATTGGAACTTTTTTGGAATGATTTGGTTCTGTATGTATTTTATTTGGCAAGTTTTTGAAGTTGTTATTCAAATTATTTCTCACTGCATACAATGTCAAATTTATTTATACATTGAAATCTGAAATGTTTATTTTGCACAAAATGTCTATTTTGTTATATGAATGGACTTTAGAATGGATACTGTGACGGATTATGTTATATTGTATATAAGATATGTTTTAAAGGAGATAAAATGTGGCAGGATTTTTTAGTGTAGGTCACAAAAAGATACAAACACTTCAACATATATCTCATTTAAAATGCCAGAGCTCTGCTCAAGCCAGACAGTCCAGGCTCTGGGTGCCTTTGCAAACTCTTTGAAGAATGCCTATTAAGACTTCACAAGTAGGTATTAATTGGACATGCTGTGGAGTAATGGATTATTGTTTTGGATGAACAAACTCAGAAGATTGGGTCCGGTGCCACAGTTTGCTGTTCTAAGAGGGTCATGTGTTTTTCTCAGAGAGAGCGAGAGAATTCAGTTCTACAGTTCAGCAGCAGCAGCTGGGACTGGAACAGGACAAGCTGGAAAGCTTGTGGAAAAACCCCAGTTTGAAGATGGTTTGTGAGTTTATAGTTTAGCCTGGTCAAAGCCCTTGTGGTCCATACAAGAGGAGATGGCTGGCTGCATAATGTTTCACTTGAAATAAGGGAAACAAAAAGAAAATCTGGTGACCTGAAAGAAAGCAGTTATCATCTGGAAAACCCTGATGGGGCAAGTTTCTTCAGGAAGGCACTGAGGTGGCTGATCGGAAGGAATCAGTTTTTGTCCAATGAGCAGCAAATCTCTCCCTGAAAACCAACAAGAATCTTCCAGAGTGGTAACCATCTACCTTTCAAGCACCAAAGCCTGGTGAAATTCAAAAATATTAAATTCTGCGCACAGTATAAAAATGGCCTGATACTAATGAACTTGGAGGAGTGAGAAGTGAGATTGGACTTTTCTGAACTTACACACACACATTACATTCGCGTGCACTTAGAATTAGTAGGGGGTTAAGTTAATGGTATTAAGTTAAAGTTTGATCCTGTTTTTATGTTTAAAGATAATTAAAAGCAACTTTTGTTTAAGTAACCATTTGTCTTGGTGAATTTATATTGCTGCTGGGTTTTGGGGACCTCTGGGCCCATAACAATCCAGTTGACAAGTCAATTTTTGGCATAATGCACTTTTGATAACAAGTGGAATGTTTGCATGTGATCTTTAGTGTCACTCAAATTTAAAGTGATTCAGGAAAGCTTCACTCTTAATGCTTGAAAGTGTGATGCATCCACACTAAATCTAAAATTATTTTTGTCTCATTCACTGCAGAACCTTACAGACAGCTAATTTTGCTCACACAGATTTGTTGTGCTTATGTTAATATTTCCTCTGTCCTGGACCCTCTCATCCATTTGCATGACTCCTAGAGCTTAGAAAGCCTAAATTCACAAATTTGGATATAACTAGGGAAAAATTCAAATGCTGGGAATGCCAGCCAGTTAATTTTATTAAGTTTTCCCAGACCCAAATCAACAGTGGTTGGTTGCACCATGCTGTAGCTAAATCTTCTCTTTTAAGTGAGTGAGAGCTGGTGTGAATTTTGAAAAAGTTTGATACATGTTAAGACTTGAGTTTGGGAGGTCAAGGAGGATACTGGCCAATTCATGCTCGAGGCAATGAAGACATGAATAAGGATTTTAATGGTATGTAGCTGATTAGAAAATAGACTACAAAGATGAAAATGAGCTGTCTTTGTGATAAATAGCATGAGGTTTGAGCCTCAACTGGGGATCAAATTGCAAATGAAGCTTGCACACATTTGGTGAGCAGCGTGGCAGATGAACTGTAAAGGAATTTTTTGCCAGAAGCCAACAGTAAGGACATGAATCTTTTTGAAAACTTAATTTGAAGGGTAAGTTCACTCATTCACAACTGACTATCAGTCAAGAAGCGTGAATCTGCACTGGTATAAATGGAACAACTATTTCAAGGTCCCATGTGTAGTATTTCTGATTACATCGGTTCATTTACAAGTGGTACACTAAGAGATTGTGTGCACTTGATGAATGTGTTTTTCCTAACTATTTTTAGTACTTCAAGGAACCAAAGAACAACCTTCTTATTTTTTTCCCTTAATAGCCCAGAATTGTTTCATGCTGCTTTGCCTTTCACAGGATATTAATTGATACTCTGTCCAACAAAAGTGTGGGGCAGCTTGATGAACTACAGAGGCTCCCCAGGTTACAGATGATCTGTCTCAAGGAAGAAAAACTTTGTGCAAATTCTCCTATACATTTTTTGAAGCATTTTCCAAGATATTTGTGTTTTGTTATATTCATTAATGGCTGGATACAGTTTAAAGAAACTGGGAGAACACTTTCTCCCCTTCCCCCTGCCTTTGAGAAGGAGAAACATGGGAGACGACCTTACACTGAAGGTGACCGTGGCATTAAACCAGTGAGGGGCACAGTGGGTGAAGAGTCCACACAGGCTGCGGGCAGTTGACAACTTGCGGTCGAAGGACGCACACACTGCTGGCTGTTGGAGACTGGCTCATGGGAACCAGTTATTGGAACAGAGATTCAAGTGGGTTCTGAGGATGAGAAGGACTCAGGCGCTGAAGGCTTCCTGATCATGCTGGAGGTTTAGATTTGGAGCTATGAGCAGCTGCAGAGGCTGCGGGAGGTGAATCCACGGACACTCAGTGTCTCTGAAGGGACTCTCTTGTGTCTCTTTCACCATTTGTTAGGGGCACCAAGTATTTTGCAGCATGTCTCATAGTTTGCGTTACAGTAGACGAAAGTTAAAACCTATCAGCTATATTTTATTTCTTAATTTATTATTTCATGACAAAAAAAGGAACCTTTGAACCTTAATTTTGAGTAAGGTTAGGTTGACTTTAATTAAATATTAGTGTGCGTAGAGTGATATGATACAAGTAACTATAGAAAATGGATTCTGACAAATGGAGAAATCTGCTTACAGCCAGTTCACAGGGTATTAACCTGTCACATATTTTCTGGCCCAATTTTTGCATGTATATGTGTACCTGTGTTTATAGCGATTGCTAGAAATTCTAAAGTACATTTCAAAATTTTTGCAAGAAAAGGAAGGCAATTATCCAAACCTAAACTATTGAAGGTAGTTTCAGGAACCACACAAAAGGCAACTCAAGGTCAACTGAAAGCGTTTTGGTGAAATAAAATGCAACTGATAGGGCATGCAACACGACTATTGTATGTTGTAGGCAATCCTTGCTAAGCTACAATAGTTATTAACAACATAGAGTGTCTACACAGTAGATATGACAGAAGATCCTGGTGCACAGTAGATTGGTAAAATGAAGCACACAAAGGAAAAATTAGAATCATGGAATCATCAGCACAGAAGAATTCACGATCATGTAGCACCTTCCAAGGGCTTGGGATGTCTGAAGGCACTTTACACCCAAGGAAGTATTTTGAAATACTGTCAATATTGTTGCTGAGTATGAAGAAGAAGTGATGTTAACTGTTAGAGATAATTGGCTTGGCAACTGGTGAAACAATGGATCGAGTTTTGCAAATCACTCTTTGGAAAGTTCTCATGACAAGTTGTATAGCATGTAGTATAAATCCACAATGATGGTAGCATCAAGAAAATGACAATAATTTTGCCATTTCCGGATGCTGTTTTCAAGCTGGTGACTACTGCTTTTGTTTCCCTTTCTGCCATTCTATCAAATTCCTCATCTGAATACTCTGGGCCAGAAATGTGTGCAACCAGGCTACCCATAGAGTTGCTACACTGGTGGCTACTTTAATTGAAAAGAAGTGATTGCCAGCAATCAGCTGGTGGGATTGGAAGAGTCATCTCTGCTTTGTTATTCCACGTTTTAATTCCCTGGTAAAATTCTGCTGTGAGAGAGAGTGACGTTATAAAATATCTGTTGTTTTGGTTCGTGTGGGTCCCACAGGTTAAGAACCAGACCAAAGTTGAGGTACAAAGCACACGTTTATTTCGGGGATGCAAACAGGACAACAGGGTCAATGTGCTAGACGAACCTCTACACACATACACACACAATATGCAAGGGGCAAGTATACACTTCGGATAATGAGGGAGGAACCAACAGAAGCCTGGAGGACATACACATTCAACCATCAGGATCAAGGTGATATTACATGCCCCCACCCTTTGACACGGCTCTTGCTACCTGACCTCGGGACTCGCCCAAGCCCAGTGTGAAAGATGCTACTTGCGTGCCATGAGGAGTCCAAAGAGGCAGAACAAAGGGGCACATGGTCCTTTATAGTTCTGCAAGCAGTACTGGGGTGGGGGGGGAATCACTTGGGGCAGGCTGGGCCCCGTTGGCTACTGTGCCCAATGGCTCGAAGTCTAGTGCAGGGGTCAGCTGAGGTGATTCACCTGGGCCAATTGGGTGAAGGTCAGGGCTGAGTATGGGCAGGCTGCCTGGACTGCAGCACTTGGTGACTTAGGTGGGCCAATCGCAAGGGTCGCCTTAATGGTTTGCAGTGAGTCTTTGACCTTGATTGGCAGGCAGTGTGTCCTCCAAACAGGAGAGCAGCAGCGCCAACGGGTGGTCGATGCTTCCTGTCCTTTACAATATCAGAATGGAGAAATAGTTGTCAGGGTGGGTCACGTCTCCAGAATGGAGGACCATCGCCTTCCCAAGATCGTGTTATATGGCGAGCTCTCCACTGGCCACCGTGACAGAGGTGCACCAAAGAAAAGGTACAAGGACTGCCTAAAGAAATCTCTTGGTGCCTGCCACATTGACCACTGCCAGTGGGCTGATATCACCTCAAACCGTGCATCTTGGCGCCTCACAGTTTGGCGGGCAGCAACCTCCTTTGAAGAAGACCACAGAGCCCACCTCACTGACAAAAGGCAAAGGAGGAAAAACCCAACACCCAACCCCAACCAACCAATTTTCCCCTGCAGCCGCTGCAACCGTGTCTGCCTGTCCCGCATCGGACTTGTCAGCCACAAACGAGCCTGCAGCTGACGTGGACTTTTACCCCCTCCATAAATCTTCGTCCGCGAAGCCAAGCCAAAGATGTCTATGCTGTGAATGAAGTGATTGTGGTGTTGTTAAATGGAATTTTGGGGTGTTGGTTAACTTTGGTCACATAATGTAATTGTTAATTTTTATCCTTGCATTGAGAGAAGATGACACCTAGCTTTGATCCTCCTTGCTACCTCTTCCAGTTGTGCTGGGTTTTTTTTTTCTGATTCTTGAATTTCCCTGAAGCCTGAGCACCAAATGCCTCTTTGAATCCTCTGCATGGAAACATATGAGAGACTGCAGATGCTGGAATCTGGAGCTACACACAATATGCCGGAAGAACTCAGCATGCAAAGCAACATTTATGGTGTATTACCAATCAACCACATTCAGACAGAAAATTGTGATTAATAGGCTTTAATCACCTTAAGGTGTCAGCACAGCTTGCATGTTGCTGGCCGGGTTCCAAGGCAGGTACTGAAGGAGGGATTTGGGCATAACAGCCTTTATGGAGATATCTGGGAGGGAGGAGTCACAGGTTCAGGGGGTGGGCCAGCCCATATAGTACATACATACATATATAAATTGATTGGTAGCTCCACCTTTTTTAAACAATGTCTTCTGGAGGGGTGGTGTGGTTTAGTGTTTGATGCAATTTCAAAGTCCCTCAAAGGTTCAGCCTCTCCAGCTGCGTGCGTTTCCGGGTCTGCAGTTGTACAGCTGTCGGTTCCTGGGTGGTGTATTGTGCAACAGATGGTGGCTTAGTGGGGGGGTTTGGGCGCACGCAGGAGCTGGTACCATGGTGCTGTTCAGGTCAATTGGAGTTTGGGGTGTGAATTCAGGTGCCGATAGTGGGGCTGGTTGGTCAGGGTTACTGGGGGTGGAGGTTGGCCTGTTGGTCGAGGATTTTCCACGTGTGCCAGGTCCCGGATGGAGAAGGTGTCCTGTTGACCATCCTGATACTCCATGTAGACATACTGGGGGTTGGCGTGGAGAAGGTGGATCTTCTTGACCAGAAGGTCAGTTTTGTAGTGTCTGATGTGCCTTCGGAGCAGCACCGGCGCAGTGTTCATCAGCCAGGTCGGAAGAGTAGTTCCAGATGCTGATTTCCTGGGGAAGGAAAAGAGCCTGTTGCATTCGTGGCTATACAGAGAAGAGACCTGGTAGCAGGAGTGTGTCAGGAAGGGTGTCTTGCCATCAGGAGGTGGGTAGTTCTTTCAATTTAATGGCTAAGAGGACTGCCCTCCTAACAGTGGCGTTTTCCCTCTCTACCTGCCTGTTCCCCTGGGGGTTTACAGCCCAGGGCCCTGCTCGAGGTTATGCCCTTGGCCAACAGGTACTGCCGCAGTTCCTTCTAAAGGATGAAACCCCCCCCCCCCCCACCACACCCCATCGCTACGGATATAGCAGGAGTGCCCGAACAGAGCAAAGATGCTGTGTAGCATTTTTATGACCATGGTCATATCTGGGCAGGGGATGGCGAAGGGGAAACGGGAGTACCCGTCCACTATTTTTAGAAAGTATACGTTTCTTTTGGTGGATGGGAGGGGTCCCTTAAAGTCCATGCTCATCCACTCAAGGTGGCCTTGAAGAGGTGCATTTTGTCTGGACAGTAGAACTGGGGCTTCTATTCGACGCAATTGCCTATTGCATGTCAACTCCCTGATGTCTTCGACCAAGTAGGAGAGGTTGCAGGCTCTAATAAAGTGGTAGAGCCTGGTGAATCTAGGATTGCAGAGGTTGTTGTGGAGGACTTGGAGATGATCCAGCTGCGGGTTGGCGCATGTCCCCCTGGACAGGGCATCAGGAGGCTTGTTAAGCTTCCTGGGCTGGTACAAGATCTCGTAGTTGTAGGTGGCTAGCTCCATTCCCCACCTAAGGATCTGTGTTCTTAATTTTTTCCCACTGTTTGTTGTTAGACATAAGGCAACTGCATGTTGGTCAGTCAACAGGTTGAACGGTTTTCCAGCCAGGTAGTGCCTCCAATGGGATTCGTCCACATAATTGGGGACCCACTGGGCATAGTAGGAAAAGAAGCCCAAGCACTTTTTCAGGGCCTTGAGGGTGTGGGGTAATGGGAGTTCCAACTTGGGGTGCATGCGGTCTGGGTTGGGCCCAATGACACCATTCTTCACCATGGTGCCTGTGATGTCGCAGGCTGAGTTAACAACCCTCTGGAATTTATTCTTATCCTCAGAGTTGGAGCCTCCATACCAGGCAATGATGCAACCAGCCAGAATGCTCTCCAGGGTACACCTGTAGAAGTTTCAAGAGTCTTCAGCGACATCCAAATCTCTTCAGACACCTCACAAAGTATAGCTGCAGGCGAGCATTCCTTGTGATTGCAACATAGAGGCTCCATGACAGATGCTTAGAGATATTGACACCCAGGAATTTGAATTTCTTGACCCTATCCACTACTGAGCCCTTGATGAGGACTGGGTTGTGTTCTCCTGACTTCCTCCTGAAGTCCACAATCATCTCCTTGGTTTTGCTGATTTATAATTGTGAGTCATTTTTGGTGCCTTCTGCCTTCATTCAGTTGTCTGCAAGCATGGTGTTGTCACCACAGAGGGAGCTAGATGCTGTGCTTGACATGTGAATATTTTATAGTTATTTTACATGGTCCAAAGCAGGGCACGTCTGAATTTTTTTAATTCATATTGATTTAATATTTAAACAAAGCATAACTAAGTAGTTTAATTAACTTGGATCAAGTTGTTTCCTCCTGGTGCTCTGGTTTCCTCTCACCCTTCAAAAGCATACTGGATTGTTAGTTAATTGTTGAATTGGGGTGCATGGGCTCATGAACTGAAAGGGCTTGTTACCATGCTGCATGTCCAAATCTTTGGTCCTCACTCCAAAACAGACAGATACGCAACCAGATATAATGCGCATACCATAGACAAACAATACATAGACAGGACAAGTATTCCAATATACAAATACATATATAAATAAATATTGCTTTGGTTGGTTAGTGTGAGAAGTTCCTTTGGTCCTTCAGCATTCTCAATGTCCGTGGGAAGAAGTTGTTTCTTAGCCTAGTGGTGCTGGCTCTGATTCTCTTGTATCTCTTTTGCGAAGGGAGCAGCTGAAAGATGCTATGCGTAGGGTGGAGGGGATCCTCAATGATTTTGCGCACCCTCTTCACACAACAATCCGGTAGATTAGGTCAGTGTGGGGAGGGAGGGAGACCCCAGTGATTTTCTTTGCCACTCTTATGGTCCTGTGGATTGACCTCTGATCCATTTCTCTCAGCAACCCATGCTGTGAAGCAGCCAGCCAGGATGCTCTTGATAGAGCTCCTGTAGACGGTCAACATGATGGAGGCTAGAAGCCTTGCACGCTTCAGTCTTCTTAGGAAGTTCAGTCTCTGTTGTGCCTTCCTGACAAGTGAGGAGGTGTTGTGTGTCTGCTTTGGGTCGCTCGTGAAGTGAACTCCAAGAAACTTGGTGCTCTCCACTACAGAGTTATTCATCTGAGGCTCCTGTCCTTAACTGCAGGACATTGCAAAACAAAGGAAACATGTGAATATGTTATAATTATTTTCTATGGTCCACAGCAGAGCACATGTCTGAAATTTTTATTCACATTGATTTAATATTTAAACAAAACATAATTAAGTAGTTTAATTAACTTGATCAAATTGTGCTTAGGTGAACTAATGCTGAACAATTGAGTAGCATGGTTAGTGCAATAATATTACAGCGGCAGTAACCGCTGTTCAAATCTGGTGCTGTCTGCTTGGAGTTTGTATGTTCTTCCTGTGTCTGTGTGGGTTTCCTCCTGAGAGAATTGATAGACTTACCAATAGAAGACTGGCAATCTTAGTTGCTTGCAATATGCTTTCCCACAGAATAAATAGAGAAGTGTGCAAAGGTGGAAGAATGATTGCATCTTTATATAAATACAATAAAGAATGGAAAAAGTATGGATGATTTTTTTTCAGTTTGTAAACCATGCTTTTTATTTCTTGATTTATTGTGAATAATGTATCAATGAATTCAAAAGCTAATTGCAAAGTGATACAAATGAAAGTCAGTGGTCAAGGGTTAATGCTTGCTATCATAAAGTTTAAAGTTGCTGAGATACTCCAGTGGTTTTACAGTGATAACTCAGATGTTTAAAGATCCTTTTCAACATGCTATATTCTACATTGGACCACTGTGGAATTTGTGTGGACACTGTCCACAATGGATGAATGAGTTTGTTGTATATAATGTACAGGAGTGCTGAAAATTCTTGTTTGCTGCAGCTACATGGGTCCATTAAAAATACACTAACATACCAGAATAAATTAAATAGCACACAAGAGAAAGGGAAGGAGATAAAAAATTAAATGATAAATATTAGTTACAGTTAGTGCAAAAAAAGTCAATTGTGCAGACAGATTCATGATTCAATTTTTTGTCATGTAATAAAAAGTGTCATATTACAGTCAGAGAAAGAGAAGCAAAAGAGAATCGCCCCTCAGAGTCACTGTGTCCATGGATTCACTCCAGCGCTCCTGCAAGCTCCAGAGCAACACAGAATCCAGTCTAAACCATTGCCAATCCGAGCTCCAGATTCAAACCTCTGATGCGATTAGGAACCCTTCAGCACCCTCAGTACTCTCTCGCATCCCCGTTCCAATACCTGGTACCCCTTTAGCCACTTTTGATTCAACAGCCCAAAGCCTCCATGGGTTCCTTGCTTGGAGTCACCAGCAGCCTGCCACCTGTGTTGGTCTTTCAGCTACAGAGCTCCGCCCCCCCACACTGGTCCACTGCCACGGTCAATGTCCCATGGGTTGTCTCTTCTGCTTCTCCTTATTAAAACTTTCAATTGTTGGATTACATTCATCCTCCCCAACCCATCTCCTCATGTGTTACAGTAAATAGGACTGTAGGCAGCCATAATTTGTTTTCAATCCTACATTTTCTGCAAAGTTAAACCTGCCAACCTTCTGCTCCATAATAATCTTTGATTCTGCTCTTCCTATCAAAAAATAACAAGCAACTACTGGTTTAAACAGAAATGTCTTTCAACTTTTCCAATAATTATCGAGTGTATTCAAATCTGTATCTAATTAAAATAAGGTTATTGTTATGTTTCATGGCCAAAATGGTAAAAACACAACAAAATGCCGGATGAACTGAGCAGCAGTCTTTTCAGCATATAGCGGAGACAAAGGTGTATTGCCAACGTTTCCGGCCTGAGGCCCTCTTCAAGGAATTAGCAGAATAAGCTAGAAGCAAGAAATCTCAAAGTATAAGAATTCAAACAATGGCAGAGGAATCCAGACCAACAGAAGATATTAATTGGATATGATAATGGATGAGGTAACAATTTATCATGATTGTGTGAATGGGGAGTGAGGGACCGAAAAAGAGATAGGGAAGGGGGAGGTCAACGAAAGCTAGAGAAGTCGATATTGATGCCATCTGGTTGGAGGGTGCCCAGTCAAAAGATGAGATGTTGTTGCTCCAATTTATGGGTGGTCTCAGTCGGGCACTAGCATTCAGTGTGTTTTTACTACAATCACAGTGTCTGTCGACTTTGGTGTTTCATTCATGGCCAAGATGCATAACATGTTGAGTCTCCTGATTTTGTATATTTCTAGATTTTACATGTTACAGTTACTGTTGTTCTGTGTTGGTGTGCAGCTAATATTGCAGAGAACCATAAATATTTCCTCGAGGTGGCAATGTGTAGCCTCTTTGAAAAAGGAAGTTCAATCATAGTTTTGTTGTACTGTGTTCCAAAAAGTTCTGATGTCATCGGATCATTTAAGAAAGGGGGTATGAATCAAAGTCAACAGTTTACCATTAGATGGATTACACTTATATATAAAAGTATGTAAAGAATTTGTAGCTTTCATATAAATAATTTCTCTTTAATGACTTTAGATTCTAAACCTGAGATTTTCTTTTTGCACTTCAGAACCATTCTTAGGTAATTCTGAAATGGACATGGCATTTAAACATCAACGCTATTGATCTCTGTTGGCCCAATCTTTCCTCAATTTGCCTTTCAAGATTTGATCTGATTCTACTGCATATTATTTTGTATAATTTAGCTCTTTTGTTTGTGATCTCTCAAATATATTTCCAGAGAACGTTTTTTTTTAAAGTACTTTTACAATTTAAAGTGAGGTAGTTCATTTGGTTTTATTTACCCAAATAAAACTGAAGATAGAAGCACACATGATATATGCAACTGCCTTATGCAATTTTTCATTTTTTTGCTGTATAAAAATGTTATAGTTCATACATTATGACTTCAAGTTCATGATATTTCTGTGGTTTTAATGGTGGAAATGTTTTGTTAAGTGTCTCAGTATGTGAGCTGCAAACAAATAAAGCCAATTGTTGAAGGGAAATAAGACTTTCTCTGAATTTGCTAGCATTCTCAGGGTCACTGCCACACAGCAGGATTTCATACATTACTTTTTCCATAATCTCTAAGCCATTACTTAACTGTAAACAATATTTAAAGATTACTTAAATTAATCTTTATAATAAAAGGTTACATTTCCCTTCATGATATAGGTCATTTTTTAAAAAAAATTCTTATTGCCTTCCATTTATAGTTTGTACTGAAAACTTGGACAAGAGCCTTAAGCAGATGGAGAAACAGCTTCAACAGCTTGAAAAGGATTTGGAGACCTTTCCTCCAGCAGAGGACATGCATGACAAGTTTGTGACAAAGATGTCCATATCCTTCCTGACAGTAATACAGCTCATTAGATGACATTTAGTAAAGTTGTATGTGGATGGTACATAAATATGTGTGTGTGTAGTTATGGATGGGACTATATGTGTGCATGTGGTTGTGTGCATATTATCTTGTATATGTCTATTTGACTTTTAAAGGGAATGAGTGAAGCAAATGTTTCATTTTAATCTTCATTAAATGCTGAGGAACTATTTTAGTGCAAGTATGTACCAGTATGTAACGTTAAGGATTATTGTGAAACAATTAAAAAATAGATTTAACATAATGCAAGTAATGAGCTGAATGGAATATATAAACCTAAGTATATTGAATTTCTACTATTTAAAGTTTGCCAAAAGTTTACATGATACAAGATACAGAAGTGCTTCAGAAACAGAAGGTGGGTTGTTGATGACTTGCAGCAGTTGCATCATTCTGTGCAGCTGAATAATATCTGGACTTGTCTGTTTTCTCAGCACTCCAGAATGGATAAACCGTCAAATTCTCAGAGAAACTCTTTTCTTTTTTTTGCTGTTGCACATATCTTCTGAGATGAATGTTGTTTGCATTCTGTCAATATAAAATCATTTGTGAAGAAATTTGATATTTTTTAAATATTTAGGAATCTTTGCAATGTAGTAAAAAAATGTCAAATATTGTTGATGCGAAAACATAAATTATTTACTTGCATCTATTGCAAGAATGCACCTTTTCAAGGAGGTAGCACTGCAGAAATTAAACACAAGCATTTAAAAAAGGGAAAATTAATAATCAGCATCTGTCAAAGGCTTTTAAAAGATGAGGTGATAAGATATGAGCATTTTATTGGGCAATATTTAAGCAAATATATTTATTTAAGAAAACAAAGTTAATTGTAAAGAAGCAGAAGCCCAGGAAATGAGAAAAACAGAAAGAAATGTCTTTGGAAATAATTCATCCTTGAAACAGTGACTGTCCATAATAATGCCTGGTTACTTTTGTCACAGTGCAGTTGTAAATTGAGTGGGAGGGAAATGTAATGTAATCTGCAGTTTAACTTGCCTAACTTAATTACTTACTACTGTAATAGTCACATTTTTGGGAAATATTAAATGCTATATGCTTGTATAATAAACTAATTTTAGGCAAGACAACATGACATCAAGCATGAACTGAAATATAATTGACTTCAATTTATTAAGTGGAAAAATGGGTTTGTTTTCATTTGGTTTGGTAGGGAACAAGTAAAATAAGCAGTAACCAGGAGCCAGTGCAGCCAGCGTTATTGGTGTAAGTTTAATACATGGGTCTAACCTGATGTATCCATCGTGTTGACAATAATGATGGCAAGGTATCTTCTTCAAATGGAGTGAGTAGCATGAATGTGTTTCCTCTATTCCATTTTTAAATTTAACATTAGATTCATTAAATTTATTTGAGACAGGGATAATAGTATTTTTTTTAGCACAAATTCTGTTGTTCGTCTTTAGCACCTATTTTAAATGAATGAACCAAATTGTGGCTTCTATCTCTTCGTGAATTATTGTGGTACTATCAGGACACCACAAATTCCAAACTATTCGTCAGTTTTCATCCTCTCCAGTGCAAGAGCACATTGAAAACAAAAGTACATATGAGCACACTGTCAATGAAATTAACCGATCAGAGACCTCAAGTATTATTTCACAGACTTGATTTCACATCATATGTCATGGAGAGGAGGCAGCAGTCTCCACTGCAATCCGACTCCAAAATCTATTTCTACAAGCATGTTTATTTGTACCGAGAGACAAACAGGCTGTTTCAGAAAATAGGATTTCATGATGGAATAAGCCCATTGAAAACTACATCGAGACTTCTATTACCATTTTGAGTTTTGTCTAATTTAAAGAAAAATGTGTGAATAACCACTAATAGCATCCTTGACTATGGTGAAGGTTACAATTTGGTTTCTAAATAATTTCTTGTTGAGCAGGTGCTGTATTAAAACTGGCTGTTTGCCACCTATGTTTGTCAACTTTCTTCCACATAGTAGTGCTTTTCTAAAATAGGCTGTCTGCTAACTAAGATGGTGTCAATCCTTGCACGCCCCCCCCCCCCCCCCTTTATGTGCAAACTACAGTATAGACAGAACTGTGTTATTGTGTCCAGATCTTAAATATTTTGGTTACAACTTTAAAATGTGTGGCCAAAGCTTTCATCTGAAGCTGGTGGCAAATTAATTACTGCATTCAAATTTGAGTCCTTTGAAATCAGATGGGTCCAATGTAATTTAAGTGTGCCAAAGGACAGAACTTGTCCTGTGTGTAGTCAATATTGTTGTATTTTGCTTTATAAGTAGTCCTTTGAAATCTGCTGCAGACTAGTTCTAAGATAATTCCTGAAATTACTTCGAATATTTTTTTTGTACAGCTGTAAGCATCATTGCTACACAAGGACTGATCCCATCATTTGTGGCTCTTGACCTTACAATAATATCTCCCCCTTCTCTTCCAACATCAATCTGCCCATCTTCCACTTATTTGGGAATAGTTGGACTTTTGGAGCTAGAATTTCACTCCCTTGACTCACTGAGGAGTTCCAAAAATGTGAACAGCTTGATAGCATAAAACTAATGAGGGCTATACAGTGCCTTAGGCAATATGCAACAGATTGGTCAAAGGTTTATTCTGCCTGTTTTTTCACCTGGCAACAGCTCTTATTCCAAAAACAGTCTCTTTAATTTGGGAGGCTACTTTTCTTTTGTTTGGGAAGCTGATGCTGCATTTTTATACTCATCATTTGTTATGCCTTCACACATGCATAAAGATACTACATGGGTATCTCAAGCCCTTTTCACATTGGCTAACCAGTAGATTGGTCGTTCAGTGAACCAGTTAATGAAGCCATTTTTGCTATTCACACTGAACCACTGTTAACCAATTCTTTGTCACCTATCGCACACATCCCCAGTGTCAGAGGACGCATCTGAGTGATGCGTCGAGCGATGGTGCACCTGCCTTAAATCCTGACCAATGTTTTATGATCTTGTATTTGAAGAAAATTAATCATGCTTAATTATAACATAATTAAGCATTATGTACAGCACAGTTTGAGCCCTTCAGTCCGTTGTGCCGACCTATATAAATATCGTGGGAAAGTCCTAATGGCAATAGTGCACAATTTACGAAGACAATAGGAAAGAGCAATAGCGGACCCGCCCTTCCAGAATTCCATGCAGCAGGGAAAGGGCTGTATGCATGGAGCACTTATGGAGGGGCTTCTCTGCTGCACAGAATTGTGGGAGGGCATCTCTCTTCTATTGCGATTTTCCCACGATCCTTTAGACATTTATAAAGGTTTATATAAGTTGGCAAAGTTTCCCTTTTTAATCTTTTGTTTCCTTCATGTACCCGCCCTCACACAAAGACATAATCAATGTATCACTCCTTTATCCCAGGATACCTGATGACCCTTTCACAGTGGGCTAATTAGCTCACAGGTAGTATCATCCATGATGTCTCATGACGCCTGCATGCCGATTAAAGAGCTTTCACACTGGTCCCTTAACCAGTAGATTGGCTGTTAATTACTGGGATAAGGTGACAGTACTTTATTTGCAAGCAGAAATCTGAACCTGGATACATGAATGAGTCTTCAAACTCCCACTGCAGACTGAATATATCCATCAGTGTCCTTATTACATGGTTGCAAAGCAGGCCCACTGCATGACTCTTGTTTTGATCCGGATCATATTGCATCCAGGAATATAGATGCACAGTATGCACCATATATGTGGGCACCTATGTATGTGGGCGCACTCATAAAGTTAGGTTTAAAGCAGCACCATTTAAACATTTCAGCCTTGTTTATAAATGTTGTGAGGTTTTGCCCCTCTCTGCCATTGTAACTTTCTCCAGCCCAACAACTGAGACTTCTGCCCTTTTCCTTCTCTGGAATCCCTGATTTTAAAGACTGCATAATTGACACCCAGAATCTTGGCTGCCTTGACTAAAAGGTCATGTGTGAAGGATTACAGATTTCCTTGTTTGCAGCAAAGGATTTGTAATGACAGCTTTTGGAAAAAAATGGCTCTTTGTTGAGTGTTTCTGCTCACTTTCCTTTGTATATTTGAACTTGCATTCTCCAACTGCCACGGATGAATTTTAGTTCTTAACTCCAGACCACAAGCCCAGACCTCTGGCTGCAGCTAGGGTAGTTTAACCACCGTGCTACATAATACTATGAGATGGTAACCTCTTTGTCTCTGCCATCTCTAATTCAGATATTTTAAATCAAAAGATTGTAGTAGGGTTGCTACTGCTATAGCCAGGTTATAGCTCACGATTATAGCTCTTGGGCTGTAGCTCGAAACTTGCAGAGGAAAGAAGACATGCACGCTGGTAGAGTGTATTCGACCCCGAGTTTATTCAGGGGCAACTCTGCCTTTTATAGTGAGTTCGGTTGCATCACCACCAGGGCATGGCTTGGCGGGCTGGCCACCGATTGGTTGGTTCCAGCATCTGGGTCCCAATTGGGCCACCTGTGATCTGTCGGCAGTGGTTGGCCAGTTTCACTGTTCCACTGGCGGCCTATGGAAATGGGCGTCTCAGCCTGTGTGAGGTCTTGCTGATCGTTGCATTCCACAGCCATTTTCGGTGTTGGCCCGAGGCACGGGATGCTACAAGTTTTTTTTTGAGTACTAATACCCTTAATCTTAATTAACATGCTCATAAAATGGAGGCAAGTGCAGTTCCAAAAGGCCATAATGTCATATTTTATGCATGTTTAACAGGGTATTAAAGACTCAGTGGCCGCTTAACATTCTTCTCCAAAAGTCAATCAGCATCGTACTGATGTTAAAAAATCTAGAGCCAAATGTGGTTTGTTCAAAATAAAGTCATAATTATATTAAATGAAGAAAAAATTATTCACAGACCAAATTCAAAAACCTATCTGAAAATTTCAAAAAATGTTGAAAGGGAATGACAGAATATCAAGCAAGAATCTATGTTTCAAATGTCAATTTTTATGCATATATTGGAAAATGCAAGTTGCTTGATTTAGATCTATATTTTCTCACATTGCCATGTGTAATGTTGCATTTGGATGCCATTTAAAGGGGATTATATTTAATAATTTGAATAATATCTCATTAGTTTTGCTGTGATTATTGGAGAATTAGATTATAAATGGAAGTAGAATTGGAATTCTACCATTTCATTACTACTATTTTTGGAGCTCTACAGTATATCATACTGATGTGCTTATTATATTTAACATCTTAGTGGTGGTGTTTTTTTTTAAATTCCCATCTCGATGCAAACTTTATTATTACAGTCCTTGTACAATTCATTATTATTGATCTTGCACACCTCCAACTTGAAAGCTGGCTAATCCATACGGATCTGTCAACTGAAATGCACAAAGCAGGGTGGCAGCTCAGGACTCTTAAGCAGTGCAGTTACATGTTGGACCTGAGATAACTACGAGTTCTTCTGAAGCCCAGTGAGCTTTACAGCCTTTGATAAATTTGCCCTCTCTTGGCATGGAAAATTCATTCAAAATTCAGATTTATTGGTGATGCTGAGATTTATTTTCCTGCAGGGCAGGCAGAACTTCTGCTTATTGATACTGCAAAAAAAAACTGTTCTCAAGAAAAGATATGGAAACGAAAGAGAAATTTAAACAAAGATTCCTTTGCAAACTATGCAATACAAGAAAAAAAATTAATATTCATCGATAAATAATGTACAGAGTCCTTAAATTAGTCTCTCATTGAGTTTGTTGTTGAGGAGTCTGATGGTGGAGGGTGAGCAACTGTTCCTGAACCTGGTGGTGCGAGCCTTGTGGCAACAATACCTTCTTGCTGTTGGTAGCAATGAGAACAGATCGTGTGCTGGGTGGTGTGGATCCTTGATGACTGCTGTCGCTCTCCAACGTCAGAAGATTTTCTTGATGGTGGCGAGAGTTTTGCCTGTGATGCACTAGGGTGTGTCCACTACCTTTTGCAGGGCTTTCCACTCAGAGATGTTCTTGCTCCATTCCAATCTGTGAAGGAGCCGATCAGCACACTTTCCACTATACAGCTGCAGAAGTTTGCCAAGATTTCCAATGTCATACTGAACCTCCCCAAACTCTGATAAAGTAGATGCACTGATGTGTTTTTTTTCATGAAGACATTCATGTGTTGGTTCCAGGAAAGGTTCTTTGAGATCATGACTCCCGGGAAATTAAATTTGCTCACCTTCTCCACTTCTGATCCCCAATGATCACTGGATCCCAAACCTGTGGTTTTCCCTTCCTAAAGTCTATAATCAGCTCCTTGGTTTGATGACATTAAGGGAGAGACTGTCATTAGTGCACCATTCAACCAAGTTTTCAATCATCCCCCTGAATGTGGACTCATTACCCCCTCTTTATATAACCCACAACCATGGTGTTGTCAGCAAATTTGTACATGGTGTTGTTTTTGTACTGAACCAAACAGTCATAGGAGCAAAGAGAGTCGAACAGTGGACTAAGAATGTAGCCCTGTGGTACTCAGTACTCGTGGAGATTGTGGAGGAGATATTTTTACCAAACCTCACTGATTAGCATCTGGAGGTGAGGAAATCCAGGATTCAGTTACACAGTGGAGTATTAAGACCAAAAACTTGGAGTTTGGGGATCACATTTGAGGGGATGATGATGTTGAATACTAAACTGTAGTCAATAAATGCATTGTCATTTTTACTGTCTCGGTGAACCTGTACTCATTGAAGCTATCAGATTGGACCTATCTGAGGTAACAGGTCCCATTGAAATCAATTGGAAAATTTGATTTTTTTTCTCTATTTCCAACATATATGCTGTAGTTTGTTTCCCACCCTGCCCACCTACAACATGATCCCACTACCAGACACATCATCCCTCTCTGCCTTCTACAGGGATCACTCCCTCTTCCGCTCATCCTTTCTCATTATCACCCTCTCTGTAATCATAAGAAAGGCAAAATTTGCCCCGAAATATACTCCCTCACCACCATTTGGGGCCCCAAACGGTCCTTCCAAATGAAACAACACTTGTGAATATGCAGGGATCATTAACTGCACCTGGTGCTCCCATTGTGGCCTCCTATATTGGAAAGATAGGGTGCACACTAGGATATCAACTCGTTGAGGACTTTAACTCTGCCTGCTGCCAACCGTTTTAATTCCACACATTTCCATTTCAACATGTCTGTTCATGGCTTCGTACATTGCCAAACTGAGGCCACCTGCAAATTGGAGGAACAATACCTCATATTCCCACTGGGCACTCTCCAACCAAATGGCATTAACATCAACTTCTCCAATTTCCATTAAATGACTCTCACAGTTTCTCTGTTGCCCTATCCCTCTGTCTCCTTTCCTCCCGCTCTCCACCCCCTCTTCATTCAGAGATCTACCCCCACACCCATCACTTCAGCTTTTTTTGCCTTCTACTCTCCCACCGATATCCACCTATGGCCTCTTACCTATTTGCTTGTACTCCTCCCCCTTTTTATTCAGGCACCTGCCTGGTTATCGTTCACACCTTGATGAAGGACTTAGACCTGAAACATTAGCCTCTTTTTAAACTGCAGCACCTGGGTAGCCCTCCTGGGAACCAGGTGTGATTACTGTGGCAAGGTGCTGGAAGTGCCTTTTAAGCTGCAGGGGGATCGACCCATTAAATCACCAACCCGGCAATTTAAGTGGGATCGCAACCCCACGATGACACAGTAAGTGATGTGTCACGCACTCACGGGAACTATCGATAAGCCTTCCCCCCACCCCTCCAATTAGTCATCACCTGCCATCACTCACCAGCACCTCAGTCAGGCACTACCCCCACTGTCAATCAACACCCACCCCGTCAATCATGCTTCCCCTCAACAACATCCCACTGTCGCGAACATTGAGCCATCACTGCAAACTAGAGTGGCGTTCGCAGCTGCAGCAGTTCACTGTCTCCCCTCCCCCCATTGCAGCGACCTCCCTCCTCCCTCCTCCCCCCACCGCAGCAGAAGCAGAGGCCTCTCTACCCTCCCCCATTGATCATGGCACACCACCCCCGCACTACGTCAGCGACCTCTCTCCCCCCCCCCCCCCCCCGATTGTGGCAGGCACTTCAGCCAGGGGCTCCCCTGTGATGCCACCACACAAGCGCTGACATCACAGGAATAACCAGGTCAGCCACTTTACTGTTCAAGTTGCCGGTGGACACGACCTATTTAAGTTTAGCTGGGTTCCCTGACTACCTCTGAGGTAGGTCAGGGACCTGCTTAGATTAGGATCCTTTTTAACTGCTGTGCAAGTGGGGCACTAATTGGGCAAATTGCCCAGTTAACCCTATTTTACATGGCAGCTTGAAAGGTCCTATTGTTTCCTTTATCCTTCCTGTAGATGCTACCTGACCTGAGTTCATTCAGCACTTTCATGCATTGCACTACAATCACAGCGCCTGTAGATTTTCCTGTTTAACTGGTTTTTAAAAAAACCCAGCTGCCACGTGATTTGTTAATTTAAATAAAATTTATGTTTTAATGTTTTGAAAGTGTTTTTATTTTGTGTTTTTTGTTACTTAATTCTTCTCTGGTTATAAAAATTGATTATTTGACAACTCAGAGGGGGACATGAGGTGGTACTGTCGAAAAACCTTTCAGAGTTGGTAACTTAGGCTTGGAACTCCTGTGCTCTTCTGGGCCTCTTCACTAAGTGGGGAGGCAGCTTCACTGTGGAAGAAAGAACAGGTTCAAGAGCAGGTAATCTGCAGCACACCAGTTGAAGATCATGTTAGGACACAACTTCCACTTTACAACATTAATGGAACATAATTTAACAAATTTAGATTTTATTTGTGAACTTAGAATTTCTTGAGAAACCATTCAAAACAATAGTTTTGTATCTAACAGCTTTTTCTCAATTCAACATGGTTCTGGCGTAGTGGTAAGCTAAATGCCTTTATAGTGCCAGCGATCAGGATTGGACCTGGGTTCAAATCCTGTTCTATCTGTAGGAGTTTGTATGTTATCCTCATGTCTGAATGGGTTTCCTCTGGGTGCTCCAGTTTCCTTCCAAAAACATACTGGGGTGTGAGTTAATGGAATGTAATTTGGGTGGCAGAGACTCGTAGAGCCAAATTGGCCTGTTACAGTGTTGTATGTTTAATTTTTTTTTTAAATTTCTGTGACTGAGGCATTTCTTCCTCTTGCTTTGAAGAGTAAATATAAAAATAGCTACTTGATGTAATGTAAATAATTACCTCCCATCTGGTGTTCATTTCAGAATCATTATTCTCATGATGGGGGGAATTCTATCCAATTCTTGCACGATGTGGAGCCTTCAGGATGCTTCATTTCCTGAATGATTGCAGGTCATCCAGTTCGCTGCTCAAACTCACATTCAAGAGGTTTTGGGCTTGTACTATATATTTTATTCCTGCAAGATGCATAAATGTTTCAATATTTCTTGGAGCACTGATTGCAGCAGTATTTGCCCGCAACCAGATAGACTTCAAATTCATCGATGCCTGTTCGCCTCGAAGTGTTAAAAGATGTGAGTGGTATAGGAATCCTCTGAGACTTTAATGAAGCATTTAGTCTTCTGAAATAATTCAAAGGAGTGAAACCCAGTCTCAGCATTGTAAGAAAATGTGGTAGAAGAGCAAGATGGAGGCAGAAAATACAACATGTAGAATGTGGTGGTTTTGGGATAGATCATAGGTCAATCAGCTAATTTTGCTGCTGTTAATCGAGGATCCTGTTAATCTCTTGCTGAAGCTGAGCTAAATAACAGTGTATGAAAGGTGTAGAACATAAGATGAGGAGAAAAAGAAGGGTGAAAAGTCATCAAAAATAAGCAGCATTCACACCTAGCTTTCACCTATAAGATATGGAAATATACTCCACCTTCTCTTGACCTATCAATTCAGTAGCTTTTATTGTTAAGAGACAGTTCTGGGTGAATGAATATTATGAAAAACGTAAGCATGTAATTTGGTTTATTTCTCACATTTTCCTTCTTTGCATGGTAACTGTATTTCCTTAACAATGCATCACAGTTTTGCCAGTTATGCCCGTGAAGAGTGTCATAAGTTGGCTAACATGCACAGAAATATGGAGAAGCTTTACAATGAGCTGATGCACTATTTTGTAATCAATCCCAAGAAAGTCACCATTGAGGAAGTTTTTAATGAGATCAGTAACTTCAGGACCATGTTTTTGGTATGTTCATGTAATGAAACACTTTGAAAGTAAAGATCAACCATTTCATATTTAGTTTATTGTCAGTTCTGTGATTAAAATAACAATTTTTATGCTAGATTAATTAAATAAGTGGAGAAATGTTATGAACATACAAACTAATTAGTGTCTCTTTGCTCTGCTAATAAAACACTTCAATGTTATTACCAAAGAGATTTATCAGATTATTTTTGTTTTTAATCTGCCTTCAATACTAATTATGTATTTCTAAAATGAACTAATACATATCAGAAGGTCAGAGAAGTGATTTATACTGTTGTATTTATTTGAACATGATATAATAACCTGCTTTCAAGTTCTAATGAAATTTATAACTACTGAATTTCCTTTTCCATATCCTGGAAGCTAAGAACAATAATTGTGAAAAACCTTTGACTTAAATGAAATCATTCACCATGTTAATGCAATTTTTTTCCTCATTTCATCTTTGGTCCATTGAATCTTTTTTTTTCTAAACATTCATTACTTTTGACTAAAGAAAGCTATGAAAGAAAACACGAGGCAAAGAGAAGCAGAAGAAAAGCTGTGGCGTGTCAGGTTGGCTCGAGAAAAGGCAGAGAAAGAAAAACAAGAGAGACAGAAAAAGAAGCAAAATCTACTTGTGAAGAATTCAGGTAAAATAAATCCCAATACGCACATTGCAGTGTTAAACAGATCAGGAAAACAGAACCATTTAATCTTTATGGCTATCATCAAGTAATTTGCTTTAAAAGCACAAAATACATGACAATGTTTAGATCAGTAAGAAAAGAGATTAAATTCAGCCTTGTTGTAGATTGATTAATGCACATCTGATATGGCAACTTTATTCTTATTCTATATCTAAACTGGTGAGACACCTATTGAGAATTTTGTATTCAATGTAAATGATTCATTATGAATATTTCCAGTGTTTTAGATTAATTTACATAATCCAAGCAGCTGCATTTACTATTTTAATGTTGGTGAAAAGGCACCCAGAGATTAGGTGCATTTCATTATGCTTTGGACTCCTATTTCTGCTTGAAAACTACTTTGATTAATAGTTGATGTCCTTTAAGCTTGATGGCTCTGGGAAAAGTTTTGAAGTGGAATAGAAAGCTATTTCTTGGCTTGCATGAACACAGCGAGTTTCCTTTAATCTATACTTTGGTATGAATAAAAATAATAATTATAATAAAAATAATGAAAATAATAATTGGCATATTCTTTGCTGCTTCAGATGATTTAAAATTGAACCCAGTATGTTTCAGCATTGTGGCCTATCAGAAATTTAAAAACTATCAGCTGATCCTTCCGTGCATTTTCTGTAATTCATTTAATGAACTGAGTACTTTCATCTCACTTCCCATCACCCCCATCCCCTTGCCCCATGTTTCCTTTGCCAAATCTTAGATCCTAATCGCGAATGAGTTCCCTTTCCATCGAGTTAATCCTTATTTCAGTTAACATAATGGTACTTGTATTTTCTGATATACTTAATTGCTATTTGACATTATAAATCTGTTTGCGTATTTGATTCACTTTTCTACTACATTACGCATATTGAAAATTTTAAAAAAAATTGTTTCCAAAGTTGTTTTTTCCTTGCAGGGCTAGTAACAGGACTACGTCATTCAGCTTTGTGTCTGTGCTACTCACCCAATTTGAGCATGAGTGGCACATTAAATTTCTCTTGTGTGTTGAGTTCTATAACCTGAATAAAATTGCCTGAGAAAAGCTGATCAGATCTTAATTTGGAAGTTTGCAGGTTTACTTGACTCAAGCACTTTGTTGGGGGAAGATTCTCTCTACTCTTCATGTGAGGATGCACTTCCAGACATTATTGTTAATTGCCTTACCCTAATTTTAAAGTTGTGTCTCTTTGACTGAAATCAATCACCTGAGTAAATGGTGTCTCGTGATCTGTTTTCCAAACTTAACATTTACAACTACTCGTAATATGCACATATCTCAGTAATATGGTCAAAGTCCTTAACCACCAATGAACTCCATTTGTTGCAGTTTTATCTATTTACTGTGTCGATTCATGTCTTTTATTTCATTTCTCTGTCTACACTATTTACTGGTTGATGAAAATGCTTGATTTGGTCCACACCTGGGCTTCCCAAAGTATTTCACAAAATTTTACATCATGGAAACAAAACTTCTAGTCGGTGAAATGAAAGAAACATGGCTGCTATTGAGCAGCAAGTGGAGCAAGAGAGAAATATAGAGTAACATTCCTTGAGAGTTGCATAAGAATGTAAAGAAAAGGTGAAAGAGTAGGCATATTGGTCTGCTCAACTCTCTTCACCGCTCAATAAGCTTCATTCACTTTTGGCATCTTCGTCAATATTCCATTTTTTATCTCTTGATTCTTCTGCACTGCTTCAGTAACTGACAAGCTCAATCCTACAAGTCAGTAACAATGATGCCTCTCTTACTGAAAGGTTGAATACCTTCTCTGTGGTTTGATTTTTTTTCAAAAAATGTAGCACCAAGGAAAACCCCTCTCCTGCTGAAGAACAGACACTCTGCATTGGGTGAGGACAACCAGATCCAAGGTGAACCCACGCCAGATAACTTTACTGGTTGGGTGCTGATGGACTGTGTGGCCTGGATGACTGAGGTAATAATTAACATTTAAACAACTAGATACAGCAGTCCACTGTTCCCATGAGATTCAAGACAGCTTCCATCTTCATGAAGTCCAATAGACCCACAGTAACTGGACTAAATAACTATTGCCCAATCCCACTGACCTTAACCATCATGAAGTGCTTTGAGCAACTTATAATGGAACATATCAAATTGCACCTCCCGATGATATTGGACCCATTCCAGTTTGCCCATCTCCAAACTTGCCCACAGATTATGCTTTTGCCTTGACCCTCCACTCCTTCCTGACCCACCTAGAGAACAATGCCTCACGCACCAGGCTGTTGTTCCTTGACTTCAGCTCGGCATTCAGCTTAATCATACCTCAGAGGCTGGTGGCTAAATTGTACTTGTTGGGACTTCACTCTGCAGCTGGGTTCTGGACTGCTTTGAATTTTTTAAAAATAATTTTATATTTAGATATGTGGCACGGAAACAAGCTCTTCTGGCCCATGGAACAGGCCACCCAAATTCCATAATTAACCTTCAATGACCATAAATTTTGAAGACTGGAAGGAAACAGGAGCACCTGGAGGAAACCCAGGCAGGGAGAACATACAAACTCCTTACAAACAGCACCGGATTTGAATCTGGGTCACTGGTGCTGTAATAGTGTGGCGCCTAATGCTGCACTAAATATGATGCCACTTGACCAAAAGATCACAATCAGTCCAGGTTGGTGGCAAATTCTCGTTCCATCACATTGAACATGGAGATGCACCTCAGGCCTGTATGCGCAACCTGCCACTGTTCACTCTGCTAACTCATAACTGCACTGCCAGATTCAGTTCCAACAGAGTCATCAGGTTTGCAGATAATAAAGCAGCAGTTGACCTTATCAGCATCAGTGAAAAAACTGGGAGATTCGTCAAATGCTACGAGAATAACAACCTGAATCTCAACCTGGATGAGGCAAAGGAGATGCTTGTGGACTTGAGGAGAATGAAGGTCAACTACTTTCCACTCCATGTCAACTGCCCTATCGTGGAGAAAGTTGAATGTATAAAGTTCATCGGCATACTTGAAACAGATGACCTATCCTGGACCCACAATACCATCTCATTATTGAGGAAGGCATAGCAGTACCCACATCTCTGAAGAAGGATGAGGAGGGCAAGGTGACAAGCTCCCATTTTGACAATATTTCACAGAACACAATTGAGAGCAGCCTGTCTGGCTGTGGTATGGTAGCTGCAAAGCATTGGACCAGAAGTGAATACGGAATATTATAAAAAATGTCTGAGAAGATCACTTGGGTCTCCCTTTCCTCCATTGATCACATTCACTGTGAATGTTGCTTAAATAGAGCTCAAAGAATTGTTGAGAATCCCTACCATCCATCATATTGGATCTTTGACCTACTTCCATCCAGGAGGAGATAGAGGAGCATCAGAAACAGGACTGCCAGGCTCGGTAATAACTTACTGTGAGATGGCTATTCTGTAACCTTGGGTCTCTGACAAAATGAAACTGAGTAAAATATTCCAGAAGATTTGTACGTATTTATTTTGCCTATGTGCTATGTGGGAAATGTATTTTGTGCATCATGGTCCAGAGAAGTGCTGTTTCACCTGGTTGTATTCGATCCCCGAGTCCAGTTTATTTTTGTACGCTATAAATAACTGATGTCTGAACTCTATGGTGCCCACTAATTATTGAGTGCAATCTGAAAATATTCCATCCTTCCCAACTCTGTTTTGTATTAGTTGGCCAAACTTCCAACAAGTATTTTACACTAATTCCATGTGCTATTATCTTGTGCAGTTGGTTTTCCATCTGTTGCTCTTTTGATTTTGCATTGCTGACAAACTTTGGTACAAGATATAATTTCAAAGCTTGAAAAAAAAACTGTAGTTAATGGATAACAGATGTTAGCAGAATTGAGGAATGTATTTATCAGCTGATGGAATGGGCAAACAGATTGACTGGAAATAAAATGTTTTTGATTTGGAGGGATGAAGGAGAACATGCAATACAAGGCAAGAGATAGAACTTCAAAGGGAATGTGGGAGCAAAAGGCTGGGTGCAGCTGTACAGAAAGCTAGCAATGCAATTTAGGATGGTGATTTTAAAGAAAGCATTAAGGAGCTCTTTATATGTACAAGCATGAACTTGAAAGTCCGAAATCTTAGGTTAAGCATACTGAAAACATTGGTTAGGCTTCAGCTGAAGACTAGAATCCATATCTGAGCACAGTTCAAAGGGATTGATGCCAATCCCTCAGAAATGGCACAAAATCAGTTTTCTAAAATGGTATAAACACGATACTGGAGAAACTCAGTAGGTCAAATTGTGTACTTTATATAACAAAGAGAAGGATGCATAAGCAACATTTTGGGCTTGAGCCCTTCATAAAGGTATGAACAATATGTTAGTGGGTACCCGAAGAAAATGGTGGGGGGAGGAGCACAATCCCACAGGCAGGAGGTAATCGCTGGATGAGGGAAGGAAGGCTCTCTGAATGGAGCGGGAAGTGGGTGAATAGCTGGAGGAAAGAAGACAGAGGGATGGGGAAAGCTGCTTTCAGGTGGCCACGAAACCTGACTGTAAAGCCGCCTATTGAACTCCAATGCGGCTGTCGGGTGGCCACCTGAAAGTGGAGAACCCAGCCAGGAGGAGCTCTTACCTAACCCTCTTCCTGTAGTTATAATCTCCCGCTCCGAGAATCCCCCGTTGCACCTGAAAGCAGCATTGGTTGTCAGGAAGCGGGCTGATGTCACAGTGATGTCATCAGCCATCAACTCTGGCCTGTATTATACTGCAGTGAACCTGAGAGACGTGTGAGGTCAGGTCGGGATCCAAAGCCTGGTGCATCTTAAGGTGTCCAACTATTCTCTTTGCATTTGCTCTCAGCTCTCCCTCTGAGCTCTTGTCAAGCCGGGAAAGCAATCAATTCATTCACAACCACATACAAATTGCGGAGATTCCCCGCACCTGCTCCGTTTACCAGTTGGCCCCATTAAAGCATTCCAAATTTCACCCACTTTCCCATTGGAATTTACGAACTATCATAGCTGTGTCCGCGGTTTTTTTAATGTAAGGATTGTTACGTTCCCATCAGAACAGGCGCTTTGGCCCACGTGTCTGTGCCGAATATGATGACTGCCCGAGGAAGTGTCCACATCTGAATCGTCAGCTGCCCTTTTATGAACTACAAATCAGTCTAAAATTCTGCTGCTTGCTCTTGGTAGACATTCCTCCACCCCTTCTTTTTTAATACATCTATCTATCAGCCTCTTGAACCCCACGATTGTATCTGCTTCTACCGTTACTTCTGGCAGCCAGTTCGAGGCACCCATCACTCCCTGCATGAAATATTTCACCCGCACACCGTCCTTTAACTGTCCCCTCATCTTAAATGTGTCACAGTGACGTAATTAAACACCTGGTTATTATTTCAATTCTTTAGAATTGTATTGTGGAAATTAGGTTTCTGGTCATTTATTGACTGATGTTTGAATGTTTCTATGATTATGCAAACTTGAAGGAGAAAATTCCACCAATTAAGAACAATTTTTCATCCAGTAACTGTTCACCTGTGGCACTGGTAATTACACCCACACCCACCCACCTCCTTACTCCCAATACAGATGGAGGGGAGAGGATATTGCGATAGGAAAGTTTCAAATTTCCCACACTTTGAATTCTCCGATCTCCATTCCTGGTGTGGCTGATCAGAGTTTGGAGGCAAATGGCACGTTCGGGACTCGGAGGGGCTTCAGGATCTCCATCCACCCCATCTCTTTTATCTTTTTTTTCCCTCAGCTCATCTTTTTACTTGAAGAATGCCAAATTGTTAGAATCCCACCTGGAAAGGTTGGATGCAAAATATCCCATTAAGATTAAAACAGGAAATATTTATTTCTATGCTTCAACCGGTAGCGCAACAATTAAATTGGAATACTCATCTCAACCTTAAAGCTATCGTATTCGGGACCTTCAGAGTGACATTGAAAATAAATGTTTGAGTAAATTATTACTGACTGCCAACATCCCCATAAGCATTTCTCTTCTCTGCTCCATGATCTTAATCCTGTGTTCAGGCAGTGGGTGGCAGTCAGTGAGCGGATTCAGTGATGGTGTTGAAGACGGCTGGTGGCCGCTTTTACAGTACTCGCTGCTGCGTCTTCTGCCATGTCCGCACTGGGACCATCATTCTCGGGGCCTGGTATATGGTAAGTAAGTGGTGTGAACTGGGAGCGAGAGGAAAGATCTCCTCATCGGCTGAGTATGGTTCGTCTCTCAGGCCCAGGCTGCTGATCCAGGCTGGAGTAGGCGGGCTGACAGCCCAGGCTGAGCCCGACTGGAGCTAGACTCACTTCGATGTTCAAGGGTAAAAAAAAAGTGTTACTTTCTTTAGGCGAAGGTTGGGTGCAGAGTAGGGCTCATTTTTATTTCTCAACGAACTCGACCAAATTTATCCCGCCTGTCTTCCTATCTAGTCATTATCAACTTTCCTTCGTGGGCTTAAGAACGGCTACTATTTAGTCTCCAGCTTCTCACCCATCCCTTTTTGGAGATGGCTTCAGGAGGCTTCTCAGCCTCAACGCACTGCAAATGACATCAAGGTAGTATGGGCAGGACTGGACAACAGTCCACAGAAGCCGGCGTTCATTCGGAAGCAGCTCTCCTTCTGCCGGCACGTTCAGGTGACAGGCTTCTTCTCCACAGCCACCTGAACGTCCCAGCTGCACTCCCCCAGCCGCGTCTGGGGGAGTAGGATTTGAAGGCCAACAAGATTTTACAGTGGCCTTGGGTCACTGTGATGGATCTGCGCTATACAGTGCCCAGGTGTCTAAAGCTTTCAGTGCTTCCTGTGTCGAACAAGTAGTTTGTAATGCACCCATTTACCTCGATGTCCATGGTAGACCTTGCTAATTGATGTAGGCTGTTCTGGTCCAGAACAATGGATGCCAGTGTCAGTTAGTTTTCTAACTCACTGCTGCTGTATATGTGCAGCAACCTCCAAGATGGCTGCCCCCAAGATTCACTTGCGGTTCTTGCCGGAAGTGAAGCCAGAAGTGATGTTGACCCCAGCCCTCATGCCCAGGTTCCCACCATGCTGTTCTCCGTGACCAGAGGCGGAGCTGGAAATGACATGGTCCAAGAGGGTGACAGCTGCTGCTTGCACACAGCACTGCATGGGGAAGGTCTGAACATACATACCCTTGCATAGTGTCCTTTTCTTCCACTGATGGAGCAGGTCACGCTTCTGGCAGGGCAGTTCTTCTGCGAGTGCTTTGTCTGGCTCCACTTTGGGTGCTCAGCAATAGTGGCTGCTGTTTGGGACCTTGCATCCCAAGATGGTGGTGCCCATGCTCCCCACATGGTGGCCGCATTGCCTCTGCGTTCTGTTGGGCCATCTCTTATGCCTTGGCGACACTGGCCACATCCTGCAGTGTTTGATCACCCTTCTCCAAGAGCATTTGTCTGATATGGAGAGAACTAAGACTAGCCACACAGGAATCCCTGATCAGCTCCTCCTGGTAGACAGCTGCCATAACGTCGATGCAGCCACAAACTTGTTCCACCTTCCGAAAGGCCCACATGTATTCTTCAACGGAATCACCAGGTGTTGTTGACGGCTGCCCAGGAGGTATCTGGTGTTGTTCACATTCTTCAGGGCCAGATACTGCTTTTGCAGGAGCCCCATAGCAGCAGAATAAGTCTCTAATAATCTGGAAAACACGGTGGCCAACCTGTGCAAGCAGCGGGTCTCTTATCGACTTCTTCCCAAATGTTGTGTAATCTCATAAAGGTGTTCAGGCAGTCCAGCCACTTTGACACCAGTCAAATTTTACAGAGGCCTCTGGATCCTTGGGATTCGTGTCCAACTTTTTGCCTGGAATAGCCTTGTCCATGGCATGTAGGTATAGTGATTAGATAATAGCGCTATCAATTAGACCCGACAGACCAGAAGTCCAGATTAATAAGGCTTTAATCACTATAAACTTAGTCATATCTTAAATGCTGTTGGTCCGATTTCAAGGCTGTATTGAGGGAGGGGATTGGGCAGTACAACCTTTGTTAAGAATCTTGAGGGGGAGGAGTTACAGTATCATTGTACAGTACCAGTACAATGTATGTATTACAGTGTTCCACCACATCAGGGACTTGGCTGTTCCTGGATGTTTATCATTGAAAATTAACATACAGATTCAGCAAGCAATTAGAAAGACCAATACTATATTGGCTTGATTGCACGAGGACTTGAGAACAAGACATGGTGCATCTTGCTCCAATTATACTAGGTTCTCGTAAGATCTTATCTGGAAGGTTTGTTGTTCTTTCCAAATCAAGGATAAACCTGCAGCGAAGCAAGGGCAGTGAAGCAGCATGGTTTGCATAGCAATTACTGCAATGCTGTTGGAGTGACTGGGGTTAGAATCTGGTGCTATCTGTAAGGAGTTTGTATGTTCTTCCTGTGTCTGCGTGGGTTTCCTCCAGTTTCCTCCCACTGTTCGAAGCGTACCAGGGGTTGGAGATCATATGGGTGTAATTGGTCGGCAGTGGCTTGTGGGCCGAAAGGGCCTGTTACTGTGCTGTCACAGTGCCATAGATCTTCGGAGTGTACGTGGTGGTGGTGGAGGCTCAGACGTTGAGTGTGTTCCAGTCAGAGATTGATAATTATTTTTGTTATTAAGGGAATCAAGCGATTAAGCCCTGGTGCAGGAAAATAGCACTGAATTAAAAGATAAACCATGATCTTCTTGAATGGTAAAGCCTTCAAATAGGGATGAGCAGCTCTTTTAAATTCTTTCTCATTCACTTAAAATGTCCATATCCCTTTGAAGACTCTCACACCCTTTTGAGGTTATGTTCTTGATTTCAGCAATTTGTGTTTTCATCTCAGTTTTCCAGTGATCAGGTTGAATTTTTTGGAAGTGAAAGCATGAATCTTTCTGATGGAGTCACAATCATGAAAAGTGTTTTGCTCTCAACAGCCTAATTATTCACTCAGCTCTGAAGGAGTGCTCAGATGCTTTGGAAACCTTCATCTTTGCTCTTCTTTATAAATTGAAAACCACTAGTTGCCAAAACAATGGCAATAACTCAAGCTTTCAAAAAAGCTGTCAGGCTCCATTGTTGTTGACCCCACTGTAGTTTCATCATTGCTCATTCTAACTGCTGTGCTGAATGGTGCTGAACAAACTAGAGCTGGAATCCTTGAATGACATGTGTTTGGAGAAGCTACTGCAATAGTTTTTCTGGTGTGGGAGTTCCATGGTTTAGGGCAGTGGTCTCAACCTTTTTTCCCCATTCACATGCTACCTTAAGTAATCCTTTACTAATTACATAGCACCTATGGCATAGGTGCTCTATGGATACTAAGGGATAACTTAAGGTGAGATGTGAGTGGGGGAAAAAAGGCTGAGGACTACTGTTTTTTTTGAGCCAGTGACACTAGAGGAAGCATGGAATATTTCCCAATCAGGGTACTGTACAATATGAAGGGGGCCTTGCAGAGGGTGATATTTCAATGTGCCTGCTGCCCTTCTCCTGTCCTGAGGTGTGATTTTGGAATTTGTTGGGGAAGTTTCTGTGACAAATATGAACAATGCTTGAGGACATGAATGGTGTACCAACGAAGTGGGCTGGCTTGAACTCGATGGTGTTGAGAGTTTCTTGAGGATTATTGAAGCTCCACTCAACCAGACAAATGGGTGCTACTGAATCACTTTCTGAACTTGTTGAAAGAGAGAAAAATTAACATTCAATGTCAAGGAGATAAGGTTTCACTAAATTTGGCTGCATCATCAGGCTAAGATTTTAGTGTGGAAGGACCTTCCAGAAGAGATCATTCAGAGTGGCCACTTGGATTGAAGCTGATGAACGTCTGAATCTACGTTACAAAGACAAATTACTTGGCTGTGTAAAATTTAAAATTTTCTCAGTGATCATAAATCACTTAAAATGTTGAGGAATAACACGTTTTTTTTTAAAAAACGATGGTCATCATGGTCATTACCACCAGTCACACTGGATATATAACCTGTGACAGGTGAAATGGTTAATATGCCTTGCATTGGACTGAGGGGCTGGCTGGGTGGTGCAGTTTGATTTTTGTCATGTGAAAAAATTGTTTTTATTTCTCTCAATTCATGTGTCTCTTGCTCTTAGCTGTGTAATTAGATTATTGACATTTAGAGCTGATGAAGACTTTACTGTTATTTTATTCACTACAGTTTACTTGTGGTCAAGCTGGTGGATGTGCGGCAGGTGGTCCTTCTCGCTCCACCCAGCCTTTACATCTAACCCCGGGACATAATTTTCCATGCAAATAGGCAACCTTTACATAACAATGGGGTTGCATTCCTAGAAAAACAGCCCCTCATGATTTTGCATGTCATAAAATACTATTTCTTATGAAGTCCCATGCTGTTAATAGAGATAAATTTCTGTGGTTTGCAGAAGGGGTGGCGGGGGTGGGGGGAACTAAATATATTTGCATTGGAAACTGACAAAGCCATCCTTGGAGTGGGTGGCAGCTGTATTTGGAATCACGAGACTGCATTGCCTTTTCACCTTAGAAATTGAAAGGAGTACACTTCAAAATATGCTTGGTCAAGAACCATGAGTTCGTTAAGATCAAGAGAGACTGGGAACAAGATTTGAATCTTTCATTCTCTGATGAGGTTTGGGATTATATTTGTAATCTGATTAATATGACCTCCCTTTGTGCACGACATTGTTTAGTGCAATGTAAAGTGGTCCATACTGTACCTTTGTCTGAAGTTAAATGATCTCGTTTTTATCCTAATATAAATCCTCTGTGACAAATGTAAAATTGCTGAGGCTTCTTTGATTCACATTTTGGATTTGCCCAAGTTTAGAAAAATTTCAGGAAGATATTTTTCAAACATTATTGGTGATTCTTAAGATTAAATTAGAATCTTGCCCTTGAATTGCTCTTTTCAGATCATCTTAAGATGGTGATGTTTTACTGACTTCAACTCAAAACTGAAATTTATCTTTTATTTTATTGATAGCCAGACATGCAATTTTGATTAAATGGAAAGATAACACTTCACCTACCCACACACAATGATTAAATTATGCTATGTCTTGTTTAAGTTTAGAAAAAATTGAATATGCCATTAATGATTTAAATACTAATTTCTTAAAGACATGGGGTGGCCCTTTTAAGGACCATTACCATAATCTAAAGTTTTAGTGTTGCTATACCCTTCGATGCTGTGCTGTCTTTCCAGGTTGTCGTCACTTATACCCACACATTAGGTTTTTTTTCCAACCTTGTATAACGGTCGAGGCTTTGAATTTATGGGTTTTGATTTTTTTCTCTCTTGTAATTTGTATTTCTGTATATAATTGTACTGTTGTAGCATCTGCTAACGGCAGCGCTACTGAAATGAGAGATGTCCACAGAGCATGAGGCTGAGCTAGTAACTGAACCTTATTTTGAATAGCTTGTGCTGCTTGAGGGGAACAGCCACCTCCTGTGAGGAGCACGCTGGCCTCATGTCGCGGCATCGCTACCTGTCCAGCGGCACACAACCAGGAAGCGGTGCTGTCCCCCAAGTAACATGTGTTGCCAACCATGGGCTTCTCAGAAGGAAAGGGGGGCCCACGCCATCTTGTGTCAGACGACGGGTGGCGATTCAGCCCGTCTAATTGCATGGTTGTTCGGCCCACTACTCTGTTTAATTTTTTATCCTAATAAAAATATCTTAAAAAGGAAAAAATGTGACTTAAAAAAAAGTATTTGTTGTTTCGTTTGCAATTTGTATTAATTAATCCCCCACCTCACATTTAAATTCAGCAAGAGAAGTTTTTATTTCATCTGCCAGAATTTTGGGTTGTAATTTGTGAATTCTGTGAAGAATTTCCATAATCCAGTAACATGGGTGGCTTCTATTGCTGCTATCCAGTCAAATCACTGGAATACAAGAGCAGATCACATTTAGCCAAGCCTCTTACTAAACCAAGTAGAAATGGTTCCCTTGGGCATTAATGTACTGAAGTGAAATAAAACTTATTCTGCACAAAGATTCTTCTGCACAATAAGGCAATGTGTTGGAATTAGCACAAGAACATATGTACTGAAAGCTGAATACAGATAGAATAGAGAGCAATGTTTAGGTGAAATTACTTCAGGTCATTTCTTCCATTTATGAGTACATTGCTCTGTGAGAACTTGCATGAATAAATTGCCATAATTCCTGAAATACAACAGTGAAAACACATAAAAGTATTTCATTGGTTGTAAAATGTTTGTGACAGCAAGGTTGTGAAAGGCATTTTATAGTAGCAGTTGAGTAAATTAATGAGAGTTTATCATTAGAACTTGCAGATGCAACGAAAATTTTCCTTGGTGCCAGCTTCCCAGTGATGGTAAACATACAAACACAAATTAAATACAATTAGGACGCCACAATGGGGAAAAAAGATAAATAGGACAAGCTTGGTTGGCATGAAGAAGTTAGGAAGAAGGTTCTGTGCTGTAAAAACTATGACTGTATAAAAATTATAAAAGGAAGAGGGAAAAAAACATTTGCTGCTGGTTGACCAATTGTTCAAAAAAAGTGTTCTGCTTTTACCACAGGCGACTTGAATGGGAATGGTCCAGAGATTCCTGGAAAATAACTATTCTCGACATACTGGACTTTAGGATTTAGTACCTTCCGTTTAAAGGTAGTAGTAGGGAGAACTTGGCCAGCGTGTTGGCTATCTTTCACAATGTTAACTGCCTTCTTGAAACTGTACCTCATGTAGGGAGATTGAAGCTCATGATGGAATTGTGCTTCTTTCTTCAACCTTCTGCATTCCTGGGCATTTGAGTTTTCAAAGCAGGAATACAACTCATTGGTTTACTTTCCAGTACAGTACGCCCATCGAAGTTCAATAGTTTACACTATGACATGCCAAATCTTGTCAAATGCCTCAAAGTAGTGTTACGGAGTCCAGAGGACCCCAAAAACCAGCAGCAATAGATAGCCCCACAACACAGGGTTATTTAAACAAAAGTAGTTTTTAATTATATTGAACAAGAAAACAGAATTAAACTTTAACTTATTACTTAACCTACCTAACCAACTTAATCCCCCCTCTAATACTAAGTGCAGGTGTGTGTAATGTATATTTAAGTTTAGAAAAGTTCTTTGGATCACAGTTCAATCTTACTGGTTGCAGGCAATTCTTGTACTGTGCACAGAAGTTGGCATTAACAAAGTTCACCAGGCTTTGGTGTTTAACAGGTAAATGGTTACCACTCAAGAGGGTTCTTGCTGGTTTTCAGAGAGCAATTCCTTTTCCACGACATCCACAACTGATTCCTTCTCAATCAGTCTTGCTGATGAAACTTGCCCCCTTCAGGGTTCTCCAGATAATCCTCTTTCTTTCAGGTCACTTTTCAGACTGCCAGTCTTCTCCTTTGACCAGGCAGCCTTCCAAAGTTTGTCAGCTTGTCCTTCTGGAACTGATTTCTGTCTCGTCTCTCTCTGTTTCATACCCTCCCTCTCTGAGAGCAAAACTGTTCTGAGTCTGCCTGCAAAGATCGCATGCTCTCCCAGGCCAGCTGTATTCTGCAACTTCGTTGCTCTTTCTGCAAAAAAGCACTTTGAAAAAATTCCGTGTTCTGAAATGTGTGTGTGCAAGCTGCTCTAAGAATTCCTCCCAAGCTACCTCTAAATACTCTGTCACAGTCAAAGTGTTGGTAAGCTTTCTTGATGTTTTCCTCATGATACTGGCCCAGGAAAAGTTCTCTGATATGTGAAGACTCAAGAACCTGAAGATACTAATCTTCTCCACTGTTGTTCCCCGCTTAGTGATGGTGAGAACAAGATCGTTGTTCTGATACCACAGAACCAGATTCTTGATCTCTGTCAATATCAATGATGGTGTCAGCAAATTTAGAGATTTTGTTGGAGTCTCAGTTGACTACACATTGTAGGTAGAAGGAATGGAACAGAGGAGTAAGCATGCAGCCCCAAGGATCCCTGTGTTAGTGGAAAGTGAGGAGGTGTGTTGTCATTCTGCACTGATTGGAGCGAACTGATGAAATCGTCAAAGATCCTGTTGCAAAGTAAGGAAGAATGTCTCGGACCCCTAAGTTTGATTCATCAGTCTTGCTGATATGGTGTCAAATACCAAGCTATAGTCAATGAACAACACCCTGATGTGGCTTTTGCTGTTGTCCAGATGATCTGACATGGAGAGGGGGGGCCAGCAAGATGACATCTAATTTTGACCTGTTGTCGTAGGCAAATTGAAGTAGGTCCAGGTCCTTCCTGAGAAAGTTAATTTGTGCCAAATCCATCTTCTCAAAGCACTTCATCGCTATGGACATCAGTGCTACTGGACAATAGTTATTGAGACAGGTCACCTTCTTGAGCATTGATTTCATCTGGATGTAATTTGTCACAGTCTCAAATGCTACCTAGTTTGGTTTATAGCAAATTATGGCTTGCAAGGCCTGCCAAAGCTGTTGAGCTTCTATCAGACTCTAGCTTAGATGCAATTGTATTTTTACATTGGTAATGGTCTTCCAGAGATCATAGGTGGACTTCCTGTATAACTGAATCACTACTAATCTAGTCTTCAGCAGTCCGCAGATCTCCTGGCTCATTCACAACTTTTTATTTGTGTGTACCAGTATAGTATGAGGGACACACTCATCTACACACTTCCTGGTAAAGTCCATAGAATTGTGGAATGTTTATTCTGGTCTTCTCCCACAACATTGAACGTGGCCCAGTCAACCAACTCCCAACAGTCACAAAGCTGCTCTTCTGCTTCCCCAGGCCCACTCTGCACAGTCTTCTCTACCAGTGCAGTGTTCTTCAGTTCCTGATTTTGTTCAGGAAAAAGTGAAACACAAAAGACTGCAGATGCTGTGATTGCAGTAAAAATGCAGAATTGCTGGAGCAACTCAGAAGGTCATGCAGTGTCCATAGGAAGTAAGGATACTGTATATAACCAATGTTTCAGGCTAAAAACATCATTTATATATTCTTTACCTCCCATGGACGCTGCAAGATCTCCTGAATTTCTCCAGCAATTGTGTTTTTACTGCAGGAGAAAGCACTGACCAGTGATCTTATTTTCAAAGTATAGGGGAGGGATGGAGTGGTGGGTGTTCCTGATAGTAGTACAGTGGTAATCGAGTGTGTTCAATTCCTTGGTGTTGTTGGGGTTGTGCTGGTGATAGCTTGGGCATACCTTCTTTAAACTAGCAATGACTGAGAAGCTATATTCCAGCAGTGTTTGATGGTAATGGTATGTTGTTCCTCCACTGTTTGTGGAGGGATGTATTCTGCAATCAGGGTAACACTGATGAATTCCCTTGGGAAAGAGAATGGTTGGGACTTCAATGTTAGATGTTCCAGGTGAGAGCGCCATGGGACAGAATCGCTGCATCTGACCACCATGAAGATTTCACCATGAAGCAGACACTGCCACCTCTTTCTTTCATGCCTCCCAGTCCATGTCCAGAGAATTGGGAGTAATGCAGCATAATCCTCTTGTAGAATACCCTTGGGCCCTGTTTTATTTTCCTGAAAATGCAGTTTGACTAAAAGAAAGCAAAGGATAGTTTGGGGTTGGTGATGCAGACCCTTATTTATCATTAATATTTGTAGTCCTTCCTGGTGTCCATGCTTCCAAACACAGTGGAAGTTTCACAAGTGCTTCCAGCTATTGCACTTTTCTGTCCTTGCCAGTAGGACAAGCCTGATAAGATTATGGGCAAGCACAAGATCGCAAATGCATTTGAACTGTGGGTATAGGAGGTATTTCAATAATATTTTTATATAGCTTCAAGCTCCTTTTTTCAGCCCTCTTCCCAATCCCTTTAAGAACTGCCACTCAGTAGTGTTTTAATTTTTTTTTAATTTAAAAATACAACATGATAATGAGTCCTTTTGGCCCACGAGCCCTTGTCACCTAATTGACCTACAACCCCCCCCCCCCCCCCCCCACTCCCGGTAAATTTTGATTGATGGGAAGAAACCATAAACCCCAGGCAAAACCTATGCAATCACAGGAAGAACGTAAAACTCCTTACAGACAGCGCACAATTCGAAACCCAGTCCTGTTCACTGGTGCTGTAACAGCATTGTACAAACTACACCATACGCGAGGAGATAGCTAGATTATTTTTTGTTTAGCTAGATTATTTTTATATTTTGATGTAGCACGGTCACAGGTCCTTTCAGCTCAAGAGCCCATACCCCTCAAATACACTCATGTGACCAATTAACCTACTAGCCCCATTCATCTTTGGAATGAGGAGAAAACCCACACAAGCATGGGAGAATGTACAAACTCCTTATAGACAGCACTGAATTTGAACCCGAATTGCTGGCACTGTAAATAACATTGTGCTAACTACTACACTAACTATGTGATCCCAAAACGTACGAAATCACCAAGGTAACATCACCACGAAATTACACCTTGACTGAAACTGGTCAGGTAAATTTGCTTTCCAATTGATTCCCAAAAAATAAAATAAGCCTTTTTAAAATGGAAATAATTCATTTCTGAACTTGAATAAGATAGCTGAAGTTTCAATGAAATTTTCTTTGGGTTGATGGTATACATTACACTGAACTCTTGTCGCTGATGGGCCATCCAAACTGGCAAGATACCTGGATCAACAAGCCACTGGTACATAGAGCCTGTGTTCTACTCGGCCTTTTCTCATCAAAACTGACAAGCAGCACCTCTAGGATCTTTATCTGTCAGATATGGAATGTTTGGAGATGGTGTAGAACATTGACATTCAAAAAAAATTCAAAACCACCCAAAAAATAAATTTGCCTTCACTTTTTTCTATAATTGAAATAATTTAAAAGTGAAATAATTGAATGCATGTAAATCAGTTCAGTTAAACAATAGCTTCTGCTTTCTTCCTCATTCTAAGGACTTTTTTTGTATTAACCTGTTCACTGGGGAGACTTCCCAGAAGAGTGCACTCTTCTGGATTCTCTGAAATCAAAAGAGGAGCACAATTGTGATCAGTGAGGCAGAGATCTGGACTTCTGCCTTCCCTTAGGAGTCCCTTCTACACAATTATGTCATTAAAAGCTAGCAGTTCCGGGCTGATGTGCTGGTTTTTATGCAGAGATCCTAGTCCATGATTTTAAAATGCAAATGGGCATGCAAGTTGGTTTGACAGGATTCCATTGACAAGTGACTGTCAACAAAAAAAATTACAAGATTCTTCATTTTCCAATAAGTCCAAAATAATAGATAGTTAAACAGATGGATTTAATTTCTTTCAAAAACCTGTATCAAAGAATATGATCACACAAAATTTCATGTCTCATTTCCTAATAACATCTATGAGATACTTCATCTAAAATCTTTTTTTTTTAAGTGACACAAGTATGACTTGGTTGCCTCACCTCGTTATTTTCCTAGATCAATAGGATAGGTATGACAGAAGACAACTGAAAATGTTCAATACTTGCATTAGGAAGTTACAGAATATTTGATTGGTTAATCACATGTAAAGGGAGTGATGACATTCATCTGGATGGACTGCAACCATGAATATTAAGAGAATTGAGGGTTGAAATAGCATCATTGCATATATTATCAACATTTCTTACAAATGGTGCCAGAGGACTGACAGACAGTTGAAGTAATTCAAAAGGTCAGTTGATATAATTTCAAAGGTCAGAAAAGTAAATGAAGTGTAATGTATTTTGAATTTCAAAAATCTGTATGTTTAGTCAAATCATGAAGTAACCTCTGGAGTAAGATTGGATCATATGAAATTGGGATGAGTAAGAAACTGGCTACAACACAGAGAGTAGAAGTCATTCACTCAGCACCAGTCAAGGAACTGATGTTCCATGAGAACCTGTTCATGGTTTACATTAATTGAACTTGAAATCAAGCTTGTGTTTCCAAATTTTGGACCAAATAGATGTAATAATGGAGTAACAAAATACGTAAACACATTAATACAATGGCTGATGTATATTTAATTGCAAAGTGCATTTCTATACGGATGAGTGCATGGTGGTCTTCTTTGACAGGACCAATAAAGTAATTACTTTCTTCATGAAGTTATAGTGTAAAGAAATTCAGCAGCACGGAAACAGGCCCTTCGGCCTAAGTTGTCCATGCCAACCACACTACTCTTGTATCCTATATTCAGCTTGTATCTCTAAACTATGTACTTATCCAAATTAAATGGGACAGAGAAATAATGATCTGTTTGCACAGATGATGAGAAATGGCAATACTGGTTGATGTCACCTCAAAAAAGGGAAGGTGAGCACTGGATTCTGCATCAGTGGGATACAAGCGAGTATTCAAAGGCAAAGATGAAATAATGGTAGCATTTTAAAATTATGTCATAATTTTATGGCAACTAACAGATTGCAATGAAAAGTTCTCTTTGATACATGTTATATGTAACTGTTATATGGTGTAGATTTTGACATGCAAATATAATGGCTTATTTTCCACTGTGTAAAACTGCTGTCTTGTCTGACCCTGCATCACACTATTTGTTCTAGCACTTCAGCATAGAGCATCCATAAGTGCTATCTCAGCACAGGCAAACTGGCTGGACTAAAAAATACACTGAGAGCTAATAAGTCTTCACCTTGCCAGTCTGATTTTGGTGATAAGAGGAAAAACCTGCCCCAGGAATTCCTATTCAAAACATTAGTTGTGACACAAATTCAAATGAGCAGGTTAATAACCCATCTATTTCAATTTCTGTTTACACTTATATTCCACCATGGTGGTTTAAAAATCTAATAAGTCTATTTTCTATTTTGTCTATTTTCAAGCATATTCATGATCCTGCAATCCCTTTGTGTTCTTCATACTCACAAAGTAGCCCTTTACTTCCTTGCTTGCTATGTCTGTCACTTTGTTGTATTCAGAAAAGACCATTCCCAGCCCCCACTGGCTTGGCTTCGCGGACGAAGATTTATGGAGGGGTAATGTCCACGTCAGCTGCAGGCTCATTTGTGGCTGACAAGTCCGATGCGGGACAGGCAGACACGGTTGCAGCGGCTGCAGGGGAAAATTGGTTGGTTAGGGTTGGGTGTTGGGTTTTTCCTCCTTTGTCTTTTGTCAGTGAGGTGGGCTCTGCGGTCTTCTTCAAAGGAGGTTGCTGCCCGCCGAACTGTGAGGCGGCAAGATGCACGGTTTGAGGCGATATCAGCCCACTGGCAGTGGTCAATGTGGCAGGCACCAAGAGATTTCTTTAGGCAGTCCTTGTACCTCTTTTTTGGTGCACCTCTGTCTCGGTGGCCAGTGGAGAGCTCGCCATATAACACGATCTTGGGAAGGCGATGGTCCTCCATTTGGGAGACGTGACCTACCCAGCGCAGTTGGATCTTCAGCAGCATGGATTTGATGCTGTCGGCCTCTGCCATCTCGAGAACTTCGATGTTGGTGATGAAGTCGCTCCAATGGACGTTGAGGATGAAGCGGAGACAACGCTGGTGGAAGCGTTCTAGGAGCCGTAGGTGATGCCGGTAGAGGACCCATGATTCGGAGCCGAACAGGAGTGTGGATCTTAGTCACCTAACAAATTACTCTTATCCTGTTTGTTGTTAACAATATAGAGACTGGACTGTTCAGAATATCTGGGTACTTTGCATTCTCACCACTCTCTGAGCTAGCCTTCCTTTTCCACTTCCTCATCTCACATGTTTCCTTCACATTGAATCTATACCGCTTTACTCATCCCTTTTCTTCCCTGAGGTAATCTCACCAGAGAATTGCCTTTTGGTTTTTTTTTACCATATTCTCAACACTCTGCTGATCCTCCACCTTAACTTATTCTTTCCATCGTCTGATGTTGTGCATGATTCTGTTCTCCCGTCATTAAAATCTTTCCTTTCAGAACTGTCAACATGAGCTTCTCTTTCAAAAGCACCTCTTTGGTTGCCTGGACGACAGCAGCCACTAACTTGGTGTCCCCAAGTCCTTTTCTGCTGATATCACTATCCTTTGCAGGGTCTTGCAGTCTGAGGAGGTACAGCTTCCCTATTAGTGTAAACACCTGAGGCTAATACACTTCAATTGCACTGCTGCCATTACAACAGAACTTCAAGGGAGTTTTGAAATGGGTCTCCTCTCTCTTTATCAAACATAATTCAAGCCACAAGCAGGAATACTAGAGGATCTCCCCCTCAAATCCCCAACCTCTGCATTCCAATCCTGACTCACCATGTTTTAATTTAAATGTGAAGAAGTTGAAGCCCAGATGCGGCTGAATCTGCAACCAATGCATTTAGTTGTGTATTTTACGTGCCATTAAAATGACAGGTATGTTCTTTGATTTACTATTAGTTCAAAAATTATCAGAGATTTCATAGACTTAACATTTTAAGATACTGCGCACTCTTACCCCAATGGCTGTCTGAGAATTCTTCAATTCAGTTTGAAGAGAAGATTGCTGTTTGGTAGCAATGAAGAAGCATAATAAGATGTTAATTTTCCTTGAGCATTTCTGGGTTCTAACAACAAGGTTCTCTATTAAACCACTGAACAAGTTGAAGAATTCACAGAAAACAAACAAGGAAGTAAAGGCCACTAATTTATTTAGCATTTTAGACAATTTTTTCAGGCAGTAAATTAAGAATTGTGGGCATTTTCTTTCAGTCACAGAGTGATCAGAATCTGGAACACACTGATGGCAGCAGGGGCCTGGAGAAGACAAATTCAATCATGGCATTCAGTAGAGAACTGGATTAAGTTATTGAAAGAAAGATAAATTTTAGCGCTTTGAGGATAGAGTGAAGGAAGAGAATAAGTTGAATGGCTCAGATGTAGAACCAGTGTAGGCAGTTGACCAAATGGATTCCTTCCATGTACGTAGACATTCAGTGATTGAAATATAATCTGCACTACTGCAATTTAGAAGAGAGCATTAGTTTTTTTGTTTTAGCAGCATGGAACTTGTGAATGTTCTTCAGTGAAAGTGAGCATATCAAGAGTTAATTAGCTTTTTACCCACAGAAGTTGCTGAGCAGGAAATTTGTCCAAATTCACTTTAAAAAATCATGTTTCCATATTTTCTTCTGCAACAACAGATACATGGACACACTTTCTTCTCTCTCCTCCCATGAGCAAGAGAGTTTCAGAGTAAGAAAGCATGAACCAAGAGCTTTAAAGACTTTCTTCCTGCAGGCGTCAGGCTCAATAACACTACTCTTATGTGGCCCTTGGTGCTAATGGAACTTCCTTTCTGTGGGAATCCTGTACTGGAAATTAGGATCTTTACACAGCTGTATGAATATTAGAGATGAATTGTTAGTCTGTTCGCAGAAGAACCTGATCTTTGTTCTAGGTATTTTGTGACAAGTACATTTCAAAATCATTGAGTAGTGAAGCGTTCTGTACAACTTTTCCCATCCTTCTCTTCTTCCTTCCTGAACATCATGTTAAGATTGCATGTGTTTTGTATTTCCAAGTGCAATTGGCAGAAGGTTTCAGGACTTGCTGATCTGATCTGCTGCATATTTTCCTTGACTGGATCAAGCTAAACTTCTTCAGCATGAACTTTGAGAAACCTGCAATTAGTCTTGCGCTTGTTTTAAAAAAAAAATCTTTTGCCTACATTGATTTTAATATTGATCTTGGGACTGTGGAGACCTTAGGTTAGGTAAGGTAATTCTATATAACCAAGTCAAGTCAAATTGTCTTTATTTATTGTTCATACCATGCTTGCACGGTCAAGATGAGATAGTGTTTCTCCAGGACCATGAAGCATATTTACATAAATATAAATTAAAATAGAAGTTAAACAAATAAAATATAAGATATCAAGACATATGGTGTAAAATTCCCCAGTACCAAGGTACTCTACGCACACACGTTCTGGGAATCCAGGAGTCTGATGACCTGAGGGGAAAAAAAACTTGACCAATCTGGATGCAAGGCCCCTGCTGCTGCAGTAACTTCTAAGAGATGGCAGAAGGAAGAACAGTTTACGAGGGGTGTGTGGAGTCCTTCACAATATTTATTTCCTTTCTCCTGCATCGAGTGTTGTAGACATCCTTCATGGTGGGAAGAAAGCCCCCAATGATCTTTTCTGCTGATATCACTATCCTTTGCAGGGTCTTGCAGTCTGAGGAGGTACAGCTTCCAAACCAGGTGGTGATGTAGTTACACAGGATGCTCTAAATACATCCTCTGTAGAATGTAGTGGGGATGGGGGTGGGAGATGAATTTTTCTCAGCCTTCACAGGAAGTAGAGGCCCTGCTGGGCTTTCTTGGCTATGGAGCTGATGTTAAGGGACCAGGTGAGATTCTCCACCAAGTGCACTCCAAAGAATTTGATACTCTTGGCGACCTCAACAGTTGACCCATCAATGGTCAGCAGATCAAGTTCCTCCGGTCACTCCTGAAGTTGACAACCATTTCTTTCATTTTTTTTTATCATTCAGATACACCAGTCCGTTAGTGGCTGCACCTCATCTCTGTATGCTGACTCCTCACTCTTTCTAACTAGGCCTATTACTATCGTGTCATCAGTGAACTTGATAATGTGGTATGAGCTGTGTCTAGCTGCCTAGTTGTGGGTCAGCAGTGCGAAGAACAGTGAACTAAGCATGCAGCCCTGGGGGGGGGGGGTTCCTCGTGCTCAATGTGATGGTCTAGGAGATGCTGTTACTGTCTGAAGTCTCCCTGATGGGAAGCCAGCATTCAAACATACAAGTCCTTATTTTCCAAGTTGATGAGGTTTAGATGGAGAGCGATGGTGATGGCATCATCTGTTGAGCAGTTGGGTTGTATATGAACTGCAGGGGATCTAGTGATGGGGACAGCAAGTGCTTGATGAGCCTCATGGTGAGCTTCTTGAAGCACTTCATGACAATAGGTGTGAGTGCAACAGGGTGGTAGACAGCTTTGAAGCACGTTGGGACCATGGTGTTTCTCAGGGATATGTTAAAGGGGAGCTGCACATCCCCTTAGCACTCTCTCGGGGATATTATCCGGTCCAGCAGCTTTCTGTGGATTGACATTGCCTAGCTCACTCCTCTCATCAGCCACTGCAAGACACAGCACCTGATCATTTGGAGGAGTGGTGGTTTTCTTTGTCGCAAGTGGTTTTTCACCTCAAGCACGTAGAAGTTGTTCAGTTTGTCTAGGAGGGAGGCATCATCAGCACAGGCAAATGGTGTGGTCTTGTAGTTAGTGATGACTTTGATGCCCTTCCACATGCGTCACATGTCTTTGCAATCCAGGAAGTGACTGTTAATGCGCTGGGCATGCACACGCTTTGCTTACCTAATGGCCTTGGACAGCTTGGCTTTTGCAGTCGCGAGAGCTGCCTTGTCCACTCAGAAGGCAGCATCTCAGTTCCTGAGTAGCCCATGCACCTCCAAAGTCATCCATGGCTTCTTTTTTTTTTAAACTTTATTTATTCGTTCAAAAAAGAAATAATATATGACATACAGCAATTGAACATGAACATTTTTTAATGTATATAAAAGAAAAGAAGAAAGAGAACCCCCCCCCCTTCAGCCAACTCTCCTCAAGAGAGCCATGAAAAAAGGATATTTAAAAAAAAGTTAAATATTCATATTAAAATCTAATCAAAATAAATTGAAATGTAAATATTCCGAATATAACAGCCGCTTATTAATTAAAAATTATAATTATCATGCAAAACATACATAATTTTTCCATTATTAAACAATATTTCATCTCATTATGCCATCTATTAATATCAATCATATTTGTATCTTTCCATGTACTAGCAAAACATTTTTTTCACTACGGATAAAGCTAAATATACAAAAGCAAGCTGAAACTTATTTAATCCCAAGCCTTTCAGAGGTTGCAAACTACCCAATAAAAATACTGTTGGATCTAAAACTATTTTAATCTTATACAGATATTCTAAAAACGATTGAATTTTTTTCCAAAAAGATTGCATATGTATATCAGCATGAATAAAAGTTCCAACCGTATCACCATATCTAAAATACAAATCTGTTTCATTAAAACCACTTTTTTTTAAAATTTTTCAGGTGTCAAATATAATTGATGTAAAAAATTGTAATTAATCATTGCATAATGTGCATTTATCAATCTAGCTACACTATCATAACAAATATCTAACCAATCATCTTCGGAAAAAATAAAACCAGTATCCGCTTCCCATTTACTTTTAGATCTATCCCAACCTTTTTTATCCATACCATCCTGTAATATTTGATACATAAATGAAATACAACATTTCTCTGGTATCTTCATAAGAAAAGTCGCAAATTTAGTCATTTTAGGTAAAATCATCTCTCGACCAAACATACATTTTACCAAAGATTGAATTTGATAATAAAGAATTCTTATCAATACCAAAATCTTCCCTCTTTAAAACAAACTCCCAAATTTTTCACACCTTTAAATCTCCAATGCAATAAACTTTGATTATGTATTGAAAAAGAAATAAGTTGATTATTATACAACAGAGTCAAAGCCAATAATTTACCCCTAGAACCTATCATTTTATTTTTCTTTATCCATAACTTCATTAAATATTTTAATATAGGCACATTATATTGATGTAACAAATTCATATTCCACCTAAACAAAAATTGATGTATTTCAAATTCAGAAATACTTGCCATTTCAATTTTAGCCCAACTAGGAGGCCGTACCAAATCCATCAATGAACTAATAAATTTAAGTTGGGCTGCCTCACAATAATTTTCAAAATGTGGTAAACGTAATCCCCCTAACTCCTATTTCCAAGTTAATTTATTCAAAGCTACTCTCGAAAATTTACCCCTCCATAAAAACTCCCTAACCATTTTATTTAAATCTCGAAAAAAAATTTATCAAATAAATACGGAATAGATTGAAACAAATATTATATACGCGGAAAGATAGTCACCTTAATTGTATTTATCCTTCCCATTAAATTAATAGGTAAATCTTTCCATTTAATCAAATCAGTTTTTTAAATTTTTTCATTAACGGAGCATAACTTAATTTATATAAAAATTGATAATTAACATTCAAAATTATACCCAGATATTTAATTCAATCAGTCCACTTCAAATTAATAATATTCTTATAAACTGAATAATCTCCTTCACCCGTATTACCGGTAATATTTCACTTTTTTCCCAATTAACTTCATATCCAGAAAGACATCCATATTTTATTAAACGTTCCTTCAAATGCAAAAGTGACTGAGCTGGGTTTATTAAATACACCAATAGGTCATCAGCAAGTAAATTAATTTTATACTCCTCATCTAAATCTTTCATACCTTGTATCTGTGTATTTTGTCTTATCAACTGTGCTAAAGGTTCAATCACTAACGCAGACAAAGCTGGTGATTAATGACAACCTTGACGAGTTAACTTAAAAGATTCCAAAATCAAGCCATTCATCAATACTCTAGCTACCGGTTTACTATATAGAGCCCTAATCTAACCAATAAAAGAAGGACCAAACTTAAATTTCTCCAAAACTTCAAACAAAAAATTCCATTCAACTCTATCAAATGCTTTTTCTGCATCTAAGGATATCACCATCGGATGATCTAAAGATTGTCAAAATCTTTTAATCAAACTAATCACTCGCAAAATATCTGAAGCATATCTGTTCTTTATAAAACCTGTTTGGCTAAATTTTTACCTAAGTTGATTCATATTGATCAATCTATTCACTAATATTTTAGCTATTATTTTATAATCTACATTTAACAATGAAATTGGTCTATATGAAGATACCTTCAAAGGATCTCTATCTTTTTTTAGAAATTACTGTAATTAAAGCACTAGAATAAGACTAAGGTAAATCATAATGTTCTCCAACTTGACGTAATTCATCCCCAAACACTGTAGATAAATCATCATAAAAAATTTATAAAATTCAACTGAAAATCCATCATCACCAGGCGATTTACAGTTCGGCCTTTCCAGCATAGCCATTTTAATTTCCGAATCAGTAAATAGTTCTTCTAACTCCTGTATATCTCCATCCTCTCATATCGGTAGATTCAACTGTGATAAAAAAAATCAATTGATCCAGTTTCCTGTTTTCCTTCAGATGTATATAACTTTTTATAAAATAAATAAAATTCATCATTAATGTCATGAGTTTATAAGTAATAAGAGAATTCTGTCTCACAGCATTAACAATCCTCTATCTGTTCTTTCTTTAATTGCCACACCAATACCTTGTGTGCTTTCTCTCCCCATGCATAATACCATTGTTTAGTCCTATTAATCACACATTCAAATTGATAAGATTGCAAGGTATTATATTTCAATTTCAGCCTAGATAATTCTATTTTCTGATCTTCTGTAGCATCTTTCTGAAATTCCTTTTCTAACTCATCGATCTGTTTCTCTAATTCAAGACTCTGATTTAATCAATTCTTTTTTTAATTTTAGAAGTATAACTAATTATTTGTCCTCTCAAATAGGCTTTCATAGCATCCCATAATACAAACTTACTTTGAACAGATTTAGAATTTTCTTTAAAAAAATTAATTTGTTTTTTCAAAAAATCAATAAATTCTGTATTTTTTAACAACGTTGTATTAAATCTCCAACGATAAGCTATTTGAATTTTCTCAGAAGTTTCATATGTAAAATATAACAGAGAATGATCTGAAATCACCCGACTTTTATATTCCGCTTGTTATGTGTTCCCTTGTAAATGTGTCAATACAAAAAATAAGTCAATCCTTGAAAACGATTCATGTCTAGATGAATAAAAGGAAAAATCTTTCTCTGTCGGATTAAGACGTCTCCAAATATCTACTAAATTGAGATCTTTCATCAACTCTTGGACCTGGTTTGCCATCTTGGATTTTTTAACTTTCTTCGGAGATTTATCTAATAAAGGTTCCAAAACAAAATTAAAATCACCACCAACTAGAATATTATCATTAGCTTGACCCAAACATAAAAATGCAATCTGCATTTTAAATATTAAGTAAAGTCCAAAATTCAATAAAAATCTTACAATTCAAGAATACATCCTGCCTTTTCCTCCATTGATTGTAATTCAAAAGATAATTTTTTATGTATCAAAATTGCTACACCTTTATCTCTAGAATTAAATGAAGAAAAATATACATGCCCAACTCAATCCCTTTTTAATTTCACACTTTCCTTAACATTCAAATGTTTCTTGTAAAAAGGCAATATCAATTTTCATTTTCTTAATATACGCCAAGACTCCCATTTAATTGTACTATTTAATCCTCGAACATTAAAAGTAGCAAACCTCAACTTTGACATATCTACTATTATTACTAAATACCAATAATATCTTCATATAAAAACTCAAATCAACGTATATAGGCACTCCAATAAAAAAAATCACAAAGTAAAAACTTTTTTTAAAAGTAAAAAAAAATAAAGAAAACCCCCCCTCCAAAATAAACTACCAAAAAATAGTAATCCCCTAAACAAAAATTGGGTGTGGATCACCCAGCAGTGGCTGATGACTAGTAAAGAACTTGGTGCAAATCTCTTCCTGCCCAGCCAAACAATCAGTAACATCAAAATATCATAATAACAAAAGAAAAAATAAAATAAGAAAATTCTTCATTTCATTCAAAAGACTCCAATCTCGAAGGTCCCATTTCAGAAGGAGGTAGACTTTTACCATTCCCATTTTTCCCATTTCTGCCATTTCTTCCGTTTCCAGAGCTACCAAATTTTTCTTTAGGAGATAATGGTGGACTACATCTCTGTCCTCTTATATCTGGCAATGAGTCGGCAAAAATTATTGCTTCACAATCAGTCTCAAAAAAACAAAATTGATAGTCTCCATAAACTCCTTCAACATTGCAAGGTAACGAAAAGTAGACTTATAACCTTTACGCCACAAAACTTATTTTACTGAATTGAATCGACGTCGATGTTGAATGACACCTTGACTCAGATCAGGATAAAAAAAGACTCTGCTATTCTGAATCAGTAATGGGGTTTGTCGTTGTCTCGTATTTTGTACTGCAAGTCGAAGTATTGCTTCTCTATCCAAATAACTCAGACATCGAATTATTAACGGTCACGGGGGTTGACCAGCTGAGGGTATTCTTCGTAAAGCTCTATGGGCTCTTTCCAGTGCCAATCCCCTAGAGAAAAATTCTTGCCCTAATATTTGTGGAATCCAGTCTTTAAAAAAACAAAGAGGATCTTGTCCTTCTATACCTTCTGGCAAACCAACAATTTTCACAATATTCCTTCTGCTTTTATTTTCCAAATAATCTATTTTTCTTTCTAGCTCCTTCTCACGATCTCCTAATCCAATCCTATGACTGATTTTTCCACCTTCAACACTTTTTCTGTGTTAGAAATTACTTGTTGTTTACAGTCCAAAAAAGCAGTCTGAATTTTTAAAAATTCTTCATAAAGTGCATCCACATATTTAATTCTGAACTTATACCGGCATTCATTTTAACCATTTCATTCATTTGAGATGTCAACAAATCCATTCCAGGTTTTATAACAGCTTGAATAACTGCATTCAATTGCATACACTGTGAATCCGTAAATCTCAGCTCTGCTGCAGAACAAGGTAACTGCAGCTCCTGCTGCAATTCAACAGAAGGCATTTTAAAAGTTTTACTGTGGGTCTGGACTCCCAGCGATGGCATGCCAACTTCCTCAGGGAGTCGCTGCTGGTCTCCCCCAGCATCTTGTTGTTTTCTCATCAATTCGTGAAGAAAAACGATTTCTTCAGATTGAAATGCTACCTGATGCATTTTCAACAATGGAGTCATCTTTCTGCGTGCTCCCTCCATTGAAATCGAAAGGCTTTCCAAATCGGGGTCCACTTCTTGGGAACACGCACCTTCTTTTGGAGAACGGGTAATTCCAGTGCCATCCTTCACTTGGTGAGTAATAGTTTTTCTTTCAGCCCCCCACAGGCGATCTTTGGGATTTAGGCAGTGAAGAAATTGATCCTGGGGATGTTTCAAGTCGTCTCGGCCTCATATCTTCAGCACTTCGAAAATATTTCTTCTTTTGAACTTGAGGTTTAGTCTTTTTACCATTAGTGGCCATAATAATTCCTTAATACTTTAAACTAAAATTTTAAAAGTTTAAACTTGAAAACAAAGGGTTAAAAAACGGGTATTTAAATGTCTGGCTAGAGAGGTCGAGACTGCACATCTAGACTCTACGCCATCTTGCCACCCCCCCCCCCCCCCTGCCGTCATCCATGGCTTCTGATTGGAACGAGTTATAATGGTTTTGGGCACAGTAACATCATTGAAACCCTTACTGATAAAGCAATCTATGCTTTGGTTTATGTTTCTTGCTACTTATGATGCATTTAGCTTTTAAATTAGATTTACTTTAAAAAAAAAACTAACATTTTAAGTATTTAATTATGAGAAAGATCCAGAAATATCTATATATTTGACAGCTAGCAAAGTTGAACTTAGAACTTTACAATACATGAAAGGCTTTCTCATTAATCTTTTGGACAAAATTTCTGCTTTTTACTGGATACAGTGTGTGTGTGAGGTATCGCTGTCACTTAGTCATGGAACCATCTGACAAAGCAAGTGATGCCTTCCAAATGTGGCTGAGAGGTCAGAGCTTCTGAAGGCTTTCCGTGGGAAGCGCATAGATCTGAGGTCAACATCAATGCCAATGTTGATTGCAATGCAAAATAGAGCAGCAGTGTACAATGTGAAGTAGAAGATCATTAACTCCAAATGAAGGTTTCTTTGCTTAACAATACAAGTTCAGACATGAAAAAAAATAATGACAGTGAATGATAACAGTTTCACTGTAATTACAACCACCACTTTATGGCTACTGCTATTTATGCTATTTAATTTTCAACAAAATATTAGATGATGAAGGAAATGAATAACACATGAAAGAGCACGCCTTGATTTTGATTGAGAGAGATGTTGTCGTAGTCAGTTGAAAGATTTGCATTTCAATCCCAATAAAACCAAGTCTGATTACTGCTTGCAAAAAGAAAATATTTATGTCAACCTCTGAACTATAACTGAATCAGCTTCTCTAAAGTATGTGAAAACAATTTTTCTCAGTTTTCTTCCTGTCAAACATCCCCCACAATCTGACCTCTTTCAATTCAAAAAATTGGCAAGCTTCTGGCTTCTCAGTAGAAACTTCCTGTCGAATTTCCCTCTCTGACAGGTTGGGCTCAAGAATTAATTGGTGTTAATATCAGTTCTGCTCATTCCTAATAATTTTTCCTTCTAAACAGTATCATTTTCATAATAACATTACATTAACTTGCAAAAAAAGTTAACAGAAATTCTAAATAATTATATATAGTGACTTTTTTTTGTAATTGGAGTCGGGGAAGAAATAAGAATGATTTCCTGAAAGCTTTGCCTGAAATAATGTGGAAACGTTTTACAGGAGTAATTTGTCATGGCATTGCCCTTTGGGACTAGCTGTATGACTTGATTAGATCCATCTTGGTGCAATTTTGTTAAATTTTCTATGACAACATATTGTTAAATTACTTTTACAACTATTGATCTGCTTACCAAGATTTAGTTAACACAAAACTTTATCAGTTCCAAGGCCTTTTAACTTATTGACTGCTTGTTGTCACAATATCCACACAAAACAAATCTTTTTGTCTGCAGAACCTGTTAACTGCAAAACCATTTGTGACACCCATTTTAATTATTTCACTTCCTGACCATTTTTCAATGCTTGATGACTGTGTGCATCCTGAACAGATTTCAACATTTTTATGGGAAACAATATGGTTATACTTCAAGTTGTAATGGGGAAAAAATAATAATTTTTTGCTCATCTTGTGAAAGTTAAGGCAACTTGAATTGAGTGGAGAGAAAATTAACCCCAGTCAGTAGTTGTTACAAGATGAAAATGGTTAGAACTATACAAAAATCAAGCAAACCATGGACGTGAGAAAGCCGAAACAATCAGAAAATTCCAGAAACACTCAAAGGTCAGGGAGCATCTACAGAGAGAAAAAAATACATTTGTGTGTCCAGGGTGAAGCTTTCATACCACCAGTTATCTGGATGCTTGATAGTAACAGGTCCAAATTGGGATTCATGTTGAAGAAGCAGTGGAAGAAATCTGAGGGAAAACTACATCTGTGAATGAGGGTTTGAAGTTTTTGTAAATTGAAAGCAATAATATTGGCATATCGCAGGAGATTCTCTCATTTCCAAGCATTCCCTAATGACTCTGTGGATGATTGAAAGACTAGCTCACGCGTTAAAAGCCAGGCTGGTGAAAATCCATCAGGTCAATTCAAGTTGTGTTGTTTTATACAATATTAGTATGCAGTGACTTATTTTAATTCACCTATGCCATTGAAGATCTCTGAGAAGAATGCAAATCGAATGGTTTGATTTTTTTTAATCAGAGTGTAATGAATCTTTTAATGCTGTTAACATGAAGGAAATGTATTGCAACATAATTGGAAAATCAATCATTGAAACGTCTTAGTACATAGTTTGCAGCAGCATCTGTAGTAACAAAGAACTTGATGTAAATTTTTTGAAATTATCTATTTGTTCACAATTTTAGAACATTATTATTGCATAACTGTTACAATTAGAGCGTGATCACGATATTTGCAACATGTCTCCAGATATCATAATTACTTACAACATAAAAGAGGCTATTTGGTCCATCAAGTCGATGCTGACTCTTAGCATTCCCACTTGTCTCATTCACTGGCTCATTTAACTTGTTACCCAGTCTTCCATCAATTCCCACTCATTACTTGAAGGCCAACTTGAAAGTTAATCCACCAGTTCTTTTCTGGGATGAGAGAGGAAACCAGAGCATGTGGATGAACCCCCCCCCCCCCCCCCCCCCACGGTCACTGAGAGAAAGTGCAAGATTCATCTTCAAACCCACTAAATATAGCAATTGTTTCCCTTCAAAGCCATATTCATATACAAAACTTGATGTGCTACAAACCCCTCAAACGATTTTAGAAAGTACTTAAACTGACTATAAAATAGATCTTTTTTTTTAATTGAATTTGAACTTATTCACAGGTATTTGTGTAAAATGACTAAGCCTGACTTCAAATGTACTTTAGTGTCTGTGCATTTTAATTACAGTCACTTCTAAAACCTTCTCTATTCCCTATATTTTAAAAATAAAACTGCTCCTCTCACTGGAGATCTCACAGCAAAGTATCTTACAGAACCCTTTTCTTGAGACTCAAGCCCAGTTTTGTGAGTACCCCATACTTCCAGACTAAACCATTAAAGCCCTATTATCTTGTTTCTGACTACGTTATTCCTCTAATACAATTACCCAATGACTTCTTTCACCCACTGTACAAATACTCCACATCAGCTGCTTTAGTCTTTTTGCTTTTACCCACATTCTCTCAATAACCATCCGCTTCCTCCCAGCCTTACCTCCTCCCTCACAAGTTCTTTCTTGATTCACTCCTTGTGCATATTTCATCCATGAAACTAATATACATTGATCACATCTTATAATTTGAAAACTGAGAGACATTGAATAAATGAATATGTATGAGAATCTCACAAATGTATTGGGGAACAAGCAGAAAAGAGACAAACATTCAAAGAAAGAATAAAATAACTCCTTTCAGAGATTTAAAGTAATGCAAACTTCTTTTATGGACCATGGACAATTTTATTTTTGACTGAGGACAGGACTGAACCTACCACAGGGGATTTGACAGCTGCTAGGAGCTGTAGTAGCGCTGGGTGACCACTGGGGAACTTTAACAGCTGTCAAAGCTTGGAAACCACATGCTGGAAGTCTATGGGCTCACAGGAGAGTGACCCTGTGGCTGTTGACCTCTTTCCACCAATGGGGAGAGCTGGAGGCACACATTGGGCAGTCTAAAAAGTCCAGCAGGCTGGATTCGAAGAAGTTAGTTTTCGGATTTGATTGCAGGCAGTCGATCTGATAGTGCGTTCTCACCCAACAGTTTCAGCAAGCCACATGCTGAGTTCCTTTGTTCATGATTGCTCGCACTCCCATCAAGAGCAATATGTCAGTGTGCTCACCCAGTAGTTTCAGTGGGAAAAGGAAGACTGAGCTACTTTAAGCACGAGTGTCAGCACTGTTGATCTGACAGCAATTTGGGGAACCCTGATACCCAGAGCACATGTGGGACTGACCAGTGCCTCTCTTGTCCCCATTCAAGCGGAGAACTTCATGTGGCAGGAGTCATGGAACCACTCAAGCCAGAGTGTCCAAAGAAGACTTGCTTGATAAAAGGACACTTGTTAAGTCTAAAGAGGGGTTTGAAAGAGTCATGTGACAGATTACTTGTTAACCCTAAAAAGGGCTTTGGAGATGTGAACCTCATGGAGATCACTGAAAATTCCCAGGTGAAGGAAGTAAAGATAGTCATTGCCACATTTGAAACTCGAGCCAATCTTGTGTTCCCCTGACAGGGTTGAAAGTCTATAGGGACCACGGTCATCTAGATACAGCCTTAAACTAAAAGACCAGTGGACAAGGAAACAAATAATCCCAATCCTGGAGACCAGATCTGTGAGCTGATCCTTTTCGACTGACTTGATGTGACTGACTTGGGGGTTTTGTTTTAGGATTTTTGGGGGGGGCATTTGAGCTTAGGCCATGATGGTTTGGGTTTTTTCCACATACGCTGCAGAATTATGTGTTGCCATTAAAGCTGGTGGTTGGGTGCTGAGTTTATCGGGTTAATTCTATTATTGTTAGTTAATAAATGTTGTGTTCAACTTAACCCATTTGTTTAAGTGTCTCTCAATTGCTATTGGGGAGTGTAACACTATCTCTGTTTTTAAAGTCTACTCATTGTGTTGAAGAAAATGCAGCAGATATTATTATGCACTTGGCTAAAAGACAGCATCTCAGACCATGCATCATTCCTTCAAATTGCACTGGATTGTCAACCTGATTAGATCCCTTGATTCAGGATTTGATCGTCAGCCTTTTGACTTGAATGGAATTGCCACAACCAAACCACAGCCAAAATTTCCACACAACTGGAAAATAAGATGCTAAAATCCTTGTTGAGAATAACTAATATTTAAAACGGATTCTACCTCGAGTGGTACTACAAGTCTCGTTGATTAACACAAGCCAGTAGTGGATAATCCAAGATACCAAATTAGTAATAATAATAGTGTATTTACATTTTCATTCATTGCACTGTCGTAATATGCATGGAGAAGTACTTTATCTGTTGAATAATTTTGATAATAATTTGGATAATAAGAATTATGCACGGCCTCTGTGCACCGATCCTCTTAGGCCTTGACTTTCAGAGTCAGTTTAGGAATGTGATTATGGCGTTCGGAGGCCCCAACCACCATTGACAGGTTGGATTGCGACCAGGTATGGTCCGACCTAGGAGAGGAGGCAGGCCCCTCCAGCCCGGGTAAGAAACCTGCATAGGAGAAGGCCACTCTGATATAAAACTTACGACCCAAGGACCTCGCTGCCACGTCCCAGCTTGCTTGGCCACGGCACACGAACCATGGGTGTAAAGGGTGGAGCCAGTACTGCGCACACTGCACTCCACCTAAAAGCTCCTTTGCACAGGCCTGAGGACAGGTCCACGTTCTCCCCCTCCAAGTCCTCCCCCTCAAAAGACTCACAAACTCAAGCTAGCATGCTCACAAACTCAAGCTAGCATGCTTAAACATCAGAACCATGCTAGACAAGGCTGACAGCCACCGACCTGAACGTCGGTCTGCCCTCATCGCACATGAACTCCTCAGACTTGACATCGACATAGCCGCTCTCAGTGAAGGCCGCCTTGCAGATGTAGGCAGCCTCCAAGAATGCGGCGCGGGCTACACACTCTACTGGTCTGGCAAGCCTATGGATGAACAACACCTATCTGGTGTAGGCTTCATGGTCAAGAACTCCATTGCCTCCAAATTCGAAAACCTCCCGACAGGCCACTCGGACTGGATCATGTCCATGCGACTCCCCATTCAAAACAAGCATCGCATCACCCTCATCAGTGTCTATGCTCCAACCCTCCAGGCGGAACCAGCAGAGAAGGACAAGTTCTACACTGATCTGCGCAACCTCATTCAACTCACCCCTACAGCCAACAAGGTTGTCATCCTTGGCGACTTCAACGCTCGCGTCGGCAAAGACTCAGAAACCTGGCCAGGAATCCTGGGCAAGCATGGTGTCGGCAAGTGCAATGACAACGGGCGCCTCCTGTTGGAGCTCTGCGCAGAACAGCGGCTTGTCATTACAAACACCCTTTTTCAGCAGGGGGACAGCCTGAAGACTACCTGGATGCATCCCCGATCCAAACACTGGCAGCTCCTGGACTACGTCCTGGCGCGAGAAAGAGACAAACGAGATGTGCTCCACACCAGGGTCAAGCCCAGCGTGGAATGCCACACTGACCACCGGCTTGTTCGCTGCAAGCTCAACCTTCACTTCAAGCCAAAGTCCAGGAACAGTAAAGCCCCCAGAAAGAGGTTCAATGTTGGAGACTTGCAGTCAGACGAAGTGATAGGAAACTTCCAGGCAAACCTCAAAGCAAAGCTCGAGGATGCAATCCGCCTCACGGACTCGTCCCCTGAAACCCTCTGGGATCAGCTGAAGACTGCCATACTGCAATCCACTGATACTGGGCTTCTCCTCCAGGAAAAACAAGGATTGGTTCGACGAAAACAACCAGGAAATCCAGGAGCTGCTGGCAAAGAAGCAAGCTGCCCACCAGGCTCACCTTGCAAAGCCGTCCTGGCTAGAGAAGAAACGAGCCTTCCATCGCACATGCAGCCATCTTCAGCGCAAACTCCGGGAGATCCAAAATGAGTAGTGGACTAGCCTTGCCAAACGAACCCAGCTCAGCGCGGACATTGGAGACTTCAGGGGTTTTTACGAGGCTCTAAAGGCTGTGTACGGCCCCTCACCCCAAGTCCAAAGCCCGCTGCACAGCTCAGACGGCAAAGTCCTCCTCAGCGACTAGATCTCCATCCTCAACCGATAGTCAGAACACTTCCAATCTCTTTTCAGTGCCAACCTCTCAGTCCAAGAATCCGCCCTGCTCTAGCTCCCTCAACAGCCCTTAAGGCTAGAGCTGGATGAGGTCCTCACCCGGGAAGAGACATATAAGGCCATTGAACAACTGAAAAGTGGCAAAGCAGCAGGTATGGATGGAATCCCCCCCAGAAGTCTGGAAGGCGGGCGGCAAAACTCTGCATGCCAAATTGCATGAGTTTTTCGAGCTCTGCTGGGACCAAGGAAAGCTGTCTCAGGACCTTCGTGATGCCATCATCATCACCCTGTACAAAAACAAAGGTGAGAAATCAGACTGTTCAAACTACAGGGGAATCACACTGCTCTCCATTGCAGGCAAAATCTTCACTTCTATTTTCTTCTAAATAGAATAATACCTAGTGTCGCCAAAAATGTTCTCCCAGAATCACAGTGCGGCTTTCGCGCAAACAGAGGAACTACTGACGTGGTCTTTGCCCTCAGACAGCTCCAAGAAAAGTGCAGAGAACAAAACAAAGGACTCTTCATCACCATTGTTGACCTCACCAAAGCCTCCGACACCGTGAGTAGGAAAGGGCTTTGGCAAATACTAGAGCACTTCGGATGCCCCCCATAGTTCCTCAACATGGTTATCCAACTGCACGAAAACCAACAAAGTCGGGTCAGATACAGCAATGAGCTCTCTGAACCCTTCTCCATTAACAATGGTGTGAAGCAAGGCTGCGTTCTCGCACCAACCCGTTTCAATCTTCTTCAGCACGATGCTGAAACAAGCCATGAAAGACCTCAACAATGAAGACGCTGTTTACATCCGGTACCGCACGGATGGCAGTCTCTTCAATCTGAGGCGCCTGAAAGCTCACACCAAGACACAAGAGCAACTCGTCCGTGAATTACTCTTTGCAGACGATGCCGCTTTAGTTGCCCATTCAAAGCCAGCTCTTCAGCGCTTGACGTCCTGTTTTGTGGAAACTGACAAAATGTTTGGCCTGGAAGTCAGCCTGAAGAAAACTGAGGTCCTCCATCAGCCAGCTCCCCACCATGACTACCAGCCACCCCCCACATTTCCATCGGGCACACAAAACTCAAAACAGTCAAGCAGTTTACCTATCTCGGCTGCACCATTTCATCGGATGCAAGGATCAACAACGAGATAGACAACAGACTCGCCAAGGCAAATAGCGCCTTTGGAAGACTAGACAAAAGAGTCTGGAAAAACAACTAACTGAAAAACCTCAGAAAGATTAGTGTATACAGAGCCGTTGTCATACCCACACTCCTGTTCGGCTCCGAATCATGGGTCCTCTACCGGCATCACCTACGGCTCCTAGAACGCTTCCACCAACGTTGTCTCCGCTCCATCCTCAACATTCATTGGAGCGACTTCATCACCAACATCGAAGTACTCGAGATGGCAGAGGCCGACAGCATCGAATCCCCGCTGCTGAAGATCCAACTGCACTGGGTAGGTCACGTCTCCAGAATGGAGGACCATCGCCTTCCCAAGATCGTGTTATATGGCGAGCTTTCCACTGGCCACCGATACAGAGGTGCACCAAAGAAGAGGTACAAGGACTGCCTAAAGAAATCTCTTGGTGCCTGCCACATTGACCACCACCAGTGGGTGATATCGCCTCAAACCATGCATCTTGGCGCCTCACAGTTCGGCGGGCAGCACCCTCCTTTGAAGAAGACTGCAGAGCCCACCTCACTGACAAAAGACAAAGGAGGAAAAACCCAACACCCAACCCCAACCAACCAATGTTCCCTTGCAACCCCTGCAACCGTGTCTGCCTGTCCCACATCGGACTTGTCAGCCACAAACGAGCCTGCAGCTGACGTGGACATGAACCCTCCATAAATCTTCGTCGGCGAAGCCAAGCCAAAGAAAAAAAAAGAAAGAATTTGGATAATCTACAATTCTGGACAAAGATTGGCTTTTAAATGGTGCAGTCAGGTGATTACCTTTCTCAAATCTGAATCAGGATTGCTGATACCACTTTTATTTTTGATATGTGCCAGAGTTTCGGAATAAACTTAGAAATTCTTTCTGCAACATGCAACTTATGCAATGAATTATAATTTATTTTGTTATGGAATGGGTTAATAAAATGATGATAAAATATATCATAAAAGGGGTAAGATTGTGAAATTTAGTTGTTACATCACATTTCTCAAGGAAGCAAAAGGGCCATGCAGGAGTAGACTTTGTGTCTCCAATTGGCATTGCTGAAACAATGGGAGAGTACTTGAGAGTTTTACAAGTGTTAATGGATCAGCATGTTTGTGCAGTGCCCAAGCTCAAGAACTGAAAAATTTCTGTTATTAAGTCTGGTGCCAGAAGTTTAAATTGCTGGTTGAAGGTCGCTGTTCTAAAAGGAATCATGTAATTTTGCAAACAGAAAGAAAATGTTAATTCTTTGGTTGAGAGACTCAGCAGCAGTTGGTGTTGAAGACTGCAAGTTTGGAGACCTGCTGCAAGTCCCCATTTCAAGACGGGTTTTGAGTTCAGCCTATTATAAATTGCTGTAGCTGACATGGACATTACCCCTCCATAAATCTTCGTCCGCGAAGCCAAGCCAAAGAAAGAAGAAGAAGAAGTTAATTGTAGAAGCTGTGGCTAGTTAAAGTGTTTCTCCTGAAATAGGGGAAAAGAAGAACTCTTTGTGGTAACCTGGAAGAAGAGGTTACCATTTGTAAAACCCCAAGAGGGGGTGTTTCTTTTTCAGTGGCACATTGAAGGAGATCAGTTTATGTGTGTCCAATGAACAACGAATATCTCTCTGAAACCAACAAAGACCTTCCTGAGCAGCAATAACTTAAGTTAAAGCACAAGAGCATGGTGAAGATAACAAATATTTCATTTTGTGCACAGTTTGGAAGATTGCCTGATACCAGTGAACTTAGAGAAGTGAAAAGTGAATGATCGGACAGTGAAGAACTTTCCTTTACACACAAACAATACAAACACATGCGCTTAGAATTAGAAGGGGGTTCATTTAAGTTAATAGTAATAAGTTAATATTGATCTTATTATTACGTATTAAGAAAATAAAACCATTTTTGTTTAAGTAGCCATTGTCTTGGTAAATTTCTCTTGTTGCTGATTTTTGAGTCCTTTGGGCTTATAATCTGCTTCCCTCATCTGAGGACATTTGTAAAACTGCACATTATGTTGAGCTTTATTCCTCGTGGCTGTAAAATTGTTTGTTTTAATATCAGACGATCTTTTTGCTTGGCTGAATTAAACTTACCAATTTACAAAGAGAGCTGTGCTTAAACAGTAATTTTAGCAACCTTGAGTGTCCCGTGACTAACTCTTGAATTGCAATCACTGTAATGTAGAAACCAGATTGGAGGAAATTCAGGAAGATTTTGTGCTCTGTGGCAACGCTTCTGGTAGACTAACTAACTTGTTTTGGTTATTCCATTTTGGATGGATATAAAGCTGAGCAGTAGTGATGAATAAAGACCACTAACATTAGCCTAAGGTATTTGCAGAATGTTTTATTCACCTTTGTATTGTGTAAAAGTTAAATAAGATGAAAAGGTCATGGCATGGAGATATTTGTAATAGATTTCACAAATGAACCAATTTGTTCTCTCCTCTCACCAGTGGTTTTGAAGAGAACCACCATACTTTCTTTTGATCATTGTTCATATCTGCACAGAAGCACCAAAATGTGCAAATTGGAAATCAGCCAGTTTTATGTTCTGCTGCTTCTGAGATGTGCACAGATGGACATAAGCACTGAAGGGCCTGTGCAAAGTTTATCTTACCCGATAACCTTATGCCAGAGATTGCTGGCATCACAACCTTAGACATTCATTTGAAAGTAATTGGCAAACCCAAAAAAAAAAGGAATATTTAACAATAAACCTTGGCAGGCAGTCAAATGGCTGTCAGGCATTCTGAGGTGCATCTTAAGATTTAAGAGGCATGGCAACTTGACTCATGGGAATGGAGGATCAGGACAGTGAGTTCAGACACCACACCAAATCCAAAGTGAATCAGCAGAACATTTTTTACATTGTTTTTGTGCGTGGATCACATGATCAAACCACTTACTACTAAGTTCATTTTTACTCTTAATGAAGCAATAGCCCTAAAAGGCGTAATAAAGTTGGAAAAATTCAAAGCAAGTGTCCTGAACATGGGAATTTTTTTTTGTTTTCTTTTTATTTTCTGATTTCTAATGTTCTAACCCTTCACTCAGTTTTGCATATTACCTATTATATTTCCAAAATGTTATTGGAGATGAGAATTTGTAGCACTGAAATTAAAAAGCTAAATATTGTAATCACTGGAGCTCTGAACTAAGAGCAGACTGGAAATACACACAACGGTTAAGATTTCACCTCCTCGAAGTTCAAATATCCTGTCGAGGAAGTTGTAGGTATTCAAATGTTTTGGCACAGCAGTCAAAACAGTTTTTCAGCATTTTAGTGAAATCGCTTGTTTAAGACAAAGTCAGACTATAATGCTGTGGTAAAATTTCAAAACAATCCTCAATTCAGTTTCAGAATTGTATTCCTTCACAATTGGTGAAGCCAAAATTGTTAATTGTATTATAACACCATCTACACAACATTGCAGAGGAACATCCATTCATGTGTGGTGGTTGAAAGCTATTTGCAAATTAAAAAGTTTAATTAAGGCACAAAATACAAGCTAATTCATGTTTAATCTAATTTGGAAAAGCTACACTTGTGCCCACATTTCTTCTCTCACCACCATTTGGGACCCCCAACAGTCCTTGTACATGAAGCAACACTTCACTTGTAAATCTGCAAGGATCATCTACTGTATCTGATGCTCCTGTTGTAGTCTCCTCGACAAGATACACATTGGAAGATCGTTTCATTGAGCATCTTCACTCTGCTGCAATCGCAGAGACCTCCCAGTGGTCAACCATTTGAATTCTGCACCCTATTCCGACACTGACTTTTCTGACCATGGCCTCATGCCCTGACAAATCAAAGCCACCTGCAAATTGAAGGAACAACACCTAATATTATGTATGGGCACTCTGGAACCAGATGGCATTAATATCGACTTTTCTGGTTTCTTTTCAGCAACTCTCTTGTCTCTCTTGCCCTATCTCTCTGTCTTACTCCAGCTCCCAACCCCCTTCCCTCCAGAGAGCTATCCCCTCCCCCGTCACTTTCCATCTTTTTTCTCTTCTGCCCTCCTGCCGTTATCCACCTTTGACCTCTTGCCTGCAGGCCTGTGCTCCTCCCCCTGCCCCCCCCCCCACCCCACACAAACTTTTGTTCATGCTCCTGCTGCTTTTGCCTATACCTTGTTGAAGGACTCAGGCCCAAAACATTGGTTCCATATCTTTGCTACATATTGACTGCTACGCCACCTGCCGAGTTTCTTCAGCATTTTTGTGCAGTGAACTTCAATCATAGCTTCTGCAGATTTGTTTAATTTAATTAGTTGCAGGCAGCTTTTTCTTTTCTACTTTTGGAATGTATTGTCCTTGTTTTCAAAATCCTTAACATGTACAGTTTCTCAATCTGTGAATACGCTAATTTCTAAGAAATATTTAACTTAGGTGATTTCAGTTCCATGTCCTTGCCTTTAAACTTATTTTCCTCAAGCAATACAATAAATTCTCTATTTTAACTTACATAAAATGTGTCTCCTTATTCTAACTATTCCAATTAAAGAGGTCCTCCCAATAAGACGTCTTCTTTTAAATTAAAGATTTATCATGATTCATGTTTTAATTGCTCAAAAATCCAAATTGCAGTTTTAATTACATTGTTAAACATTAACAGGATATCACCTCAGAAGAAAACACTATCGCTTTAAATTTGAATTAGCTTGTAGAAACCATTTGTGTTCAAATCATTCAATTACATATTTTAAAATTCACACTCTTGTCAAAAGCTGAATGGAATTGACCCAACCTGACTCTGTAACCCCCACTAGCCATATTCCATCAATAGCACATAAAATAGTACAACACAGGAACAGTTCATTTGGTCCACTTATCTGTGCTGAACATAACCTCCAAATCAAGCTAAAAATCTGCCGCTTGCACCTGATTGATATCCTTCCATCCATATCATATTTATGTATACATCTCGAAACATCTTAAATACTCCCATTGTATCTGTTCCACCACTACTGGCAGTGCCTTCCAGACACTTTCCACTCTGTGTAAAAATATTTGTGCAACGCATCTCCCTCAAACCTCCTAACCATCACCTTAAATACATGCCCTCTAGTGTGTGAGTCTTTTCCTGGGGAAAAGATTCTGACTGTCCACCATATCAAGGACTCTCAAGATTTTATATATCTCTAACAGCATCTATCAGAGAAAACCACCTAAGTTTGTCCAACCTCTCCCCATAATTTGTGCTCTCTAAACCTGGCAACAACTTGCTAAATCTCTTGTGTACCCTTTCCAAAGCCTCCACCTCTTCCCTGTAATGGTGCGAATAAGAATTGCATGCAGTATTCCAAGTGCATCCTAAGCAAAGTTTTATATAGCTGTGTCGTGACTTCCTTACTTTTATACTCCGTACCTCGCCCAATGAAGCTAAGCATATCACTCACCTTCAATGCGATCCTATCTACTTGCATGTCCACTTAGAATGAGTTACAGTGAATACGTTGAAGAACGGGGCATGGCGTGATGGTGTAAGTGATGGATGTGGGAATACGTCTCCCTTGGAAGAACTAATGAATAATTAGCTTTAAAAATGTTTTTCAAAAATTTTAAAGTATTAATATAGTGTTTGGAACTTAACTGCAAAGTTTTTAATCATGATTTCAAGGAAAGGGAAGACTCAGACAATTAGAAAAACAGCTATGAAATAAGTAAAAAAAAAATCAGACAAAGTTAGGCCTGCCTTGATGTTGGACTCGAGTGGCAGCGGCACGAGTCCAGAGGACACCAGCTCCACTTCTCCAGTAGCCAAAGAAGATGGAGCTGAAGTCCAGAGAGGATCATCAAGCTGTAAAGACTACAAGAACAAGTGTGCATGCGTGTAAGTTCACACATGCGCAGAATGGAACGAACAGCAATACTCTGGAGAACTGGTAAAGCTACTGTCAGCAGTGCTACTTCACAAGTCCTACCTTCTACAGAGTCAGAGACAGACTCAGAAGCTCTTTTTTCAACATTAAGCAACATAGAAGGAAGAAGATCAGGATAAAGAAGATGGAGATCAAGATGCTCAAGTAATTCAAGGAATGAAGACTATGCAAGTGAAGGCTCCTAAAGCTAGGGGACAAGGTATTGGCAGACAATTGATGAATCAATTACAGGCAATGAGTGTGAAGATGGATATGCATTTTGTGTCTGTAAGGTGTGACGTTAATACTCAATTTTGAATATGTTAAAGGAAAGATGAAGAATATTAAGGAAGAAATGGAAAGATATATTAAAATGATTGATAAAATTAAAACACATTCAGAAAGTTGATGAAAACTTGCAAGAATATCATAATGAAATGGAACAACTTAAGGATGTGGTTAATAAAATATATGATTCAGTTACCACATGGGATTCCGAGAAAAAAATAACTTTTACAAAAAATTGATACACTGGAAAACCATAGCTGAAGAAATAATTTGAAGATTGTTGGGCTTATAGAAGATTTTGAAGGTTACAATCCTGTACACTTTTTTTCAAAAATTGATCCCATAAGTTCTGAGGTCTGATCATTTTCCAAATGAAATTCAATTTGTTTGAGCACACAGGGCCAATAGAAAGAAACCATTACCTGGCCAGACACCACGCTCTGTTCAGATTAGATGTTAGCATTATCAAGATAAAGAGGGAATATTGAGAGCGGCTGTCGAGAATGCTTGCCAACGTCAAATCCCATTAATAGTGGGTGATAAAAAGGTATCCTTTTATGCAGATTTAAGTATGGCGATTGTGAAAAGAATTTTACTCAGCTAAATCAGTTTCGTGGAAGAAAGGATATAAGTTTTCTTTTTGTTGTCCTGCTACACTCGAGGTATTTTTTGGGAGATAATCATGTAAGATTCTTCATAAATGAATTGGAAGCTTTGGAATTTCTAACTCTCTTCCAAGTAATAAGAAGGCTCAGCAAGTTGAGGTGCAAAGCTTGGATATTTAATAACCCAAGAAGATGCAAGCTGCAGAGAAAGAGTTGACACAACAAAAAATTGAAGACCTTGAAGAAGAACAAGTTAACAGAGTCCTTGAAGTGGCTGCCTACACCTATAAATGAACTGTTTTTATATTTATATAATGATAGTTCTCTTTGGCAGAGGGGGGTGAATGGGGGCAGAAGGTGTTTTTTTCTTTCTCCTTCCTTAACTATTATGTGCCACTTAGTGGCAAGAGCTACTTCCTGCACAGTAGAAGGGGGTAGTACTGGTCTCTTTATTGACAGTACTTTTTTTTTGTGGGGGAGCTGTTTAAAGTTTTTTTTTAACTTTCTTCCTTTGGACAGAAATGTCAAGTGTGGTTAACAGTTTTAAGATTTGGGAGGCACCAAAGGAGGGGCAAAGGGGAGTTTCAAATTCTTGGGAAGTAGATTAATGGCTACTTGTAGGGTAGTAAATTTTGTAAGTTTTAATATAAATGGGCTTAATAGTTTGATTAAGAGAAAGGGGGTTTTAGCTTATTTGAAGAAAATTAAAGTTGATACCGCTTTTTTACAAGAGACTCATTTAAGAGAGAAGGAACATCAGAAATTAAAAAGAGACTGAGTAAGCCAAGTAGTAGCTTCCCTGTTTAATTCTAAAGCAAAAGGTGTGGCGATATTGTTTAAGAAGATGTTACTGTTAAAATTCTAAAGGTTATTACTGATCCTGTAGAGAGAATTGTCCTGGTTTACTGTCAAATTTATTCTGAAATGTGACCCCTTATGAGTATCTATTGCACCAAATGTTGATGATGAAGGATTTACTCATGATGCTTTTGTTTTCAGCTGATGTGCAAGAAAAAATATTGATAGGAGGGGATTTTAATTGTTGTTTTGAACCAGTTTGGGATGAAATAACAAGGACAGTTACTGGAGTTAAAGCTGCAAAGGTAACTTTGAATGTAATGAAAGAATTGAACTTGATAGATATTTGGTGAAGGTTAAATCCTAAGTAAATGGATTATTCTTTTTATTCACACAAGAACATCTAGAATAGACTTATTTTTGATATTGACGCAATTGCTAGGAAGAAGTATGAATATGGATTATAAGGTCAAAATTTTTTGATTACTCATCGCTTTTAGTGACATGATTGGTTCCTGAGAAGGAGCAATCGGTTTTTGGGTGGAAACTTAATTCTACATTGTTGAAGAGGGTGAATTTTTGTGATTTTATAAGAAAGCAAATTCAAGAATTTTTAGAAATAAATTATAATTCAGTAGTTAATAAATTTATTGTTTGGGATACATTGAAGTCATACTTGAGAAGTCAGATAATAAGTTTTACAGTGGAACATTAAGAAAGATTATATAAAAGAGGTTGATCATTTATAAGCAGGAATGGAGGATTTGAAGAAGGATTTACAAAGAAAGGTTTTAGATGAGAAAAGAAAGAAATTAATTTTTAAAAAATTACTTTGAAGAACCTTATTGTTAACTATGGTATATACATTCCCCTTACATTTGACCTCCCAATGTACAGCACATCACACTTGTCCAGATTAAATTCCTTCTTACATTCTTTGCCCATATCTGGAACTGATCTGTAGCTTGTATTCTTGGATAACTTTCTGTAAGATCCACAATTTGACCAATCTTCAAAGATCTAATTTATTGTCAGAGTACATACATTATCTGTCATGCCACCATGAGATTCTTTTTCCTGCAGGCCAGGGAGAATTTCTACATTGGCAGTATAAACTGTAATAAAGAAAAGGTTGCATATTACAAAAGAGAATAAAGTAAACAAAGGAACAACTGTAAACAAACTGCAAATACAGAAAAAATATTCAGTAAAAGATAATGTGCAAAGTGAGAGTTCTTAAATGAGTCTCTGATTGAGACAGATGTTTAGGAGTCTGATGATGTAGAGGTAGCAACTGTTCCTAACCTTGGTGATATGAGTCTTGTGGCACCTATACTTCATTACTGATGTCATCAGTAAGAACAGTACATGTGCTAGGTGGTGTGAATCCTTGATGATTGCTGTTGCTCTCCGATGGCAGCGTTCCATACAAATGTTATTGATGGTTGGGAGAGTTTTTCCCTTGATATACTGGGCTATGTCCACAACCTTTTGCAGGGCTTTCCATTCAGAGATATTGCTGCCCCCATACCAGGCTGTGATGCAGCTGGTAAGCACACTTTCCACTACACATCTGTTGAAGTTTGCCAAGGTTTCTGATGTCAGACCAAACCTCCTCAATTTCCTGAGGAAGAAGAGGTGCTGATGTGCTTTCTTCAGGATGACATTAGTATATTGGGTACAGGAAAGAAACTCCAGTCCACAGAACAGTATAAAGACTTAACACAAATACAGACCAAAGATACATGTACATAGTGCATATGTATGTATATTAAAATAAATATTCTTGATAAATAGAGTGACCGTGAGTTGTTTTAGCAGTAATTCAGCAGTCTCTGTCTGTGGAAAGAAGCTCTTTCTCAGCCTGGTTGTTCTGGATCTGATACTTCTATATCTTTTTTCCTGATGGGAGTAACTGGAAGATGCTGTGTACAGGGTAATAGGGATCTTCCCTGATTTTGCGAGCCCCCTTGAAACAACAATCACAGTAAATGCCGTTGATGAGGGTGAATGGCGACCCAGTGATCCTCCCGGCCACCTTAATGGCTCTATGGATTGGTCTCTGATCAGATGCTCAACTACAACTGTACCACACTGTGATGCAGCCAGCCAGGTGGCTCTCGATAGAGCTCCTGCAGAAAGTGGAAAGAATGGTTGCCAGTAGCTTTGCCCGCCTCAGCCTTCTAAGGAAGTACAGACGCTCTCACACCTTCCTGACAAGTGAGGAGATGTGGTCCAGGTTAGGTCACTTCTGGTGAACTCTGTTTTTTCCTTCCTTAACTTTTTAAGCTCTTTGTTTTTGGTAACATTGAGTGAGGAAATGTTGTTAGTATACCATTCAGCTAAGTTTTCAATCCCCCTCCTGTATACTGATTCATCACCCATTTTTATACAGCCCACTACTGTGGCATTGTCAGCAAATTTGTAAATTGTTTTGTTGTTGTACCAAGCCATGCAGTCGTAGGTGAAAACTGAATAGAGGCATGCAGCCTCATGATTCTCCAGCAATGATGGAGATTGAGGAGAAGATGTTCTTGTCAATCCTCACTGATGAGGTCTAGATCCAATTGCACAATGGGGTGTGAATTCCAGCTCTTGGAATTTACTGATCAGTTTTCAGGGGATGATGGTGCTGAATGCTGAACTGTAATCAAGAGAGAGCATCCTGATGTACGCATCTTTGCTGTTCAGATGTTCCAGGGTATAGCGCAGAACCAGTGAGATGGCATCTGCTGTTGACCTGATGCTCCTTAAATGAGCCGAGGCCACCACTGTCGATTCAAAATGATCTAATTCACGAATGTTCTCCACGTTACGCTCTTTATCACTGCCCATGTCCTTCTCCTTGGTTAAAAACTGAAGGAAAGTATTCATTTCAATACCTCACCCACTTCATCTGACTCCAACCATACATTTCCTCCTTTGTTCTTAAGTGGCCCAATCTTCTCCATAGTCATCTTCGTGTTTTTAACTCGTGTATAAAATGCCTTGGGATTTGTTTTGATGTTGCTCACTAATATCATTTCATAATGCCTTTTGGCCTTCTGAATGCCCCTTACAAGCTCTTTCTGATCCTGTTTGTTTGCATCTTTTTGAATCTTATATATGCCTCCTCTTTCTCCTTGACCTCTCGTTACCCAAGGTTCTCATACCTTGCCACCTTTATCCTTTCTTCACACTGGAACATAGTGGTCCTAGATTCTAATTAGTTGGTCCTTAACCGATTCCCACATAATCATTTGTGAGCTTGCCTATTAACTGTTGTTCTCAATCTCTGCTTTCCCCCAGACCCAAACTCCTGATGTACCCAATGTACTCTCTCATTGGTGTGAATGTGGTCCATTAGTAAAGGTTATGGTTAAACTTGCACAATATGAATAGTTTTCAGGAGTCAAAAATCAAATGCTAATTTAATGTTTTAAGTACATAATACCTTTGCTATGAACAATAGGGAAAATAATTTGGTCATATCTGGAGGAGTAGCTTCAGACACGAGATCTGAACAAGCAGAATCTCTTCATTCACCAAGAGTGTGTTGAAAATTCCTCGCTATGGTAAACACTCCGCTGGCTTCTTTCGTATGTTATCAAACTACAATGTTGGCTCTCATTTACGTGACATTAGGTTGCATATTAGTTGCATGTTAGAAAATTTTGGTTCATGACAAAAGATAGATTGATAAGAAATATTCACAGTTACAATAGTGCAAGAAAAAAATGGCATTACTATGGTGCAGACAGCCATTTTGTGGTGTTGGAGACATTTATGATTAATGTAGTAACAGACGTTTGAGGGGTGGCACAGTTGACACAGTGGTTAGTGCAACGCCGCTACAGCACCAGTGCTCAGGACTGGGGTTCATATTCCTCAGTCTCTGTAAGGAGTTCATATGTTCTCCTTGTATCTGTGAAGGTTTTCACCAGGAGCTCTGTTTTCCTATCACCATTCGAACCGTACCAGGGGCTGTAGGTTAATTGAGTGTAATTGGGCGACGCAGGCTCGTGGGCCGAAATGGTCTATTATCGTGCTGTATGTCTAATTTTAAAATGTAAATTTAAAATTTAAATGTAAAATTTATGAGCTTGATAACATTGGAAAGAAACTTCCTGAACCTTGAGGTGCTGGTCTTCAGACTTCTATATCTTCTTGAAGGGAGCAGTGAGAAGAGGTTGCGACCAGGGAGTCCATTTTGATGTTGGCTGTGTACTGGGGGATGGGAGGTCAGAGTCTGTAATGGACTTGGCTGTGTTTGTGCATTCTCCGTTCCTAGACTCTGGGATTCCCAAGCCAGGCTGTGATGCAACCAGTCAGTTTACTTTCCACAGTACTGTAGATGTTGGATAGAGTATTCAAAAATGTGCCAAATGTCCTCAAGTCTTTATTTTAGATATACAACACATAACAGGCCCTTCTGGCCCTCTAGCCTATGCCACCTAAATTAACCTACAACCATTGTACGTTTAGAAAGGTGGGAGGAAACAGGAGTGCCCAAAGGAAACCCACTCAGACATACTCCTTATAGACAGCATTGGATTCAAACCTGGGTTACTGGCACAATAATAGCATTGTGCAAACCACTGTGCTGTCTGTGCCACCCCATTAAAGTGGCTTCTTTGCAGTTGCCATGATGTGCTAGCTCCAGGAAAGGTCTTCTGACGTATGGTCTCCCAGGAACTTAAAGGTACTGGCTCTACCTACCTCCGTCATATCAATGCAGACTGCTATATGATTTCCCCAACCGCCCCCTCCTCAAATGAACAATAAACTTCTTGATGATAATAAGACCAAGATTGTTCTGGGGCACCTCACCAGATTCTCAGTCTCCATCTTGTGTCCAGACTCATAATCCCCAGTTATTCAGTGAGTAATGGTGGATTATATTGGACCTGAAGAGGGCTATAAAGTCATGAGTGTATAGGGAGCAGAGCAGGGGATTAACCTCACTGTCTTGAGAGGCCCGTCTTGATGGTCAGCAAGGAGAAAGTGATATTGTTGATCCACACTGATTGGGGTCTGGCAATGAGCAAGTCAGGAATCCATTTACAGAGGGACTAACAGAGAATGAACAGTTTTTTTTTATATCTAGCAATACAAAGTTCATGTTCTGATCTTTTTACTTCACTTGTTACAGACCAGGCTATGTTTTACAAAGGAAATGTCTGCATCCCATTTTATATCTAAATGGCTTTGCATGGTTTGTTTGGATAAAATTGGCTAACATGAAATTCAAAGAATATTTTGGTAATTTGTTTGCTTGAAATAACATGAATTTGTGAGTCAATGATTTGATTTAAAAGAAATACAGTTAATAAAGGTCAACAATATTCTTAACCTTTCACAGGTGATGCTTTTAGATAAAGCATTTGTTTCCTGGTAAAAGGCTGTCTGTCTGTAAAACAAAATGCCAATACTGGAAGTAATAGCTTTTGAAATGTATTAAAGAATGATTGATTGCATTAATGCCAACCTCATCAGCTCTGTGAAACTACTCAAGTGGAGAGAGTGGGACCAGAATCTGAATAAATAGTGGATTGCATTGACCTTTATTCCTGATCTTCAGAATCAATCCTTTCGCTTTTCATGACAATTGTTCAAATAACACTTCATTCTATTAACAATGGAGCTTTTTAATATGCAAAAAGTAGCAGCAAGTGCTAGTTGTTATGCATCTCATTATGTGACAAAATCTGTTCAATGTGGCTGTTGATCTACCAAACTGAAACCAATAACCACAAGTGAATCAATTCTTTATTTGTTGGATATGAGAAAACATGTGATGTGACTAATCTTAGTTATTTTTTAAAAAAGAAAACTGATTTATGACCAAGGTAGAGGTTTGTTTAGTTTTCAAATGGTAGTTTTAGCAATGGTCTTTCCTTATTATCTTTGACATTGCTATGGTAACCCTCTGGGCTGACAGAACCCCTTGAATGGTTTTTTGCAGAGGGTGATGAGACAGGCGTGATGGATAGCCTGCTGGAGGCGCTGCAGTCGGGTGCTGCTTTCAGAGACCGAAGGAAGAAAACACCAAGGCCTAAAGGTAAGAGCTGTATCTTTATGATTTCATTTTCCATGGGAGCTTTGGCAGAAAGTTCCTTTGAAAAGAGATGAAAATGGAGAGGCACAGTGCTGTTGGGCACAGAACCTTGTAATGCCAGGAGCTTGCATAATTTTTACTTCTGATGGCTTGTGTCAGGAAAATGTTAATTTTACTTGGCTGTGGTAAGTACGTTTGCAAATCAATGCTGCAGGGTAAACTTTATAATATTGTGGAGGTTTCATGTTTTGAAGCATATGTATATCTGCTGCTTTAACAGAATTTATTATCAAAATGCAAGGTTATCCAATGATTGGAATATTAAATGTATATGTGACCAAGATGTAACTCAAATGGGGTCATAAAAAATCTATAAATTTCATATTTTAGATACACAAATATAACTACAGAATTATTAAATCCCATTTAATTTTAGTTTCTCTATGTTGTGGGTTTTACAGATATTCGGCAGAGTACAAGTCCAAATTCACATTGTCCTGTGTTGAAGACATGGAACCAAGGTAAGAAAAACATGCATGCTTCTTTTGCCTCCAGCCAACTTTTGATTATTTGTTTGAATTTTCTGATTTCCTTCTGATATTGTACAAATAAACTATTGTAAATTTCCCAACATTATGTTTCAGTGTTTGTGTAACTTGCCTTGCTACCATTTTTATTCACAAGATGAAAATTAATCTATGATCAAGTAAATATTTTCATCTGGTGCGCAATGTTGAAAATTTCTAAAGTGAGATGTAATTATCAGGAGGCCTTGAACTTTTAGGGTGTTTTTAGTTTAGTCTTTTACTGGTTATTATTGTGTAGCAGAATTGGAAATTTTTAGTTATTTAAAAAAGGGGGAATGCATCAAATCTTTATTCCTATAATTGCAAATAAATTGGCAATGATAATAATTACCCTGACAAAATCAGCCATTGTTATAATGGATTGAAAAATAATGCTTTTATTTAATGGATTTTTTTCATTTAGTTGCCCACTCATGTTACAGATCATACTTCATGTCCTTTGCATCCATCCATTCTGTGTTCTTAAAGGAAAATGTATAATTGACATTATATAATGCTAACACAAGAGTTCTATCAATTTTTAAAACAAATTCTCTGCCGATTTTCATTTTAACAAAATGCTCATTATCAGACTTCATCTGGATTTCTTCCTATTCAAGTTGTATATTCAATTTCTCTCATTCCAGTGATTTACTTTGAGTTTACTTTTCCATCTTTAATTTGACATTATATTCACAGATCTTTGTAAATGTTATGCCTCCATATCAATTTGTATTACTTATCTTAATTATGTAGTACTTATTCCAAAATAATGCCAAACTATGAGTCAAAATACTGACAATAGCAAAGGTAAGCATATGCTGCATTCAAGACTGATTAGGACTAAGAATTACAGCATCACCATTAACCTAGAAATTATTGAAGGTACAATTTAACTTCATCATAATCCCCAGTTATTCATGACATGTATTTCTGCAAAACTACTGGGGTTTTAGCTTTTATGTTGAAACATTGCTTCTTTAACTGGTACTCAGGATGTGTTCCTAGGAACAAGAGCAAAATTAATTTGGTGCTAAAAGAGCTATTTATATTATATAGAGAGATGGACTACTGAAAATGCTGATGTGGTAGAAACCTTACAGGAAGCCTGATGCAAATCTCTGCCCTCCCTGCTGGTACTTCCACTGCAATGAATACTGCACAGTTTGGTGTGCAGAAATATCACGCCCCAAAAGTTAAATAAATGGGATCCAACATTATCAGATAGATGTTTTCGCTGTAAGAAGGAAATGGGAACAACAGTACATGCAATTTGAGCATGTGAAAAAGTGAAAAGGTTTTGGGAAGATCTAAATCAGGTATTAAATAAAATCACAAAAAGCAACATACCAAAAAATCCAGAGATCTTTTTTCTAAGTAATATAAGAAGTAAAGAATTAGGCCTCAAACTGGATGAAGCACAAAAAAGATTTATTATGATAGCCTTAGCTGTAGCAAAAAAATGTATAATGTCAACTTGGAAATCAGAAGAGAGCCTGAGAATACAGCAATGGTACATAGAAATGAATAAATGTATTCCATTGGAAAAAAATAACATATAGTTAAAAAAATAAATTCACATTATTTGAACAAATTTGGGAACCGTACATGGAATACCACAGAGAGGGCTTGCCCTCCACCCCATAAAATGATAAAATGAGAAGACAAAATGACCTGATCCAGTGTGTAAAAGTAGATGACACAATTTTCTTGTTTATTTTCATTGTGTGATGACATTTTTTAATGGTTTTATTGAATTGAATATGTTGAACGTTTAATGGGTTTGGAGGGGGGTGGGAAGGAGGGATGGAAGGTAGGGGGGAAAAAAGGGGAGAAAATGCCTCTGTGTATATTCAAGAGGGAAATGTTTGTGTGTATTTTGATTGATATGGTTCATAGTGTGAAAAATTTAAAAAAAAGAACTGATGCTTCCTGGTGCAACTTGGTGTGGTTACTCAGAACTTTGCTTGCCAGATCCATCTCATACCCTCTATTCTTTGCCCATATGATTTCCCTCTTGTGTACTCCTACACTTGCACTCACCCAGGGATTTGCTTGATCCAGACTGCTTTAATCTGACAGATACCTCCTTTTTCCTGACCTCAACTTGCTGACAATGTCCTTCACCCTTTTTGGAATATGCTGTCCCGGAGCTCTTACTATCTCACTTTCAAAAGTCAAAAGTCTCCCAATTGCCAGATTGATTCCTGGATGATACAATGAGTGCAATCTCATTACTGAGAACTGGCAGTGGTTGCTCATCTACCAGCTTGCAACTATAGAAAAATCTCTCAGTAAGGGAGAGCTGTGCCGCCAAACAAGCAAAGGGAGAGACAGTAGCTTCACATTCAACAAATTGGGGATCAGGGAGACATGCAGCCTGTCAACATCTGGAACAGCTACTGCTGGACCCAAACAATTGCCCACCCTTATCATGCCATCCAGGGTGCAGCCTTGAGCATTAAATCTAAGGCACAGAAGTAGGAAAAAGGCAGAAATTTGCAGCAAGCTCCAAACAGCATTACACAGTGCGCAGCTTGAATAGATGTCTTTTGTAAAGTATGAATGGGTATGTGTTTGTGTGAGTGGTTTTATTCTGGAGGATTAAGTGATGTAGCTAATCAATGGTCTGTGGGATAGTGCCAGCTAGGGTACCAGTTAATTTGTTTACACCCAATTATGTACAGTAATTTTAATGAATTAGGAAAATTTTACTGGTGTTTTACTTCTCTTATAGATTGAAACTCTTTGGTCTGGCATTCTATGATCCCCTAGTTTAACATAGTTTGAATCTGTTGGACAGATCTATACAAATTAACTAATTCTAACTATGATTTAATATTGATTAAGATCTGTACTAATCTGCAGCTAATTAACATCGATTTGCAGAGTTTTACATGTACAGCACATCAATGGACCCTTCTAAACCTTTCTTATCCATGTTCCTGTGAGTCTTTTAAATGTCATAAATGTATATAAATCTGTAGCTTCCTCTCATAGATGGTTCCACATACATACAAACCTCTGTGTGGAAAAAGTTGCCTCTCAAATCCCTTTTAAATCATTCCCTTCTCTTTAACCTATGCTTTCCAGCTTTCTGTTCTCCTTCCCTGAGAAAAAGAATGTGTCCGTTAACCTTATCTATGCTCTTCATCACTTTATTTACTTCTCACCAAGCCCACTATCTCCAGGATAAAAGTCCTATCCAATCCAGCCTCTCCTCTTAACTCAAGCCCTCCAGATTGCATAACATCCTTGAGAATCTTTTCTGCATCTTTTCCGGATTAATGACATCCTTCCTGCTTCTGACCAGCCAGAGCTGCGTACATCACTGCAAGTATGGTCTCACACTGACATCTTGTTCATCATGCCCCATCTCCTGTACCCAATACCCTAAATGAAGAGATGCTAAATACTTTCTTCTCCACTCTGTTGCCATTTTCAGGGGCTATATACCTGTACCACTTGTTCTCTTTGTTCTGCAACCCTCCATGCCCCTACTGTGCAAGTGCTGCTCTGGTTTAACTTCACAAAATTCAACGCCTCACAACTCCCATTTCCTCAGTTGATCTAGATTCTATTGTAATCTGAGATGCTCTTCCTCACTGTCTGTCACACCATCAGTTTTGATGACATTTGCAAGCACCCTAACCACGTCAACTCCAAATTGTGAATCAACTTTTGTGATCTCACTTGACCATATTTCAGATTTGGAGAAACTGTAGATTAATCCAAACATGTCCTGAGGACTGTTTAGACTTAAAAAGAATCATTCTTCTGCACTGAGGAAGATGTTTGAGAGTAAAAGTCTATGGTTGGACGTCAGGCAGATCCCAAGAGCACTCAACCAGAGTTTCTGACTATATTACTACTATTGTAACTTGTATTGCAAAGAAAAAAAACTTGTTGATGGCTGAGAATAAATTGTATTTTCATACCCCTTTTATATGAAAAAGAAATTGTTGAATGTTCGGGCTTTCTTTTTAGGCATCATTTTCATCTAACATAAATTAACAGTTCAACAATAGTAGTGTTGTAGCGGCGGCTACACTGCTCCTGCAATAACACACGCAACCAGACGGGTTGAGCTCAGTGAGCAGACTAGTTTATTGCAGGCTGCTGGGCTACACTTATACTCCCACGCTGGAGGGCGCTGACATCATCCAGGCGTCACGTGGTCCCCCAGCGTGGGTTTATGAGCCCCGAGCTGGAAGGAAGGGAAACCCCTGACAGCGCCATTTTGGCCGGCTGCCCCACCGCGTAGCTTACAAGCGGGGCTGGTTCGCTCGCTTAGTGGTGAGCCGCCACAGTGTACCAAAAATACATGGATCAATGGGGAAGAAGTGTTTCAGTGTGTTGTTGCGGTTGTTCTTCTTATTATCATCATTACTGCCATCCCAGAATCTATGTCTGATTGCTGGGTCACCACTTGCACCTTTACTTCCTGTGAGGATACCAAGTAAAATAATGTTAACAAATTCTAATCCTATTCAATGTTTCTCAAACTGTGCATTCTTCTGCAGCAATGTGTAGCAGTATATTATTATTGATTGGAAGCCTTAATGCAAATGACCACAATTTTACTGATGTGAAAAATTAACGTGAAGCACTTATGCTGTTGAAGTTGTAGAAAAAAAGGGGAAGGAAGGTTATTGGGACAAAGAAAAGAGGGATGAAATCTTGACTCCACTTGATTCAGGAATTCCTGATATTAACATGGATGAACTGGTTCAAAACTTTTATCTTCAATGGTGTTCCGCATCACAAAGACATTTAAATTAATGAAAAGTTTAACAGGTTTATTGCTTTAATACAATGATTCCTGTTTCTAAATTAATATTTCTTGCCATTAGCACATTTAGAGTAAAAATACAGAGTCCAAAGAATATTTGCAATGTACCTATGGCCAATATATTGATATTTTAACTTTTTTTTATCCTACAGTGAAATGCAATATCCTATTATGTTCATGAAATTGGTTGCAAATTTTCAATTTTAATGAGAAGTGATTTGATTCCCTATGGCATTTAGTTGTCAAAAGTATTCTGAAAATGTTTGCTTTGTTTAAAATAAAATGGTTTGCAGCTTTAAAAAAATTGCCACAATCCCTCAAGGGATTGACAACACAATCTTTGAAGGTAAATGAATGTTGCAAGGGGGAAAAAAAAACTCTGCTTTTAGCTATAGTTAATAGTTTAGACCAAAAGTCATCAGAGTAGAATTAGGCTATTCAGTCCATTGAGTCTGCCCACTATTTAATCATGAGCTGATCCATTTCAGCAGTCTAGAAAATATTCTTTTTATTCCAGTTCTCTATTTCCTGCCAATCAATCAATGCTCTATGCATGCTAGTATGTTTCCTATGATACTATGTGCTGTTATTCTGTTAAATAACCTCATGTGTGACACCTTGTCAAATTCCTTCTGAAAGTCCAAATACACAACATCCACTGCATCTCCTTTATCTAGCCTGCTTGTCACTTCCTCAAAGAACTCCAATAAGTTTGTCAAGCAAGATTTTCCCTTAAGGGTACCATGCTGGCTTTAGCCTATTATGTGCCTCCCAATATTCTGTAATTTTGTCCTTTACAATTGACTCCAACATCTTCCCAATCACTAATGTCAGACTAAACAGCCTATCATTTCCTTTCTGCTATCTCACTCCCTTCTTGAATAGTGTGGTGAAATTTGCAATTTTTCAGTCCTCCAGGACCCTGCCAGAATCTATTTATTCCTGAGGGAGAAAGCA